>NC_132927.1:29723824-30026855 GCF_047675955.1 Chlorocebus sabaeus
GTCTACTTCTTCTGCGATAGTCCCTGGACCTTGAAGGGTTGAATAGCTTTAATTTCTGGCCCTGTGTTTGAGGAAGGCAGTTTGTTTTGATTGACATCTTCTACCAGGCCTGAAGATGGGGCTTTGATTGCCATCAGTGTTTCAAATTTCGAAGGATGTGGTGTCCTTTTTAGACCTAGCAGTCAAAGCCCTGTAACTAAATGTCACAAATACTTTAAAAGTGCATACAGAGAGATACACAGATGAAATAACCTTAAATAAAAAAAATTTGTAATCTCAATTTTTCCCCTAAGCAAACCAAAACTTAATAATAGTGTGACAACTTTATCATATAAAAGTTTTTAAAAAAATAAATCCTCTCATTGTGACTTACACACACTGTTCATGACATGCTTGCAGTTTCTGGTTTGTGCTGAACATCCCTCCTTCTTAAACAACCAGTCATGTTACTCTAGGACTCAATTTACTGTACAAGATTCTTTCTCATATGAAATTATTTCTCTTTAAGCTTTCTTACCAAAAAAAACACGAAACCTCTTTATTTTTATAAGTTTCTTTACATATCTTTTATTTTCTGTTTCCTTTTACCTTGTTTCATACATGACCTTTAAATAAGCTTTGAACTAGACAAAACTTGTTCACCTTTTTTTAAAAGGATACACCTTTTTTATTTTTAAAAATAATGTTTTCCTACAAATATATTTTTATTAGAAAAATCCAAATAATGAAATGTCTATTATTTAGTTTAATATAACTTCAGATTCTAAATTATGATGAGTTTGTCTATAAGTGTTTATCCTGTTACATTACATAATAATTTTGTTTCAATCATTTACTTAGATTATTTATAAAAACTGTGAATGCCATTATTTAAAGTTATGGAACCACCATTGCAAAATTATAACTGAGACAGTGAAAAATATTTGGCCTAACTGACTTCATCTTGTTTCTAACCTCCTGGCTGTCCTTGTTCATTCCTGGGCATAGGCTGAACTAACTTTGGGAGGAACTTAGTTTATAGTTTAGCTTTGAAACAAAGATGATAAACAGTCCTCTCCCAGAACAAATCTTACTGCTTGTGGACTAGACTGCCTAAAGCCACAAGATTAGAAGTTATGATAATTTTACTAAATTCAAGATGTAGCTATTTTTATTAAACCAATATTAATATCTTATTTATTAAAGATTATACAAGCAAAGGTCATTCTGTCTTGGGCTGCATTTAGAATTTTGTAACCTCTATGCCAAATTTTGACACCTTATAGTATTTGGCAGGGATAAATATGAAATTGCTTGATTAATAATTGCACATGAAAATGTATGCTGGCAATTTTTAAGACCTTTCTAATATTATTTTACTAATAATTTTAAAGCTACATTATTTATTAAGAGTTTACTTAAGTTATGTAAACTTGAAAAAGCATTTGACTAGTCTTTTCCTTTTTCCAGATAAAGTGTTTGATTTAAATGCTTTATTTTCTTAAGCCAATTAATCAGAGCTCCTTTATATATTTTCAGTAGTGAAACATTGTGTACACAACACATAAATGCATAGATGTATTAGGCTTGCTGATAGAAGTATGTCTTATAGATTTATTTATTTATTTACTATTTTTTTGAGATGTAGTCTCACTCTGTTGCCCAGGCTGGAGTGCAGTAGCATGATCTGTGCTCACTGCAACCTCTGCCTCCTGGTTCAAGTGATTCTCATGCCACAGCCTCCTGAGTAGCTGGGATTACAGGCACATGCCACCATGCCTGGCTAATTTTTGTATTTTTAGTAGAGACCAGGTTTCATCATGTTGGCCAGGCTGGTCTCAAACTCCTGACCTCAGGTGATCTGCCCGCTTTGGCCTCCCAAAGTGCTGGGATTACAGGCATGAGCCACTGCTCCCAGATAGATTTATAAAACCCTTTTTTTTTTTTTTCCTGTCTTAGACTTTCAGATTCTTGATAACCTATTTCACAATCCTAGGCAGTTGTCAGCTTAACAGACTTAAATTTACATGTTAAAGGAAACAACTCAGGTGAAAATCAAATAGCAAAATTTACATCATAAGGTACAGAGGGAAAAAGTCTGGTGGTGCTAAAAGGAGAATAAAGATGGATGCCAAATCAAACATAAAATTATAGAAATCTATCATAGGATTGTATAAGGAGTCCAATTTTATTTAGTTAGAAACCATCTATCTTTTAATTAGGTATCTGAGCTCTGGGCAGAGCCCACACTGAATCCTGGGTCTCCAAAAAGGGAGAATTATTATGAGATTAGACCACATGATGCTTTTACAGTGCACTTAAAAAAATTTTTTAAAAACAAAGACATTTCTAAGTGTCTAAACCACACTGTTCCTTAAAAAGCCAAGAATAACATCTGTTGCAACATAACTATTTTAGTCAAAAAATATATATACACAAACAGGTAACACAATACAAAAGTAAGCAGTTTAAGAGCTGACACAAACTTGACTGTTTACATTCTTGGGGTGCCATAAGGAAAAACAAGTTTCCCCCCAAAGGGAGTCTGTCATCTTCTTCATTTTCTTTAAGGAACCCAAGGCTATTATAAACTATTTTAGGTCCCCCGTGCAGCAGAGGGTACAAGAGAAAGGAGAGACAGAATTCAGTCAATTAACAAGAAATAAACTTTTGCTCAAAAAAAAAAAAAAAAGAAACAAGGTCCTAGGAGAAAAGCAAAAACAAAAACATGAAAACCTTTTAAATACAAACACACACATATGCACACATACACACACACATCTTGGATGTTAGCTTTTAATTAAACTGACTTTTAACCATTGAGCTCCTTTAAAAAAAATCTTTTTAAATCTCTTTACCATATTTCAGCGAGGACAAATTGCTGCTATTTCAGAAGGATAGCCATTGCTCTTTCAGTTTGGCCTGGCTAGCAAAAAGGTGGCCTTGTTATGTAAATAAAGCCCCTTAGTAGTCAAAATCAAAAATCTTTTTGTTGGGAGCCAAAAAGGCCAAAGGGATCATGACCAGCTCAGCATTCCACTGGAGACTATGTGATCAAATAGCAAACTGTTTATCATGAATGCAAACTCACACTGCGCCTGCCATCAAAAGGTGTGCTGAAGGCCATCACTCCCTGACTGCGGGCTCCTTGAAGTTATCTACTGAGAAATCTAGCGCCTATTGTTCAAAGGATGCAGTCTCACAAGCCTGCTGTGAACCAAAAGTCTGACTGACAATTATCCGGCAATCACCACCTGCCTTCTTGCTATCTCTTTTGTCTAATAAACATGGAAGGCTGTGTAAAGCTCACGGCCCTTGTCCACTAGAGGCAAGGTGCCCCCTGACCCCTTCTTCTACATATAATCTTTTGTCTTTGTCTTTTATGCCTGCATTCGCCCCCTTTGTTCAGTCCACCAATTTGTTCAGTTCACCAGTGGCAGGCTACTAGTGGCACCCCAAACAGTGACAGAATTGGGTATTCTACATCTTTTTTTCTTGTTTTTTTTTTTTTTTTTTTTTTTTTTTTCTCTTGCTGGTCATTTTTCTTCCCTTTCTCCACCATGTTTCGTGTGTGTGTGTTGGCGGTGGGGGTGGCGGGGAGGGGGGAATTGAGCCACTTTAGAGGACTTGTTCCCCATAATTTGGAACCTCCTTCAGATTTGATGAAGTTGGATAGAGTTGATCAAACCCAACGGGAAAAAAGACTGAAACAACAACAAAAACAGAAACAAATGACAACAATTATAAAACCAGTTAAGCAAAACAAACGATTACACAACTTATGTGATTACTGAGTGCTATAATGGTAAGAAGAAATTAAGAGAGAATTTCTTATTTCTTCCTTAAATCCCAGGGATGAAGCCTTCTTGATCATGGTGGATTATCTTTTTGATGTGCTGCTGAACTCTGTTTGCAAATATTTTGTTGACAATTTTTGTATTAATATTCATCAAGGTTATTGGCCTGAAGTTTTCTTTTTTTGTGTGTTTCTGTCAGGTTTTGATAACAGCATGATGCTGGCCTCATAAAATGAGTTGGGGAAGAGTCCCCTCTCCTCAATTTTTTGGAATAGTTTCCATGGGTATGGTACCAGCTCCTCTTTGTATATCTGGTAGAATTCGCTGTGAATCCATCAGTTCCTGAGCTTTTTTTGGTTGGTGGGCTATTTATTACTGATTCAACTTTGGAGCTCATTACTGGTCTGTTTAGGAAATCAGTTTCTTCCTGGTAGTCTCAGGAAGATGTATGTGGTTTTTTAGTTTGTGTGCATAGAGGTGTTCTTAGTAGTTTCTGATGGTTATTTTTATGTCTTTGGGGTCAGTGGTAACTTTCCTATGTCACTTCTAAGTGTGTTTATTTGGATCTTCTCTCTTTTTTTCTTTTATATTCTAGCTACTGGCCTATCCATTTTATTAATTTTTTCAATGAACCAATTCCTGGATTCATTAATCTTTTGAATTTTTTTTGTGTCTCTGTTTCCCTCAGCTTAGCTCTGATTTTGGTTATTTCTTGTGTTCTGCTAGCTTTGGGGTTGATTCTTGAATGAATTCTTTCAGTTGTGATGTTAGGTTGTTAATTTGAGATTTTTCTAACTTTTTGATGTAGGCATTTGGTGCTATGAATTTCCCGCTTAACACTGCCTTAGCTGTGTCTCAGATATTCTGGTGTGTTGTATCTTAGTTCTCTTTAGTTTCAAATAACTTCTTGATTTCTACCTTAATTTCATTATTTACCCAAAGTCATTCAGGAGGATGTTGTTTTCATGTAATTGCATGGTTTTGAGTGATTTTCTTAGTCTTGGCTTCTATTTTTGTTGTTCTGTGGTCTGAGAGTATGTTTGGTGTGATTTCAGCTCTTTTTCATTTGCAGGTGATTGTTTGATTGTTTTATGTCCAATTATGTGGTCACTTTTAGAGAATGTGCCATGTGGTAATGAGAAGAATATATATTCTGTTGTTTTGGAGTGAAGAGTTCTGTAGAAGTCTGTCAGACGCGTTTGGTCCAATGTTGATTTCAGGTCCTGAATATTTTTGTTAATTTTATGCCTCAATGATCTGTCTAACCCTGTCAGTGGAGTGTTGGAGTCTCCCACTACTATTGCATGGGAGTTTATATTTCTTTGTAGGTCTCTAAGAACTTACTTTATGAATTGGTGTGCTCCTGTGTTAGGTGCATATATATTTAGGATAGTTAGGTCTTCTTGTTGAATTGAACCCTTTACCATTATGTAATACCCTTCTTTGTCTTTTTTCATCTATGTTGGTTTGAAGTCTGTTTTGTCTGAAATTAGGATTGCAACCCCTGCTTTGTCTATTTTCCATTTGCTTGGTTGATTTTCCTCCATCCCTTTATTTTGAGCCTATGGGTGTCATTTTGTGTGAGATGGGTCTCTTGAAGACTGCATACCATTGGGTCTTGCTTTTTTATTCAGCTCACCACTCTGTCTTTTAAGTGGGGCATTCAGCCTGTTTACGTTTAAGATTAGTATTGATATGTATTGATTTGATCCTGTCATTGTGATGTTACCTAGTTATTATGTTGGCTTGTTTGTGTGATTGCTTTATAGTGACACTGATCTGTGTGTTTAAGTGTGTTTTGTATTAGCTGGTAGTGGTCTTTATTTTCTATATTTAGTGCTCCTTTCAGGATCTGAAAATAACCTTTATATTAACCCTGATGTCCTGAATGATTCCCCACCTAGTCTTTATTCAACTACTCAGCTTCTCAGACGTTGATTTTGGAATCAGAAAATTTGGCAAAACAGTCTCAAATGCTTTGCTCAATTCATTTGTCTCACAGGAAGAAATTCTTGGCTTTTGATTTTATAATCCTCCGGCTAGAGAGCTCTCCAATGCTTTTCAACAGATTAAAATTTTTTTCATCTAGCTTTTCTAGTTGTTCTCTGCAGAAAAGTAAGTTTACAAATGACCTACTCTGCCCTTGCAAGAAGCAAAATATTCTAGGTATCATTTGAAAGACTCAAAAAAAAAAAAAAAAAAAAAAAACAGATAGGAACACAAATAGGTCTCAGTCCAGCTATGCCTTTTTCTACCTCTACTTGTAGAGGAATCCCTAAAAAGTCTACAACCCTCAAAAAGTCTATAAACCAATGGTTAAATTCCTCAAAAGTCTACAACCTGACGGTTGAATATGTTGCTTGAGTTCTAACTAGAGGTAATCCCAGGCTCAGTCAACTGGCAGTAGTATAAAGACATCCTCAGTTTCACGTGGGAACTAACCTGAATCTTCTACTCCAGTTAACCTCCTACTGTAGGGTTACAGGACAAGGAATGGAACCTGTGAAACCACTTTGTCATACTCACTGCAGCTGATCGAGCCAGTCATGTACTGGAATGTGGAAGGTTATCACATGCCTCTCTCCATCCTCTGGCAAAACAACCTTTACTCCACTTGTGTCTCTGCTTTCCTCTCATTCCTCTGTTGACCTCTGGTGTTTACAAGGCTCTGGATGCTTAATATATTTGGGTTTTAAACACTCCTTTAATTTAATTATTGTTTTCAAATCTGGTTTACTCTTAAATGTAGAGCAATTCTTGTGGTGATGTTTAATATATGATTAATAAAATATTTTGGAAGTTATTAAGTTGATCATAAGAAGATCTATTTTATGACTTGGTTCCATTTATTACTTTTTAACTTCTACTGGAAGCTGATTGCTTGGAAAAACATTTTTTCCCCCTCCTGCTGCTTTGCTTTTGGAATGGTACTTGTCCAGAAAAACAAATCTAATTTCAATTGCTCAGAAAACTTATCTTTTCATATTATTGGCAAAATTGTACAAAATTAAGTAGGACAATGTAATTAGCCAATTAAGTCTGATCTTTTCTGCATTTGCATTTTCTCCATCAGATTTTGTTATCTGTACCTAGTCTGCCTTTTTTTTCACACAAATAATTTCAGGTTTCAAAGTTACAGATCTAACAGTTGTTAAATGTTAAAGAATTTATGTTGTCACACATTCCCTTAAAAGAAAATGAAATCTTCAGCACATAATCCCCCTGCCCCCAAATCCTTATCTCAATAGAAACAATAACAACTAAATTTATTTATTACCTGCCCTGTTTCTCCTCTTACTCAAATACTATTGTGGGTTATATCTCTGGTCTCAACTCATTCCCTGTGGGTGGAAGGCATCCTCAAGGACCTGAAATGATATTCTGTGTGTAGGTTCTAATTACTCCTTTGGCCTAATGATATGCTTCAAATAAGGTTATGTGTTGAATGTGTTCTGATTATCAATAACTTTTTGTTTTTCTAAGTTTATGTTGAATACATTTATACTCATCATTGTGTTAAATGCTTTACATACATTATCCTTTTTCATTCTAATTACAGTGCTATTTACTTTATTTTAAAAATAAGGAAACAGATTTAGAGATATATCTTGTTTAAGCAAGATAAAAGATCATAATTGGAAAACGGTGGAAGAAAGAATAAAGCCCATGTATTTTAAAATCCAGAGCCTTAATATTTATGCTATATTGCAAGTCTGTTTTTTTTTTTAACTAGAACTTTGTTTTTCAGTACCCTCTTCCCACATCCTCCCCCACCCCGCCTTGCCAAGTAAGTTGCAAAAACAGTGGGAGAATCTTAAATAAAAAGACAAATCCAAACCATGTGTATTAAAACATCAGAGGGGAACAAATAACTGGCAGCAAGATTGGCAATATACCTATAACTTCAGAAAGTCCACAACCATCTGAAAATTTCAACAACAGTAGTACTAACTTTAAAAGAAAAAAATTATGAAGTAGTTGTGTGAGAAAGGTATCTACTATGATGCTCAAAGACTATTTAGATCTTGAAAGCATAATAGGAGAATAAAAATGTCATTGGAAACAATAAATTGCATAATTTATTCAGAAAAAAATAAGTTATAATAGAAATATATCTCTAAAGGAATATGAAGTCACAGCTAAAGCATACAAAGATAGTGCTAAAGAAATTGATTTATTCATATAACAATTCTTCACTGAGTACTTACCACTAAGTTCTGGGTCCTGGGGATACCACAGTGAACAAAACCGTGAAAGCTGCTTCTCTTATAGAGCTTATATCCTAGAGAGGGAAGATGGATGACAAACAATTTAAAATATATATATCAAATTTTAGGTAATAATGAGTGCTATAGGAAAACATATCATGATAAGAGAAACATTATCTTTGGGTTGGGGTCAAGGTTGCTATTCTGTATAGGGTTGTCAGGAAAGGCTTTGTTGATAATGTGACTTTTGCACAGATAGCTGAAGGAAGTGAAGCAGCAAGCCATGTGGACACTGAAGGAAGAACGTATTAGCCAAAGAGATCAGTAAGTGCAAAGCTTGTGAGGCAGGAGCATGTGTGCCTGTTTGAGGAATGTCAAGGAGAATTTACTCCTATAAAGTGAGGGGGATAAATATAGGAAGTGAGAGAGATACAGAAAACATGTCATGTAGGGCCATGAGGTCATTGTAAGGATTTTACTATAAGGAAGAGGAGATTCATTTGGAGGGGTTTGAACAGGGGAATATCATAATCAAATGTATGTTTTAACAGGGTCATTCTAGTTGCTATGTTGAGGATCAACTGTGGAGGGCAAGGGAAGAAGCAGAGAAATCCTCTAAGGGGTCATTGTAAAACTTCATGAAGGAGATAGTTGGCCTGGGTGGGGTGGAAATGGTGAAATTTTTGAAATACTTAAGAAGAATAGAAAAGTTCCTTGTGAGATGTGAGAAGAAGAGAAGCTGCAAAGATTACTGTAAGGTCTGTAATGAGATTGACTTAAAGAACAGATTTGCCATTTACTGAGATGGGGGCGACAATGGGAAGAATAGGTTTGGGTATTGGATATCCAAAGAGGAAATGTCTCTGCAAACTGAAAATTCAAGGGAAATGCCAGGGATTGAAGGAAAACATGGCACTTGTCAATATATACATGAACTGTAAAGTTACAGGACTGTATGAGATCATAAAGGGATGGGTATAAATAGAGCAGAAAAGAGGTCTATTGGCTCAGTTTGCGGAATTCTAATATCTGGAGGTCCAAGAGAGGCAGTTTCCAGCACAGGAAACTGATACACAGCCATCAGGGAGGTAGAAAGATAACCTGGAGAGGGGTTTCCTTGAAACTCAGAGGAGAAAGAAATCTAGAAAGAAGGTATGATCAGTGGATCAAATGCTGTTGTGATGTTGTATAAAATGAAGTCTGAGAATTGACCACTAGATGTGAAATCACTGATCACCTAGACAGAAGCAGTTGCAGTAAAACAGTGAGGACAGAATTCTAAGTGGAGTGGTTTCAAGAGAGAATAATAGGAGAGAAGGTGGAGACAGCCAGTGCATATAGATAGCTTCTTCAAGAAGTGTTTATAAAAAGGGAAGCATAGAGATGGGATGCTAACTAGAAGGGGAAATAGGGTAATTGTTTTTTCTTTTTGTAATGGGAGACAGTATAGTATGATTACAGAATGATCTAGTAATGAGGAAACATTTAATGACTTAGGAGTAGGAGGGGACATTTCCTAGTGTGATGTCCTTGAGTTGGTGAAAGGGGATGTGTCCTGGTATACAAGTTAGGGTTAGGACGGAGCTAGGAGTTGGTTAGCTAGGAGTATATATGATTCTTTTATAGTGGCAGGGGGAAAGTCTGAGTACAGCAAAGGGGAGATGTGGTGGAATGATATGGAAGTTCTCACCATGAAGTTTCTCTCTGAAATACATAGCATATTGTCAGGTCCAGGGTCAGGTTCCAACCCATGCTGTCTGAAAAGAGGGGGTGGATGGGTGACAAATAGCTTAAAGAACACTTGGGGGACCATAGGTAGGTGAAATATGGCTTTATTCAGCAGCTTTCTTACACTGTCTGTCTCTGTCTCAGCTGCTTGCTCCAGCCACTCCCACGCACAGCTGCACAGCTGGCTCTCCCTTCAGGGTCAGCAGCTTAACTCTTTCCCTTTGGGTACAGGCAAACTGAGCTGTGTCCTGACTCCCCGCTGTCTGTCTGCAAGAACGACAGCTCTGGCTCTCTCTCTCTCTTTCTCTGGGCATGAGCATGCCAGTACAATGTCAGCAGGGCAGTTATACCTTTTACAGACAATAGCTTAGAGCCAAATGATGAGCCTTCCCGTGTTATGGCTACATAGTGTGTGCCTGTGCTCCAATCCTGCTGAGTCATGCAGGATGTTTACCTTGCCTGTGCCTGCTTGGCTACAGCACAGCCATGTTTCTTACACTCCACCCGCTAGACTGAGGGAGTCCTTTTAGTGGGGACCCATGCACATAGGACAGCACCCTGGACCCATAGACCACAGCAACAATACAGGGAGCAACAACCTACTAATAATATTCCTGCTATGCTACTTATGATGATGAGAGCCCAACATAGGTTAGAGTCCAGAGATGCCCACCATCTCTGCAGGGGGTCATCACTAAGGTGCTTAATCACCTTAGCCTCCTGTGATACGCCTTGGAAAGCTGCCGTTATGTTCTGGTAGTTATCAGGAATAAATGTACAACATTGTGTCCCTATAAAGGCACAGGTGCCACCTTGGGCAGCTGTTAGTATGTCTAAGGCCATCCAGTTTTGCAGCACCACCTTCCTGATCTGATCAACCTCATCAGTTAGCAAACAGAAGGCAACTTGGGTATAATTCAGGGCCCAAGCTGTGTGCTCTGCAAGGGCTGTAACTTGCATTTCTGCAGTAATGACACCTGCTCCAGGAATAGTTATTGCTAAGGGGTAGAGCCACCAGGGGGCCCGTTGTACTCATAAAAACCAGGAATGCAGCACCTCTGTTATATGGGTGACTAGGCAATGTGGGAAGCACAGTGGCAGGCACATAAGGTCACCCCCAGGTACAATGTCCAGTCCAATTGGCTGGCAGATATGGCCATCCTATGTCCCCACAGACCCATAAACTCCCATGGGGCACAAAGCCTGGGGCCTGGCCTTGATACGGCCGCTTGTTCCACCACATCCTTGGTGTGGTAACATGTGTTATGTTTACATAAACTTCAGCAGGAAATCATCCCACAGTGACTTTACCCCTAGTGTTGCTCTATATATTGTGGTACCTGCAATGGGGGCATCGTGTGTTCTCCCATTAGCCAGCACCATTCATCATGGACATCACCACTAGTCAGTCAGGGGGCAGGCTTGCCATGGGTTTTGTGACACTTCCTATCCAAAGTTCACCACATTGCATCCTAACCATTGTCCATGGGACCCCAAGTTTCCAGCCATATCCAGTTCTTCACAGAAGCTGAATTCATGTGCCAGGGCAAGCTGTCTGCAGTTGCTGCTGGGAGGGTGGTGCAGATCCAACAGTTGGAGACATTGGCCACCTCGGCGTAAGTGTGGGCCCAGTCCATGATGCTGTTGGGGCATGTCAACCTACAGCCGAAATGACAAAGCAGGCATAGGTACTAACAAGGGTAAATTATGTCCCTCAGGCAAAATACAGCCTAACTTTTCATCTCTGGATAACAATGCAGCTTCCCTGTGCTATGGTACCACAGCTTATCAGCTTCCCATGGTTCTTTTGGGTCCTGTACCCATGCCAAAGTCACAGGAGAGCTCACAGGAAGTACATATGTTCCCCGGAGGAAGGTCCTTTCCCTGGCTGTTCCTCTACAAAGAGATAATTGTGTAGACTACACATTAAATACCCAAGGAGTAACATGTAAGTCCTACTGCAGACCTTCCCCCCAGGGGTCTATGATAGCCAGCCATCTTCAGTGAAGGGCTTGGAGGGTCCCATGGGCAATACCAATTTTATTTTGTTTCCCTACCTTTAGGGGTATCGGGGCAGGCAACAACAGATTACTGTTTGTCCCCGTACCTGGTTGGAGAAGGTCATTCTTGCTCTCATAGATCTGGCCACATGGCCTGGCCCTGCATGGGTCTGTGACTAACTAGGTAATTCTGTAATTTTCAGGTAATTAGCCACAAGGTTAAGCCTGGATAAACTGCCCAGCTACTGGCGTAGATTACCATAGGTGTCACCTCCTTGGTGATCATCATCCACACTTCTCTAAGTTTAGCTCATTGACTGCTTTGTCCACATTTGATATCAAACCATGTAGTGTCAGTACTAGGCTGGACTGCAGCAGCAACCCAGGGAGCAGCAGTACTCTGGCTAGACCTGTCTGTATACTGTGCCCCATCAGGAATGGGGAGGTGCCTCAGGTCCCACGGCCTTAAGTTGCATTAGGACTATAGGCTTCAAGACCTCTTATAACTCTGCTACTAAGGAACCTGTACTCAGTGTACTTTGCTGCTTCAAGTAGGCACCCCACTTTGCTCAAGTGGATGTCTGTGCCGTCCCAGTCTGCAGGGTTGTTACCCATGAATGTACCCACCCAGCTGTTGGGTAAGTCGTCTACATGATGACTGTAACCTGTCCTGCCATGCTCTTATAATCCTGAAGGGCAGCATATGCAGTTACTGTTTTTCCAGTGCGGCGGGGGGAGCGGATTGTTATCCATGAATACACCCATTCTGCTATTACTAACTGCTTTTCTATCAAGGAACACGAGAACTCAGCTCCCTTTCATAGTTGGGACCAAAAACCTACTGGCGTATTCAGGTGCCCTGTGAGCTGCTATAGGCCCTAACTGAAACTATCTGTGGTCACACGTACATCAAGTTCAAATGGGCACTCCTGGCTAACTACCCGTAAGGCTTTGTGCCTGCTAAGTATCCTGCTTGGCTACCAGAAAGACTGTCTCAGCTGCATCATCTCAATCCCAGGCAAGAGGGAAGTTGCCATTTCTTATTTATTTATTTACTTATTTATTTATTTATTTATTTATTTTGAGACGGAGTCTTCCTCTGTCGCCCGGGCTGGAGTGCGGTAGCGCGATCTCGGCTCACTGCAAGCTCCGCCTCCCGGGTTTACGCCATTCTCCTGCCTCAGCCTCCCGAGTAGCTGGGACTACAGGCGCCCACCACCTCACCCGGCTAATTTTTTTGTATTTTTTAGTAGAGACGGGGTTTCACCGTGGTTAGCCAGGATGGTCTCGATCTCCTGACCTCATGATCTGCCCGTCTCGGCCTCCCAAAGTGCTGGGATTACAGGCTTGAGCCACCGCGCCCGGCCGGAAATTGCCATTTCTAAACCTGCAAGACAATCACAGGTTAGCATAACATCATTAACAAGACCATGACATATGATGGGGCTATGCAGATAGCCCTGTAGCAACACTGTTAAAGTCCATTGCCTCCCTTCCATAAAGGCAAACTGTTCCTGGCTCTCTGGAGCAACGTTAATGGAGAATAATGCATTAGCTAAGTCTGCCACAAAGTGGTACTGTTCCATTTTCGTTGTCAAGCAGTCCATCAAATCCATGATGGAGGATACAGCTACATGCAGACAGGGTGGTACTTTATTCAGTTCCTGATAATCCACTGTCATCCGCCAAATCCAATTAGCCTTTCTGACTGGCCATACTGGGGAGTTATAGGGGCGATGGGTGCCACACACTATTTGCACCTCCTCTAACTTCTTAATAGTCTCAGTTATCTCCATATGCCCCTGGCAAATGGTATTGACAAGTGGAGGTAACTCATCGGGGTTGTGGCAGAACTTGGCGCTGGTGATGTGTATGCCCATGTAGTACCGGCTTTACTACACGAACTCAGAGTCTGAATTCTCTGGCAGTGGTGTGTAAGCCCATGCAAAATGTCCGCCTCTAGAATATATTCAGGTATGGGAGAGACATACACAGCATATAGGTGGGCAGCCAAGTGGCCCATGCCAAGATGCAGAGACACAGGTTTCGCTTTCACTGACTGGCCCTCATAACCATCAATAAATGCAGCTTTGCCCGGAAACCTACCCAGGTTCCCATAAACAAGACTGCAGTCTGCAGCAATATCTACCAGTACTAGGACCCACTGTACATTAGTCGGGGACCAGAGGATTGCCAGCTCCACATATGGCCTCTGACCGTCTGGTTCCCCCACAAGTCGGGCATCTTGGCCAGTTCCCTAATCAAACAGGAATGGCCCCGCATCCTTGCCTGTCTGCAAATAGTCCTTGGGTTGAAGCGTCCAGGTGGGGCTGGGTTGAGCAACATTGTTTTGACCCCTCTTGAGCATTTTCCAGAATTGCTGCTCCGGGGACAATTGCCTCCACAGAGTCAATAGCATTCCGTTGGGTTGCCTGTCAATTTTCTCCCGAGCAACCCTAGCTGCAATTAAGTCAATCCACATCTGCATGTGGGTCACCTTCTGGGGCCCCTTTTTATCTCCTGGCGTGGTTACCTGGGAATGAGGAGTCTTCACCTTCTTTTTGGTACAAACTCCCCAGTCCTGCCAACAGCCTTCTGTCTCCCGGAGAGTTGCCATAGTAATAGTCACTTCATGTATGCAGTGCCCCACATACAGGGTGAGAACAGTAGCTAGACAGGTAAAAGCACTCGGGGGTGCTGAGCCCAGCATAAGATCTCTCATGTCGGAGATAAAGTGTTCATCATCTGGCCCCAGGTATTTGGATCCAACATAGCCTGCCACATATCCAGCTCACAGAGTACCTGCACCAAATCAGTATACGACTGCTATCTACTGACAGTTTCTGCTATTTCACTTGCATCTGTTCAGACTGTAGTTAAAGAAGTCAGCTTTTTCATCTTGGAGGTGGAGCAGGAAATGCCTCAGCTCCTTCATCGCAGAGATGGAGCATTCAGGCAGGGAGGGGCTCCCCTGGATGGTGCTGGCATTGCTTACCTAACTCCCACAACTCAGTGGGGGTATAAGCACAATAAGAGGTGTGTTGCACCACTGTGGGGGCTCCCTGGGCTCTCCCCTGGGGTCCCATCAGATGCTCATATTCTACCTTCTGACAGATCACGGGGTGAGCCCACAGCAGGGGAGCCTCCTCCTCCTTGGCATCAGACCTAATGGGAGTTGCCAGCTGGGAGGATGGGCTCAAGGTTGCACTCACAGCTGTTGCTAACTCCTGTTTTGGACCGTTTATCTGGGCCTCTAAGTACCCTACTTGTGCCTAGAGGTCCTTCACCACCAGGTTTTGCTCCAAGCTGTGAATTTGGGTCCCCACACACGTGGCTTGTGCCTGGAGGTCCCTTACCTGGGAAGCCTCCGGTAGGGACTGAGCATGTACTTTCCACAGTGCTGTGAAAAACACCCATCCAACTCTACCAACGAAGGTGTGTTCCTTCTCGGTGCTGTGTGCTTCCAGCTGCTTCAGTACTTTCTCTATACTCTTGGTAGACCTGTCCACTGCCTCTCATATTTCCACTGGGGCCTATCCTAGCAGCACTACTTCCACTGGGTACCACAGCCAGTGCTGTGCCACACAGTTGACCTGGGAGCCCTCAGTGGCTCAAGACCCACTCATCTCATCCTGCCGACTATGCCAATTTTTCAGGTCTAGGGTCAAGTTTCAGCCCATGCTGAGGTCCAAAGGGAGTGGGTGGATGGGTGGCAAATAGCTGAAAGAATATATGTAGATGAAATATGGCTTTATTCAGCAGCTCTTTTATAGTGTTTTTACTCTGTCTCGGCTGCTTCCTCTGGCCACTCCTATGTACAGCTGCACAGCTAGCTCTCCCTTCAGGGTCAGCAGCTCAACTCTTTCCCTCTGGGCACAAGCAAGCTGAGCTGTGTCCTGGCACCCCCCTGTCCATCTGTAAGACCGACAGCTCTGACTCTTTCTCTGGGTGTGAGTGTGCCTGTACAGTGTCAACAGGGAAATTATACCTTTTACAGACTGTAGTGACTTACAACCAAATGATGAGCCTTCCCATGTTATAGCTACATAGTGTGTGCCTGTGCTACAATACTGCTGAGTCATGCAGGATGTTTACCTTGCCTGTGCCTGCTTGGCTGCAGTGCAGCCATGTTCCTTACACAAGGTCATGAACTGATTTATGTAGAGAAGGAAGGAAGTTGAAGGTGAGAAGAGAAGGTGTGATTACTGGAGTAGAGAAATGCAGTAGGGTTCCCTACTTGAGGTTAGGCATCAATAATTTAAATCAAGACGAATCAGTGGGTTTATGTGCTTTTCTCTACCTTCAGTTAGCTACAGGTGCAGAGTAGCTCACAGTTTACATCACAAATGGATTTAGGATTAGAGGACAAGGAGGTTGAGGGTATATGGTAGGGATTGACTATAATAATAGTTCATGGCAGCTAAGGTAGATAGAGGGGGAAGGGAAGCAATGAATAAAAGCATGATCTATGATTATGAGTAAAAACATGGCCTAGAGTAGGTCCACAAGAGTGTTTAACTGAGGCCAGGAGCAGTGGTTCATGCCTGTAATCCGAGCACTTTGGAAGGCTGAGGCAGGTGGATCACCTGAGGCCAGGAGTTTGAGACTAGTCTGGCCAACATGGTGAAACCCCATCTCTACTATATAAAAATTAACAGGGTGTGGTGGCGCATGTCTGTAATCCCAGCTACTAGGGTGACTGAGGCAGGAAAATCGCTTGAACCTGGGAGGTAGAGGTTGGAGTTAGCCAAGATCACGTCACTGCATTCCAGCCTGGGAGACAGTGTGAGACTCCGTCTCAAAAAAACAAAACTAAAACAGAGTGTTTAACTGAAGTAGAGTGGAGAACAAGATTGGGAAGTAGAGGCTAATGAACTGAAAAGCTAGAGGTCAGAATTATCACCATGGACACTGAAATTGCCAAATGATGTGTCAGAAATATTATGAAAAAGTGATAGTGGCCAGGTGCTATTATTCTTCAAGTCATGTTAGGGA
Organism: Chlorocebus sabaeus; assembly: GCF_047675955.1. Lineage (NCBI taxonomy): Eukaryota > Metazoa > Chordata > Mammalia > Primates > Cercopithecidae > Chlorocebus > Chlorocebus sabaeus. The sequence goes on from NC_132927.1 coordinate 29,740,532, forward strand.
TGATTCAGGGGTCTGTAGATGGCTACAAAAAGGAAGGGTAGAAAGTAGTGGAGTCTGAGACATGATTTTCAAGGCAGGGATTTTTAAAGAAAGTAGGGACCATGTTAGAGAAGTGGTACTGAAGAGAAAGCTGAACATTTATCCACATTTTAGACACAGGTACAATGACTGTGGGAAAGAAAACAGCTGCCACCTGAGAGGGCTGAAGGGAAAGCAGTAGCCTCAGGAAAAAGATAGTTTTCTTATTTATTCATTTTTTTAGAGACAGGGTCTCACTCTGTTGCCCATGCTGGAGAGCTGTGTCATGATCATAGCTCACTGCAGCCTCAGACTCCCAGGCCCAGGTGATCCTTCCACCTCAGTCACCAAGTAGCTGGGACTATAGGTGCATGTCACCACACCCAGGTTTTTTTTTTTTTTTTTTTTTTTTAAACTTTTGTGGAGACAAGATCTCACTATGTTACTCAGGCTGGTCTTGAACTCCTGGGCTCAAGTGATCTTCCCACCTCAGCCTCCCAAAGTGCTAGGATTATAGGCATGAGCCACCATGCCTGGTCTAGAGACAGTTTTCAATTAGAGCAACAAGGTAAAAGGATTATTTAGAGAAGAGATTGTGTTTACAGGTGGTTCAACTGATAGTGGCCTGCCAATTCCAGAGGGAATAGTTGAAAGGTTTTGAAAATTGGAGAAAGGAAGAAATGGAATCCAATTAAGAAATGTACAGCTCTATAAGGAGATGAAAGTGTGGGGAGATAATCTTGGGCTCCAGAAGATGACTTACATAAATGGAGATATTGGAAATGATGGCATCAGCCATTGTGGTCTCAAAGTGAAGCACGATGGTGAGGATCCGAGCATTGAGGTGGAAAGGTCAGGATATGACAAGGTTGTGTGGAGCTCTGGGGCACATTTGGAAAATTTATTAGCAAAGCCATCAAGGTTTAGAGTTTCTTTGTTTGAAGGTTTTCAATTATGGATTCCATTTCTTTGCTAGATCTAGGACTCTTCACATTTCAATTTCTTCTTTTGTCAGTTTTGTTAAGTTGTATTTTTCAAAGAATTTGTCCATTTTATCTCATTTTTCAAATTTGTTTGCATTAAGTTGTTAATAATAGCTTTTTTTTTTTTTTTAGATAGGGTCTCACTCTCTCACCCAGGCTGGCGTGCAGTGGTGCGATCTCAGCACGATGCAACCTCTGCCTCCCAGGTTCAAGCAATTCTCCTGACTCAGCCTCCCGAGTAGCTAGGGAGTTTTTGTATTTTTGTATTTTTAGTAGAGTCGGGGTTTCACCATGTTGGCCAGGGTGGTCTCAAAGTCCTGACCTCAGGTGATCTGCCTGCCTTGACCTCCCAAAGTGCTGGGATTACAGACATGAGCCACCGTGCCCAGCTAGATCATTTTTAAAACCCCTCACTTATATATACTATATGCCCAGTAAATATTTATTGAGTGAATGTTGTTCACTAATATAAAGTCAGACAAATGTTTGATCTGCCAGTAAGTAGTTTAATGTTGATAATTTAGGTTTACCTTGTAAAATTGCTTAGGTTTATAGAAAAGGAAACACAAAAGATGGAATATAATTTCTATTTGAGATCACATAATTTATATTTCTTAGTATCTTCTATTATGTTTATACATTTCAGTTGTATAAAATAAACAGAAAACTCTTTAGATTTGAATATTACAGATCTTTAAATGGAATTTTGAAAAATATTTTGGAAAATGCTGTCCTTGCATTTAGGGAGGGTACCCCACACTTAGAATTATTCAAAAGTTAAATTCTAGTTATGAAATCCTCCCTTTAAAGCAATCTTTGTTTTCTTCAGCTCTTCTCTTTACATTTAATATAAATTAGTTTTCTGAAATCTAATATTTTAAGGTAAAATTTCAAGAGTCACCTCTTGTTGCCAAATAATACCTTCTTCCTTACACGTAAGCTTAAGTATCACTATTAATGGAAAAGAAAATGTATGTTTCTAATGCTGCAATTATGGTGCTTGATTTTGGAGGAAAGTCATCAATTTGGCAACAAAATTCTACAGCAAAACCTATCTTTCACTAGATAGTGGACAAAACACTGTCTTTGTGTTCAAGATCAAAATGTTCCTGCTTTCTTGAAGTAAATTTCTTCTTTCATTTTTAATGGCATGATCCAATTATTTTGATATGTTGATAGCAAAGTGTCTTTGGTGTATGAACTATAATGCTTAATTGTTTGCATCCTATCAAATGTAATGCCACCATTAAATTTTTCCCTTAAATCACTCTAGTACTCAAGCAGCTAATAAAAAGCCCGATTGTTAGTCTTATTTTAAAAAGAGTCCTAGGCAGTTGAATTGACAACCAATTGTTTCTGTAAATTCCTTCTTTACCAAATAATTTCTTAAGTTCATATATATCTAGTGGAGAGAAGATACAGGAAGCCACCTGAGCTTTCTGAAAGGCAGGAACCTTAAACTATTCAGGGGGATAAACTATATGGTTCTATGTTATTATATACTATATAATTTAATTTTTTTACTCAATGTATGGTAATGGTCCTGTTATGGTCTGGCATCTTCTGGGCACTTACTTCAACTTTAGAACTTAATACTATTCCAGGGTTAGATTCCAGAGGTAACATAAGGACAAAAGTAAATGAGGGTGGCAGGGTGCACTGGCTCATGCCTGTAATCCCAGCACTTTGGCAGGGAAAGGTGGGTGGATCACCTGAGGTCAGGAGTTTGAGCCAAAAAGGTGAAACCTTGTCTCTACTAAAAATACAAAAATCAGCCAGGTGTGGTGGCACGTGCCTGTAATCCCAGTTACTCGGGAGGCTGAGGCAGGAGAATCGGCTTGAACCTGGGAGGCAGAGCTTGCAGTGAGCCGCGATTGCGCCACTGCACTCCAGCCTGGGCAACAGAGCGAGACTCCGTTTCAAAAAAAAAAAAATTGTCAATATCATCTGAGAGTTTATTCAAAATGCAAATTTTTAGGCTTATTGAATCAGGGTCTATGGTGGGTTCTAGGAATCTGCTTTTAACAAGCTGTTAAATCAAGTTTAGCCTAAAGCTGCCTCCTTACATATTTTAAGTTTGGCTTAAAATCTTCTATGGACATCATTAACTGTAATCTAAATGGAATTGTAAACACACCGTGCCAACCACTGAGTTTTGGTCAATCAAATGTGGCCAACTGCTCAAACCATGTTCAAATAAGGCAAACACCAAGCTGTAACCAATCTGACTGTTTCTGTACCTCACTTCTATTTTCTGTATTTAACTTTCCTTTTTCTGTCTTCCACTATGTGGCTGTGAAGGAGTCTCTGAGCCTACTCTGGCACAGGAGACTGCCTGATTCACAATTGGTTCTTTGCTCAAGTAACTCTTTTAAATTTAATTTGGATAAAGTTTGTGTTTTTTTTTTAAACAAAGCTCTTTGGGTGATTTTCATGTATGCTTAAGTTTGAGAATCTTTGCAGCATTCCCCATCCCTTATTCTAGCAAAAGGTTTGATGGTTATGTTTATGGAAAATTGGTTTGTAGGCCCAGATATCCAGATGTTCCTATTGTTTCAGAATCTCAAACTTGAGTGAACATCGAATTATATAAATATAGGCCTTGTGTTTGTTTTGTGTTGCTATAACAAAATACCAGAGACTGGGTAATTTATAAGGAAAACAATTTATTTTCTTATAGTTCTGGAGGCTGGGAAGTCCAAGATCAAGGTGCTGGCAGGTTCCATGTCTGGTGAGGGCTGCTCTCTGCTTCCAAGATGGCATATTGATGCTTCATCCTCTGGAGAAAAGGAACATTGTGTTCTCCCATGGTGGAATGTGGAAGGGCAAGAAAGGACAAACTCCCTCCAAGCCCTTGTATAGGAGCATTATTTATTCATTCATAAGGGTGGAGTAACTCAAGGGTTTTACTCCAAGGGCTTTTTACTTTTGCCATCCATCTATGATGCCTTTGCAATCTAATCTTGCGTAATATATAATCCCACACTGTCATTACAACATCACGATTTACTAGAGTGATGAAAACTTTGTGGTACACTGCAGTATTACCAGTTAAACTGCAGATGCCTTTAACGTCAACCATAATTGTAAGACATTTTTTCTAAAATATATCTTTCCCCTGATTTATTTAGTAGATTGTAATAAAAATGCTAGATACTTCCTTTGATAATTTGAGATATTAACATATTTCAAAATGATCCTTATAGATATCGTTGTGTACTACTATTCATAAAGAATATTTATATTAGTGGGCTGAATCTGTACAAATTAGGAAATATTTTAAGGATATAGCAATTTGCTTACCAATTAAGGACTGGGACTGGTGGAAGTTGTTTGCATAGCTGGGAAAAATCTTTTATCACTGATATAAAAATTGCCAGCTCAAGGGGATACTAAAAAACAGGCCAACTTCTAGTTTGTTTTACCATTGTTTTAAACTTCTGTACAAAAAAAGTACAGCCCTTTGTCGACTATACTCATGGCAGAAAAATCCCATGGCCCCATCCTTGTTATATCATTAGGATACAGAGTACTAGAGAGAATAATATAATGAATATCTTTCTACTTATCTTCTGGCTTAGTCAACTCTTAATATTTTATCATAGTGACTTTAGATTTTTATTATAATGAAATAAAACATTACGTTTATAACTGAAACTCCTGTGTAATTTTTTCCTCTGTTCTCTTCCTAGAGGTAGCCACTATGTTAAATTTAATTTTCTGCATTCCTATTTTTATCTTTTATCTTGGTGTACATATGCATGTAGCAAAACAATATGGCTTCTGCATATCCATAAACAATATAGTATTATTATTACCATAAACAATATAGTATTATTATTATTAGTTAGGCTTTTAATTTTGAGGTAATTGTATGTTCACATGCGATTGTAAGAAATAATACAGAGATCCCTTGTACTCTTAGCCCAGTTTCTCCCAATGGTAATATCTTGCAAAATTATAGAGCAATGGTTACAACCAGGATGTTGACATTAATATGGTGAAAATATAGAAGACTCCTATCACTAAAAGGATTCCTCATGTTGCTCTTTTACAGCTATACCTACCTTCCTCTTACCCCATTCCATTCTTTAACCACTGGCAACTATGAATCTGTCCTCCATTCCTAGAATTTTGTCATTTCAGGAATGTTATGTAAATGGAATCATATGGTATGTGTAACCTTTTGATACTGGCCTTTTTTCACTCAGTATATTTCTCTGGAGATTCATCCAGGTTGTTTCACATATTAATAGTTTGTTCTTTTCTAGTGATGGGTTGTATTCCATGGTATGGCTATACCAGGATTATTTTGTTTTCAGTTTGAGACTATGAAGAATAAAGCTATAAACATTTGTGTACAGGTTTTTATGTGAACACATTTTCAATTTTCTGTGATAAATGCCCAGCAGTTAATACTGGGTCAAGTGGTAGTTGCATGTTTAGTTGTTTCCCCTTATTTAAAAAAAGTGGTAAAATACACATAACATTAAATTTACCATCTTAACTATTTTAAAGTGAACAATTCAGTGGTATTAAATACATTTATAATGTTGTGCAACTATCACCACTATCTTTGGAACTCTTATCAGTGTGTAAAGCTGAAATTATATCCATTAAACATTAATCCAATCCATTAAATTGTTTCCAGTAAATCCCTGTTACCTCTGGTAACCACCCTTCTACTTTCTGCCTCTATGATTTTAACTACTCTAAGAACACTAAATGGAATCATACAATACTTTTCTCTGTGACTGGCTTATTTCACTTAGCTTAATTTCCTCAGGTTTCATCCATGTTATAGCATATGTCAGAATTTCCTCCCTTTTTAAGCTGGAATAGTATTTCATTGTATGTGTATACCACATTTTGCTTATCCATTTATTCATCAGTGAACACTTGGGTTATTGCCATGTTTTAGCTATTGTGAATAATGCTGCTATCAACATGGGCAGACAAATACATGTTGGAGTTCTGCTTTCAAATCTTTTGGGGACATGTACCCAGAAAAGGAACTGCTGAATATATGGTAATTCTTTTTAAATTTTTGAGGAATTGCCATTTGTTTTCCACAGAGGCTGTACTATTTTACATTTCCACCAATGTACTATTTTACATTTCCACCAATTGTACCAATGGTACAATATAGCACCAATGTATTCCACCAATACATTTCCACCAGTACTATTTTACTATTCCACCAATAGTACACCAAGGTGCTCATTATTCCACATCCTTGCCAACACCTGCTATTCTCTGTTTTTTTTTAATAGTAGCCATTTTAATGGGTGTGAGGTGGCATCTCACTTTTAGTTTTAATTTGCATTTCCGTAATGATAAGTGGTATTGAGCATCTTATAAGCTTATTGGCCATTTGTGTAACTTTGAATAAATGTCTGTTCAAATCCCTCATCCACTTTTGAATTGTTTTTGTTATTGAGTTTTAGGAGTTCTCTATATACTGGATATTAATCCCTTGACAGATACAGAATGTACAAATATTTTCTCCCTTTCTGTGAGTTGCCTTTTCACTCTGACAATGTTTTTGATGCTTAAAAATTTTTTAATTTTCATAAAGTTAAATTTATCTATTTTTTTCTTCTGTTGCCTGTGCCTTTGGTGCCATATCCAATAAATCATTGTCAAATCTAATGGAAGCTTTTCCTTATATCTTCTTCTAAGAATGTCAAGCTTTAGGTCTCACATTTAGGTATTTGATCCATTTTGAGTTAGTTTTCTATATGGTGTTAGGTAAGGGTTCAACTTCATTATTTTGCATGAGGATATCCAGTTTTCCTACTACCTTGTGCTGAAAAGATTGTCCATTCCCTATTGAATGGCCTTGGCATCTGTGATATTGTGATTTATAACAAGAAATATATACTGTATTAGGTTTTCATTCTTATTTCCTGACATACAACTCCTAAAATCCTTGGACTCTCCAAAGTGATGTGTCTTTTTGTATACCCGTGCATTGACTGATGACTGGAAGTCCCTAGGTAGTTTTAGGATGGGGGCTGGTCACCAGAAAGACCAAGGCATGATTAGAGGATTGGAACGTTTGCCTCATCTTCCAACCCTCAGGGAGAGGAAAGGGGCTGAAGGTTAAGTTGATCACCAATGGCCAATAATTTAGTCAATCAAGTCTATTAAATGAAGCCTCTATAAAATCCCAAAAGAAACTGAATCAGGGGAGCTTCCTGATAACTGAAGAGGAGGTTCCTGGAGGGCAGTGCCCCAGAAAGGGCATGGAAGTTGTGTACCCCTTCCCCCCCACCTTCCCTTATGCATCTCTTCATCAGGTGTCCATTATATCCTTTGCAATATCCTTTATAATAAACTAGAAAACATGTTTTCCTGAGTTCTGTGAGCCATCCTGGCAAATTAATCAAACTTGGGACATGGGTCATGGGAACCCCAATTTATAGTCTATTGGTCAGACGTATGGATGACAATCTATTACTTGTATCTGAAGTGAGGGCACTCTTGTGGAACTGAGCCCTCAACTTGTGGTATCTGATGCTATCTCCAGCTAGATAGTGTCAGAATTGAATTGAGTTAGGGGACACCAAGCTGGTGTTCCGTAAAGAATCTGCCAAGACTTGGTTGCTTGTGGGGAGAAATCCCCACCCACATTTTGTTGACTAGAGGTCACAGAAGTGATCTGTGTTTTCAGTAGAGTAAAACAACAAGTGTTTTTCCTCCCAGAGCACCCTTGTTAAAAAAATCATTTGACCACATATGTGAGGGTTTATATGTCTGCCTTTATGCCAGTGTCACACTGTTTTGATTACTGTAGCTTTGTAGTAAGTTTTGATATTAGAAAGTGTGAATCCTCCAGCTTTGTTCTTCATTTTCAAGATTGTTTTGACTCTTCAAGGTCCCTTGAAATCCCACATGAATTTTAGAATTAAAAAAAGAATTCTGCAAAAACTGTCATTGAAATTTTAATAGAAGTACATTTCAACATGACATTTGGGGGGACAAACACCCAAACTATATCGACATGCATTTAGGGATGATGGTCATCACCTACTCTAGTGTTACAAGATTTAAATGTCATCAGAGACAAGCCATTCATACAAAGACTTGGAAACACCTTTGGTAGCTGTGGTTCTCTGGGCAGTTGTATCTTGCAGGAGTGACTTGTTCCACCTGGGTCCACCATTTTGATGCATTTGTCATCATCTATCATCATTACCATCACAGCAGCTAATATTTACTAGCCCTTACTATTTTCCAGGCACCATGTAAATTACTTTACATGCATTATTTTGTTTCTCATAACAACCTTATAAAGTAGGTACTATAATTTATCTCCATTTTATACTCAAGGAAGCCAAAGCCTACAACAAATTAAATGCTAGCTCAGAGCAACTAGCCAGGATTCAAACTCAAGCAGTCACAGCCCAACTTCCAAGTTCTTAACCACTGTGCTGCATTGCATTTCTTTATTACTTTATGATTATTTGCAAAAGGAGAGATAGAAGTCTAATTATAAGAAAGTCATTTATATAGCATCAAAGAAAAATCAGGAGCATTTTCAATAAAAATCTCTATATTGTGTGTGATTTAAAATCCTCAGTCATTGACTTCAGCTCAAGATAGTGTGCTTATCCATTAGTTGTTTCTCCTCCCACCTTCAAAAATTATTAATATGTAAATGTTCTTAAAAGTGTGGAAACATGCCATAATGTAACATTATTTTGGCATATTCCTATCTTTATTCTTATGGATGTCTTTTGCTTTTACTTGTTGCAGTTTTAGTGTACATGTAATTTAAGTTTTTTATTAAGATTAGCAATTATAAGCATGTTTCCATACTATATAATCTTTATAATGATCATTTGAGTAGATGTGTTATGATTTACTTACCCATTCTCCTACTGTTAGACATAATACTTGCACAAATCACTTTCAAAGAACATTTTCATGCATATTACTTTCTCTTTCATTTGGGTTATTTTCCCAAGATAAATTTCTTGTGGGGGAAAATTACTAGGCCAGTGGGTTGATCATTTCTATGGTTTCTTATACTGTTTAATATCAGACACATGGTTGGAACTGGGAGTGTTGACTGAATCAGAGCCAAACGAGGTCATTACCACACTGTCTCTATAGAGATATTTTCATGACATATCAATATATTGCCAACAATTGATGTTAATTAGAGGTTTATTTGCCGAATGTCTTAACTTCGTGGCATTCTCTGTGGTTGTTCTAATGGTTGATGTGGTTAGGTTTGGTGTATGACCCCACATCTATCTGAGATTTATACTCCTTGAATTGCAATAATGTTCAGTGTATATTTTAATCATTGAAATAATTATAGGTTTTTAAAATTCCTATGGAAAACAATTATTTGTTAGCATTTTTAAAACCTCAGGGGACAAAATAGAATTAAATGAAGGGAAAATAGAACACAGAGATGTGGACAAAAGGAAGTGTCATGACATGCTTATGATCTTTTTCCAATTGTGCCCACCCTGTTGTGCTGCTGACTGTCACACTAATCCATTAGGGCTTCACAGGGGAGCACGAGCCTTGTGTTCATGACTTGCTGAACTGATTTCTGGGAGAGTTTGGATGATATACAAGTGACTAGCTATATATGCATGTGCCAAATTAGACAAACCTCCTTCAGTTTCCATTGGATGGTCCTACCTACCCTTTTTTTGCTCTTTCACTTCTTCAGCTTAGCCAGCAGGCCTTGAAACCTAATGTAGCACCCCAAGTGAGCCACTCTCTTGGTGCTGTGGTCGTGGCCTCTGTTGAGGCACCCTGGCTCTCGTAACTCATCCCTTTGCCCCAGAACCTTGATCGGCAACTCTTCCTTATTAGGGAAAGCATGTATCACTAAATTCTTGATGGAGACTGAAGCCAATCTTTTATTATATTTTTAGAGATACCAAACTTAAGATATTAAGCAATGACATCAGGCCCAATATCAGATTTCTCAATGAGACATTTTGAGTGTTTGGTTGTTTCCTCATTTTACACTCTGTGAAGGTTAATGTCACATGTTGTCTTATACATTGCCTAAGCTCACTTGTCCTTCCTGCTAGTGACTGTGACTTCAGTTGTTGCTCATAGCTGTTCAGGTGCAGATCACCTGCTCCTAACTTCTCCAATGGCTACTTGCTCTGTCTTTTGTACTCAAAACCCAAGAGTTGGATATTTTATCTTTCTAGTTCTACTTCTCATTGAGCCCATGGAGGTCTCCTGGCCTGACGCTCCTATGGGCAATGGTGACAAGGTAAAAATGAGGTGTGAAAGAGACACTGGTGTATATCCCATCACATAACTGCCTATGTTGATTTACTATTTCTTGCCTCTTTGTTGATAATTGATGCTTCACTCCATTTCCTCAGCTGCTGCTTTGCCTTATTATGATGGTGATTATGGTATTCTAGCCTGGCTATGTTGCTTCTAAGTAAACACCTCTCTCGTTTCAGCCTGGCCCCAAGTTCTTCCTGCCCTGATGCTGTTGCTGATATGGCCAGTGTTTTTCGGCCGGCTTAGCCTTGGTCAGCTAGAGCTGAGGAGCACTTGCCAATTTCCTCCAGGCACCACCCAGTCCATATTGCTTATTTAGGATACAAGTTTGGTCCACAGGTATTTGAGTTTGCAACTCTTGAACAGGCTTTTTAGCTTCACACCTGCATGCCTGCAGGCTCTCTGCCCACTTGTATTTTCCTGAGTTCCCAGGACTATATCTTATATTTGTGACAGTTGTTTTTGTGGCCTTGTTTTTGCCACTCTGAGCTAGGTGCTGCCACCACAGCTGCTGTTAATGGTGCTCTCTTGGGTACAGATCTTTACCAATGACCCCAGCCACTGGCAATAGGCTCAGTGCTGTAATGGTTCTAACTTTCCCGTAAGTACAGGGGCACATTCTTTCTTTCTTCAGTATCATGATCCGTTAGAGGTGTCTCCAAGTAAAATTGCTGGGCCTTGCATAGTTTAATGAGAGCTCTGCAGTTTCACACTCCCGGGGGTACCTGGACCTCTCCATGGGGCTGGGTTAGGCCAGGGTCAAGCAACAGTAGCCATTTCTGCATCTTGAAACCAGCACTCCCTTCTGTGTGTTAACCCTGTGGAGGAGTCTGGATTCTTTAGGATGATTTTTTTTTTTTTTTTTTTTTTTTTCAGAGGCCCTGAAATGGGACACTTTACAATTTGAATCTGTTAGATCTCCCTGCTCCACTTCGGAGTTCCCACAAGTTTATGCATTTCCGAACCCCACTTGTGGTTTTCAACTTTCTCCCCAGGAAGCCTCTCAGCCTCCCTGAAAACTGGAGAATGCAATAGATATGCTGAAGGAGGGGAGTTGTCTAGCCTTACGTCCACAGTCCTGAAATGTATTTACATGTTAATCTCAACCCCAGACAGAACACCTTTATGAAGTATAGCACCTGGCTCCCCCAAACATACTGTAATGATGTATCTGATTTGCATTGGTGCCCCCTAAGTTCCTGGCACAGGACTTTGTGCATAATTGGTGTTTGGTTTATGTTTTAATTGGATGATTTTAGTTAACAATGTTTTCTGGACTGGAAAGATGGAGACCGGCACCCAAAGATGTCACAACAAGTGCATATCACCTGATATGAAATAAATATTGGCTTAAAAATAGTTTGTTACCATAATGCTATTTTAAAAATGAATTTGCATAGAGAAAAGACTGAAGGACATATGGCATGACTATTAATAACATTCCTGTGAGCAATAATTATGGTTAACTTTTATCCTTTCTTTTTGATGATTTCCTTCCTTCCTTCCCTCCCTCCCTCCCTCCCTCTCTCCCTCCCTCTTTCGTTTCCTTCCTTCCTTCCTTCCTTCCTTCCTTCCTTCCTTCCTTCCTTCCTTCCTTCTTTTCTTGTCTCACTCTTTCCCCTAGGCTAGAGTTCTGTGGTGTGATCTCGGCTCATTGCAAGCTCTGCCTCCCAGGTTCACACCATTCTCTCACCTCAGCCTCCCGAGTAGCTGGGACTACAGGCACCTGCCACCATGTCCAGCTACTTTTTTGTATTTTTAGTAGAGATGGGGTTTTATCGTGTTAGCCAGGGTGGTCTCCATCTTCTGACCTCGTGATCTGCCCGCCTCGGCCTCCCAAAGTGCTGGAATTACAGTCATGAGCCACCGTGCCTGGCCGATTTCTACTTTCTTAAAGCTATGACAATGAACATATTTTTGTAATACAATGTTAAATATAATGCCTTACAATTTTATTTGATTATACTTGTATGTGATTTTAATTAAAGGAAGCAAACAGAATGCACAATATCGAGCCCTCTGAGTTATTCCTGGTAACAGATTGAATTGAAAACAAATGCATGCCTAAATGAAGTATATTCCTAAGAAATTCTAATAGAAAAGTATATGAGCCATCTCAGGTATTCCAGCAGGAGGAGAATTTCAGGAGGTAATAACACTCGTCAAAGGAATAGAGTGTTGGCATCCTTTTTTTTTTTTCTTTTTTGAGACAGAGTCTTGCTCTGTCACCCAAGCTGGAATGCAGTGGTGTCATCTTGGCTCACTGCAACCTCTGCCTCCTGGGTTCAAGCAATTCTCCTGCCTCAGCCTCCCAAGTAGCTGGGATTACAGGTGCCTGCCACCACACCTGGCTAATTTTTTGTATTTTTAGTAGAGACGGCATTTCACCGTGTTGACCAGGCTGGTCTCAAACTCCTGACCTCAGGTGATCCATCTGCCTTGGCCTCCCAAAGTGCTGAGATTACAGGCATGAACCACCGCGCCTGACCTGGCATCCTTTACATAACAGAGAATGAGTAGCTTTTCATTATGCCGTATGTACACAGGGGTAAGAAAAAACAAAACAGAGAAATATTCACATGGAATCTCAAATGACCTTTGTGCCAAGGAAAAGTTATTTTTATTAGGGAATCCTATGAAATACTTTTTCTCATTGTGATCCCCTGTCATCATTTGTGATAATAGCAGTATATCATGGCCTTGGCCTTGGCATTCCACAGGCAAGTTTGAATCCTGGCTCTGTTACCCTGTAACTCTCAACCAATCATTTAACTTTACTATTGTCAGCTTCTTAATTTTTAAACTGGTAGATAATAATGCCAACTTGATATGGTTCTTGTGGGGATTGAGGTAACTCATAAAGAACATAATGCTTTTGGCATGTGATAAGCATTTGATGCACACAAGTGCGTATTGCTATTAAGGATAACAATAGGAATTGTTGGTACCATTTATTGATACCTATTATATCCAGGGAATTATTTTTATTTCCTTTATGTTTTTCTTTCACTTATTCCTTAAATCAACTTTTGATATGAATGAGAAAACTTGAGCCCCACAGAGTTTACGTTAACCTGCCCAAGGTAAAGAAAGTGGTAATAAAAAAGCTACAGCTGACATTTGGACCTATATCAATCTGATTCAGATTTTTACTCAATATTCCACAGAATTAACGTTTGACAATGTATTATTTATATAGTGATTTATTTTTGGTAATTACCGATAAAAAACTTTGACTAGCTTTTCAGCAAAACTTTATGGTAGAAAAAAATATTTATCTGACCACCAGAGGGCGCTTGACCAAAGTTCTGTAATTACACTCACCACTCAGAACCTCTCAGATCGTTACATTCTACAGCGAAATAATTTGCCAGGTTCCACGTAGGTAAAACAGCAAAAGGCAGCAGTCCATACAATGAAGTAAATGTGTTTATTTTTGAAATACAGTCTGTCTTAGGTAGTCAGACTACGGGAATACCGGAATACGGGAATCCCGGAATAGGGCAATCCCCTTTGGACTATTTTCGGACATCCGTCCTTAGGCACACAATTTATTTAATGAATGCAATCCATTTTGATTTGTTAAAATAGCATCTGATTTAATAATTTGATGGTAACTTTCAGCTTAATCAGATTTCCATTAATTACTTGAATGTATTTAGTTAAATACTTGAAACTTGAGGTTTATGGTAGAAGTGGCAAGTAGCCATTCATTCTGGCTACACAGTAAGCAAGGGCATCTACTTCATTGCCCCCAAAGGAACTGACCTATGTTTTGTAAAGACAGTTTGATTAAATAAAAGCAATTATGTCATCATTTAACATGCAGTTTACCAGTTGAGCAGGTGTATGCAGTATTATTTTCACTCTGTCGGTCTTGGGAATTTCTGAAGTTTATAAGTGTACAAAATCTGTTCTTCTAGGCACTTAATTAACTTGTAGCACTTTGTGTCAATTGTAATTACAAGGACATGCACAGCCATTCCTGTATTTGAAACCTGCTTAGAATATCTGCAGTTTAAATTTGCCAATGGAGAAATCATCCTGCATTTATGTATTCTGTTAACAGAATAAATATGCAATGAGAAGGATAAATTCTTATTTATTAAGGATCTGCTATTTCAGTTTTTAGATCACACAAGTTATTTTGCTCCTCATTTATTCAACAATTATGAGTTGGCACACAGTTTAATAAATACACACTGAATGGATAAATAATTAAGTGAATGAGTGCTTCTCATATGCAAGGCACAGGTCTAGTTGCTACGGGTAATGTAAAACAAAGCTTACATGGTTTCTGATCTCTAAGAAGTTTATGACATGGCTGGAAGAGCAGATACAAGAAAAAACAAGTGAAATAACACAAGAGTTAAGTAACAGTAAAAGGCATCCCAAGAAAGATAAGGTTAAATTCCAATTGAATGCTATAAAGAATGAGCGCCATGAATTTGAAGAAGAAGTTATAGTCAGGGTAGGCCTTATGGAGGAGGTGAGAGATGAACTGGGCTTAAAATGTGAGAAGATTGATGGAAGCAGAGGGCACTTTCAAATGGTGAAGGAAGTAGAATGAAAAAAATGGAGTGAACCAAAGCAAGGAAGATGGGAATATACAGCATGTTAGGACATGTGGAGTATGAGAAGGTATACAGGCCCAGGCTTTTCAAACTAGGGCGCTCACCTCCCTGGTGGGAGAGTTGTTCCTACAGTATAAATGGGGAGCGCTCCCTCCAATACCAGTTTCAAATGGAAAATATGAAGAAGGAATATTAAACAATTTAACTGGCAGATAAGTTAAATGTTTAATATTAAAACAAATGTGGATATATGATAACAGAGAGGTGATGAGATGGAAGCCCAGAAAGTTTGTGACTTGTTCAAGGTTGTGTAACTTGTTCAGGGGACGAGTCTAGTGAAAGGGAGTGTTAGGCAGGTTGTTCTCAGTCTTGAATATCATGGTCAAGTGTGTACTTTGCTTTTGCTCTACTATTATGTCCTTTTATATCATTTGACTGCTCATTAACTTCCCTGCCAAAAGGTTGTCAGGAAAAATAATAAAAGGAATTTGAACAAACTGATCACTTTTTTCCTTCTTGTTGATAGTGCTTATATGAGGATTAAGAAAATATGATATCAAAGCTTTCAAATGAAGTTTGAAAATCATTTGTTAATTGAAATCTTTAATTGAGTGTTTCCTGATCCCTATTGTTAACAGAGATAATATAATTGGATATAAATAAAATGTACTGTGATGGCTAACGGGGGACTATATGTTTTTCAGATTTGGGACACATTTGATTTTTGAGAAGAAATAGATTATTCATTTAGCAAGAAGTACTGGTTGAGTACTGCCAATACAAATACTTTTTTGGGCCTGAAAAATAGTCTTCCATCTTTAATGATGACCTGGCTGAAAAGAAAACCTTGAACCTCAGGTGGGTGGGCTGGATTTCTTTTGTAGTCATAGGGCAAAGCTCTGAAGACGTTTCCAGAATATCTCATCAGCAGAATGATTTTAAGGACTGAACTAAAATCTAGAGAAAATGATTGAGAAATGTTGAGTAATTAGTCTCCAAAAGATAAGGATGAGCTTTGGCTTTAAGATTTTAAATGACTTGGGACGAGGAGCAGTGGCTCATGCCTATAATCCCAACATTTTGGGAGGCTGAGATGGGCAGATCACCTGAGATCAGGATTCAAGACCAGCCTGGCCAACATGGTGAAACCCTGTCTCTACTAAAAACACAAAAATTAGCTGGGTGTGGTGGTGCGTGCTACTCGGGAGGCTGAGGCAGGAGAATTGCTTGAACCTGGGAAGCAGAGGTTGTAGTGAGCGGAGATTGGGTCATTGCACTCCAGCCTGAGCAACAGAGCGAGACTCCGTCTCAAAGAAAAAAAAAAAAAAAAAGACATGGGACGTGGTATCCTTTGAAGTACTAATGGCACAACTTGCCTCTTAGAAGTTCTTGAAGATATGGAAGGAGAGCAAAGTGATGTGTGTTGTAGAAAACAGATGCCGCTGATTTGAATGAAGGTTCAAGGTGAGAGCTTGCCACACAAAGCAGACCCATGGACCTAGTCTACCCTACGCTAACCTGCATCCCCCACCCGCACAAACCGTGGAGGAGAGTGCCCCCACACATTCTGGCTCTGTTTCCCCTTGTGCTGTGGGAATTTGAGCCTCCTTATCCTCACAAATGGTTCTGAAAGCCCTCAAAAGAGTGTATCACCAGTGTATTATTTTCCAAATTCTGCTGCAACAAATTACCACACTCTTAGTGGCTTAAAACCACACACACTTATCTTATATAGTTCTGGGGGCTGTAAGTCTAAAATGGGTCGGCAGAGCCATGCTGCCTTGGGAAGCTCCATGGCAGAACCCATTTCCTTGCCTTTTCCAGCTTCTGAAGACTTCCCACATTTCTTAGCTTGAGGTCTGTTTCTATATCTTGAAAGCCAGCAGTGCAGAATCTTTGAATCTCTCGGACCACTGCTTCTGTTGTATCTTCTCTGTTTCTGACTCTCCTGCCTCCCTTTTCTAAGGACCCTGTGACTCACTGTCTTGGGCCCACCAAATAATCCAGGACAACGTCCCCATTTCAACGTCCTTAATCACATGTCCCTTTTGCCCTGTAAGGTGATGCACTCACAGCTTCTGGGGTTTAGGACATGGGCATCTTTGGGGGGTCTTCATTCCACCTACCCCAGCCAGTGCTCTGAGAACTAGTTGTTTTGGTCACAGCAGGAGGTCTGTAATTTTCTTCTTCTGATACTGGGTCACTAAATGCTGGCTTCATTTGCAGCTGGGGCCTCTTCCTCATCAGTGACAGATGCAGCAGCGGTGTCACAGATGTCTCCCAAAGGCACCATCTCTCTGTGGATGCTGCCAGTCTCCAAGACTGAGGATGGCGATGTCAGCCCTACCACTGCCCAAGGCCACTGCTGTTTTATATTGTTGCCACCACCATCAACATAGCCACCACCATGAGGGGGACCAATAATGTCAATGGGTTTCAGCATTTTCTCCATCATCACCCTTGGGACTTGGATGTGAGTCGTCCGGGTAAGCTGAGAGACAGTCACCCTGCTTTGTTAATGACCACACCTTCCCTTGAACCCTGTCCCATTAGTTTTGAACCAGCTTCTCTCTTTCCCTTTGGGATCCATCTGTCCCAGGAGGCTCCTCTGTTCCTTCTTATACCACAGCTCTCCTTTCAGGCTCAGATATTTTGGAATCTCAGTGTAAACACAGCTGGGACTCAGGCTGCCACGTAACACATGCTTCTCTTAGGCTACCTTCCCAAGTGTTTGCATTCTGTGCTGGAAGAACTTGGCTCCTTCAAGAAACTCAGGGAAAGAATCAGTACAGTTCCTAATTTTTCACACTTTCTACCTAGTCTAGGATTGAGCATCTGGATCCAATTGGAGGTTGTCATAATTTAGCACTTCCTATTAATTTGTAAGGGATTACTATTGAAATACATAATTTAGCAACTTCAGATTTTACAAGCTATGGCAAGTGCCATACCAAATAGGATTTGACTGGATTTATTGCTGTTGAAAAGGAAATCTTTGATTTTGCTCCTCCTAGCGACTATTGATTCATTTCATACCAAAGTGTATAAAATTGGACCTATAGAAAACATTTTCTTCCCTCGTTCTGGTTGGAATAAATGTTTTCACTTCATGAAATAAACAGCGAAAGAATTTTCATGAATATGTGTGTAGTTTTAATGAGTTTTGTTTCTCATGATGAAATGTATTAATATTTTATATGTTGTCCTCCTAGGAAATGGAGGAATCTGAGCTCCTAGACTAGCTGCAGTTTGTCCAACAGGAATCAATATTCATAATGCTCAGGACAGTGGAGCCTAATTCCCAGAACCTCTGGTTGTGGAGGTTGAACTGGTCAGAGGAAGCAGACTGAGGAGGCATTGTTGTAGTAGGGAATATCCTGGCACATACCCAGCTTCTTCACCTGGGTGGCGAGGACAGAGGTTTCTGAAGACTCAGGAATGTGTGTGCAAGTCTTTAAGGAGTAGGAAAGGGGAGGAAGATGAGGTGTGGGCATGGCGGGAGGTACCTGAGAGATACAAAAACAGGATTCCAGTAGTTGGACTGTTGTCCTTCCACAGGCCTCTTCATTGATGTCCAGGAGTCATCTTTTGGTACCACTTCCTGGGGACATTTCCTCCCTTGAAAAGAGATTGATAACTGAGATCTTTTGGTACCACTTCCTGGGGACATTTCCTCCCTTGAAAAGAGATTGATAACTGAGAATAACCCTAGCCATACTGGAATATAATTCCTGATATCCTGAAAGTGTATTTTCACATTCAGATATACAGCTGTACCCAGGTGTACCTATTCCCGTTCATTTTGGGCAATGCGCGGTAGCTGAGGCCCATGGACTGAAACAAAGACCGCTTCTGCCATCTGCTGGGCACTCTGAGGAACTCAAAGGATTTTTCCATAGGAAGAGGGGGAGTTTGATGAATTTCGTTTCAAATTTACTTCAGCACTTGAGAATTTAGCCAAGTATTAAACAGATTAATTTTTGCCTTTGTGAAGGCTTGCATGCCTTTGATCGTTCAGTCGTTTTAATGAACTCAACGTGGTTGTTTCCGATTTGGCCTTGAAAGCCTTGGCATGTCGCCGTGCTCTGAGTGGGAGCCTCGCTGCCTCCAGCTTGGGTTCCTTAGTTTTGGCAGGGTTTTCCTTCCCACTGATGGAAGGTTTACAGAGGAAAAAAAATCATTATGTCTGAAATTCTGCCAGGACACATCAGCGTATTTCCAGGCTGCCATCTACCATGTAACTCTCTGAAGATTTTATATATATATACATGTATATACATATTATATATATGTGTGTATATATATAAATTGCAGTGCACCTGTTCCTAAGGAAAACTACCTTGTCGTAGGATCGCATGCTTTTATTAAATTAGATAATTTTAAGTGTTAAATTTTAAATTGTATTTATGAGGATGTACAACTTGGATTTCTTCCCTTAGGCTTCCTGGTCTCTGTGTTAAGTACAACTTGCCTCCAAGGTCAGCCTCCCACCCTCTCAGAGATTTAACAGGGGCTTCTGGCACCAGCTTTACCCAGCAAGCTTAGCGTAGCACTATTTGTGGTCAGATCCTGAGTGATTCAGCAGCTCTACTATCCTTAGAGTCTTGTCTCATCCCACACAAAGCCCTTTTCAGACCCAGTTTGACATTCTGATATTGTACCATGGCCCCGCAGGGTCAGGGAGTATAATGTGGTGATTCAATAGCTGTCTTGGCGCAGAAAAAGGGCATTCAGTGGTGGGTTAAAGGGCAGGCTGGCGACAAGGAGGGAGCAAGGCCGCATTCAGCAGCTTCTGCAGCTTTGCTTGGCTAGGAGCGAAACATCTCACCTTGAAAAATGGCTTCAGAGGCACATAAATTGTTTTCTTTGTTACTTAGCTTTTTCGCATCAGGACCTCAGACCTGATTTGGTTGGGTATGGGTAGACAGGAGAGGTTCCTCTCTGGGGGGTCCCTCCCTTGGTGTCCTGTTTTGTGGTAAATGGGCTGAAACAGAATTCGTTGAAGTCAACTGAAGTCACTGAGAAGGTCTGCTTAAGTTTTTGAACATTACAGTTTTGGTGATATGCTTGGAAGCTAAAATCTATGACAGGCTTCTCCAAATTTTATCCTCTTGTTTTCTTTGACTGGTTTCCTTACCTGTTCCAGTTTTAAAAGCTATTTGTGTCCATGCTGGATGTCAGAATAAGGGAGCACTCAAGAGAAGTGAGATTTTGGGTTTGGTCCATGGGATATTTCATACCTAGAGTAACCTTCCGTTTCAGAGCTATTTTAAAGCTGGTTTCTCACTGTGTTGAGAGCAGTTGAGAGCAAACTGATAGATGGGGATGTGAGAAATAAGTTCTCCTGGATATGATTTGCAGTCTATACATATTTACCTTTAAGAGAAAAACAAAATGACAGCCACAATTTGTCCTTTGCTGATTAACATGCCATTTCTTACTGTTTTGATAATAACAACAATACATCCCACCTCTTGCCGTGTTTCTCAGACCTGGGAAACTTCTGTTAAGTCAAACTTTCTTCCAAGTTGACTGTCCCACTCTGAGGGCAATTTGAAGGGGTGACAATGCCTAGATCATCTGAGTTTTACTAGTACTGAAATTGTGGTTATTTCCTTTGGGCAGACTGAAAGGAAATTTATCCTTGCAACATTTATGAAGATCTTGTTTGCTAAGCAACTTAGCATTACCAAGGAAGGTGGGATGGTATTGTAGGGAAGTGCTTTGCTAGATAGCAGGACATTTAGGATCTGGTTTCATTCTGGCACTCACCAACTGTGTGATCCTGGCTTTGATCTTTTTAGCCTAAGTTTTCTCATCTGGAAAGTGGTTGGCATAATGATTTCTGTAGTCCTTTTAAGTTTTAGAATGCTATAATCTACGGTTGCAAGAAGAAGAGTCATTTTTGAGGTATATAGATAACATTCTAATTAATCTTGTATCTTCATTTAAATAGGCTTTGAAATATTATGTGAGTGGTTAAAATATAGCCCCTATTCATCTATATATCTATTTTTCATCTAACTCTTTTTTCATTCATCTGCCTACCGACATATATAATATTGGGTTATCAAGTAGGCAGATTAAGCCTGTACTCAAGCAGTGGTACCAAAAATATTTTGGAAATAATTTGATATATGAAAAAACTTATCAAAATGGTCGTTCTGAGAAAAATTACCTTTTTAAATTTCTTTATGCTGATTTTGTGGGTTAACATTGTATATATGGGAAATGGTAGTCTTGTAACCTTTTAGTTTTTAGGGCTTCTATAGGTATTTATTTATTTATTTAATTTCAATAGTTTTTGGGGAACAGGTGGTGTTTGGTTGCATGGAAAAGTTCTTTAGTGGTGATTTTGAGATTTTGGTACACCTGAGCAGTGTACACTGCACCCTATTTGCAGTCTTTTATCCCTCACCCCCCTCCCACCCTTCCCCCTGAGTCCCCAAAGTCCATTATTTTATTCTTAGGTGTTTGGGTCCTCATAGTTTAGCTTCCACTTATAAATTAAAACATGTGATTTTTGGTTTTCCATTTCCGAGTTACTTCATTTAGAAAATGGTCTCAACTCAATCCAGGTTACTACAAATAACATTGTTTCATTCTTTTTTATGGCTCAGTAGTATTCCATGGTGTGTGTGTGTGTGTGTGTGTGTGTGTATTTGCATATATATATATATGATATATATATCATATATATATCACATTCTTTATCCATTTGTTGGTTGGTTTCATGTTTTTGCAATTGAGAATTGTGCTGCTATAAACATGTGCGTGCAAGTGTTTTTTTCACACAATAACTTCTTTTCCTCTAGGTAGATACCCAGTAGTGGTACTGCTGGATCAAATGGTAGTTCTACTTTTAGTTCTTTAAGGAATCCCCATACTATTTTCCATAGTGGTTGTACTAGTTTAGATTCTCACTAGAAGTATAAGAGTGTTGCCTTTTCACTACATCCATGCCAACATCTGTTATTTTTTAATTTTTAAAATTATGACCATTATTGCAGGATTAAGGTGGTATCTCATTGTGGTTTTGATTTGCATTTCTCTGATCATTAGTGATGTTGAGCATTTTTCCATATGCTTGTTAGTCATTTGCATATCTTCTTTTGAGAATTGTCTATTCATGCCCTTTGCTCACTTTTTGATGGGATTTTTTTTTTTTCTTGCTGATTTGAGTTCCTTGTAGACTCTGGATATTAGTCCTTTGTCAGATGTCTAGTTTGCAAGTATTTTCTCCTACTCTGTGGGTTCTCTGTTTACTGTGCCGATTATTTCTTTTGCTGTACAGAAGACTTTTAGTTTAATTAGGTCCCATCTATTTATCTTTGTTTTTGTTGTGTTTGCTTTTGGGTTCTTTGTCATAAACTCTTTGCCTAAGCCAATGTCTAGAAGAGGTTTTCTGATGATATCTTCTAGAATTTTTATGGTATCAGGTCTTACATTTAACTCTTTGATACATCTTGAGTTTATTTTTGTATAAGGTGAGAGATGAGGATCTAGTTTCATTCTTCTACATGTGGCTTGCCAATTAACTCAGCATCATTCATTGAATATAGGGTCCTTTCCCCACTTTATGTTTTTGTTTGTTTTGCTGAAGATAAGTTGGCTGTAAATATTTGGCTTTATTTCTGGGTTTTCTATTCTGCTCCATTGGTCTACATGCCTACTTTTATACCAGTACCATGCTGTTTTGGTGACTATATCCTTGTAGTATAGTTTGAATTTGGCTAATGTGATGCCTCCAGATTTGTTCTTTTCGCTTAGTCTTGCTTTGGCCATATGGAATTTCTCTTTTTTTTTTTGGTTCCATATGAATTTTAGGATTGTTTTTCCTAGTTCTGTGAAGAATAATGATGGTATTTTGATGCAAATTGCATTGAATTTGTAGATTGCTGTTGGCAGTATGGCCATTTTCACAATATTGATTCTACCCATCCATGAGAATAGGATGTGTTTCCATTTGTTAGTGTCATCTATGATTTCTTTCAGCAGTGTTTTGTAGGTTTCCTTGTAGAGATCTTTTGCCTCTTTGGTTAGGTATATTTCTAAGTACTTTATTTTTCTTTGCAGCTATTGTAAAAGGGGTTGAGTTCTTGATTTGATTCTCAGCTTGGTCGTTGTTGGTGTATAGCAGTGCTACTGATTTGTGTACATTAATTTTGTATCCTGAAATGTTACTGAATTCATATATCAGACCTATGAGCTTTTTGCATGAGTCTTTGGGGTTTTCTAGGTATATAATTATGTCATCAGTGAACTGTAACAGTTTCACTTCTTTTTTCCCTATATGGATGTCCTTTATTTGGTTCTCTTGTCTAATTGCTCTGGCTAGGACTTCCAGTACAATGTTGAATAGCAATGGTGAAAGTGGGCATCCTTATCTTATTCCAGTTCTCAAGAAGAATGCTTCCAACTTTTCCCCTTTCAGTATAATGTCAGCCATGAGTTTGTCATAGATGGCTTTTATTAACTTAAGGTATGTTTCTTATATGCTGATTTTGCTGATTTTAATCACAAAGTGATGCTGGATTTTGCCAAATGCTTTTACTGCATCTGTTGAGATGATCATATAATTTTTGTTTTTAATTCTGTTTATGTGATGTATCACATTTATTGACTTGCATATGTTAAACCATCCCTGGTATGAAACCCACTTGATCATGGTGTATTATCTTTTTGATATGCTGCTGAATTTGGTTAGCTAGTATTTTGTTGAGGATTGTTGCATCTGTTTTCATCAGGGATATTAGTCTGTAGTTTTCTTTTTTTGTTATGTCCTTTCCTGGTTTTGGTATTAGGGTGATGTATTGGTCTGTTTTCACATTGCTGATAGAGACATACCTGAGACTGGGCAATTTACAAAATAAACAGGTTTAATGGACTACAGTTCCACATGGCTGGGGAGTTCTCACAATCATGGTGGAAGGCAAGGAGGAGCAAGTCACGTCTTACATGGATGGCAGCAGGCAAAGAGAGCTTGTGCAGGGAAACCTCTTTCCCATGTGAAAGACCTACTGCCATGATTCAATTACTTCCCACCAGGTCCCTCCCACAACACATGGAATTCAAGATGAGATTTGGGTGGCAACACAGCTAAACCATATCATTTCACTCCCAGACCCTCCCAAATCTCATGTCCTTACATTTCAAAACCAATCATGCCTTTTCAATAGTCCCCCAAAGTCTTAACTCATTTCAGCATTAACTCAAAAGTCCATAGTCCAAAGTCTCATCTGAGAGAAGCCAAGTCCCTTCCACCTGTGAGCCTGTAAAAATCAAAAGCATGTTAATTACTTCCTAGATACAATGGGGGTACAGGCATTGGGTAAATACAGCCATTCCAAATGGGAAAGATTGACCAAAACAAAGGGGTCCCATGTGAGTCTGAAATCCAGCAGGGCAGTCAAATTTTAAAGCTCCAAAATAATCTCCTTGACTCCATGTCTCACATCCAGGACATGCTTATGCAAGAGATGGGCTCCCATGACCTTGGGCAGCTCCACTCCTCTGGTTTTGCAGGGTATAGCCCCACTCCTGGCTGCTTTCACAGGCTGGTGTTGAGTGTCTATAGCTTTTCCAGGTGCATGGTGCAAGCTGTTAGTGATCTACCATTCTGGCATCTGGAGGACAGTGGCCCTCTTCTCACAGCTCCACTAGGTGGTACCCCAGTAGGGACTCTGTGTGTGGTGTGGGCTCCAAACCTACATTTCCCTTACACACTGCCCTTGCAGAGGTTCTCCATGAGGGCTCTGCCCCTGCAGCAAACTTCTCTCTGGGCATCCAGGTATTTCCATACATCCTCTGATATCTAGGTGGAGGTTCCCAAACCTCAATTCTTGACTTCCATGCACCTTCAGGCTCAACACCACATGGAAGCAGCCCAGGCTTGGGGCTTCCACCCTCTGAAGCAACATCCCTAGCTGTACCTTGGCCCCATTAGCCATGGCTGGAGTGGCTGGAATGCAGGGTACCAAGTCCTTAGGTTGCACAGAGCATGGAGGCCCTGGGCCCAGGACATGAAACCATCTTTTCCTCCTAGACCTCTGGGCATGTGATCGAAGGGGCTGCTGTGAAGACCTCTGACATGCCCTGGAGACGTTTTACCCACTCTCTTGGGGATTAACATTTGGCTCCTTGTTACTTATGCAAATTTCTGCAGGTGGCTTGAATTTCTCCTCAGAAAATGGAATTTTCTTTTTTATTACATTGTCAGGCTACACATTTTCTGAACTTTGATGCTGTTTCCCTTTAAACTGAATGCCTTTAACAGCACCCAGGTCACCTCTTGAATGCTTTGCTGCTTAGAAATTTATTCTGCCAGATACCCTAAATCATCTCTCTCAAGTTCAAAGTTCCACAAATCTCTAGGGCAGGGGCAAAATGCCACCAGTGTCTCTGCTAAAACATAACAAGAGTCACCTTTTGCTCCAGTTCCCAAGAAGTTCCTCATCTGCATCTGAGACCACCTCAACCTGGCTTTTATTGTCCATATCAGTATCAACATTTTGGGTCAAGCCATTCAACAAGTCTCTAGGAAGTTTCAAACTTTCCCACATTTTCCTGCCTTCTTCTGAGCTCTCCAAACTGTTCCAATCCCTGCCTGTTATGCAGTTCCAAAGTCACTTCCACATTTTTAGGTGTCTTTTCAGCAGAGCCCCATTCTACTGGTAACAATTTACTGTATTCGTTCATTTTCAAGCTGCTGATAAAGACATACCTGAGACTGGGCAATTTACAAAAGAAACAGGTCTAATGGACTTACAGTTCCACATGGCTGGGGAGGCCTCCCAATCATGGAGGAAGGCAAGGAGAAGCAAGTCACATCTTACATAAATGGCAGCAGGCAAAAAGAACAAGCTTGTGTAGGGTCCCCCCCCCACACACACACACACTTATAAAACCATCAAATCTCTTGAGACTTATTCACTACCAGAGAATAGCATGGGAAAGACCTGCCCCCATGATTCAGTTACCTCCCACCAGGTCCCTCCCACAACACACAGGAATTCAAGATGAGATTTGGGTAGGGACACAGCCAAACCATATCAGGTGATATTGGCTTTATAGAATGATTTAGGGAGGATTCTTTCTTTGTCTATCTTTTGGAATAATTTCCAAAGATTGGTACCAATTCTTCTTTGATTGTCTGATAGAATTCAGCTATGAATCTATCTGGTCCTGGACTTTTTTTTGTTGTTGGCAATTTTTAAATCAGTGTTTCAATCTTGCTGTTGTTATTGGTCTGTTCAGAGTTTCTATTTCTTCCTAAATTAATCTAGGAGGGTTGTATATTTCTAGGAATTTATCCATCTCCTCTAGATTTTCTAGTTTGTGCACATAAAAGTGTTCATAGGAGTCTCAAATGATCTTTTGTATTTCTGTGGTTTTGGTTATAATATCTCCTGTTTGTTTTTGGATTTTCTCTCTTTTATTCTTGGTTAATGTTGCTAATGTTCTATCAATTTTTTTTATCTTTTCAAAGAACCAGCTTTTTGTTTCAGTTATCTTGTGTATTTTTGTTTGTTTGTTTCAATTTCATTTAGTTCTGCTGTGATCTTGGTTATAGCTTTTCTTCTGCTGAGTTTGGGTTGGTTTGTTCTTGTTTCTCAGCTCCTTGAGGTGTGACCTTAGATTGTCTGTTTTTGCTGTTTCAGACTTTTTGATGTAGGCGTTTAATGTTATGAACTTTCCTCTTAGCATCAATTTTGCTGTAGCCCAGAGGTTTTGATAGGTTATGTCACTATTATTGTTCATTTCAAAGAATATTTAAATTTCCATCTTGATTTCATTGTTGACCTAAGGATCATTCTGGAGCAGATTATTTAATTTTTTTTTTTTTTTTTGGAATGGAGTTTCACTCTTGTTGCACAGGTTGGCATGCAATGGCACGATCTTGGCTCACCGCAACCTCTGCCTCCTAGGTTCAAGTGATTCTCCTACCTCAGCCTCCCAAGTAGCTGGGATTGCAGGCATGTGCCACCATGCCTGGCTAATTTTATATTTTTAGTAGAGACGGGGTTTCTCCATGTTGGCCAGGCTGGTCTTGAACTCCCGACCTCAGGTGATCTGCCCGCCTTAGCCTCCCAAAGCACTGGGATTACAGGTGTGAGCCACCGCGCCCGGCAGATTATTTAATTTCTATGTATTTGTATAGTTTTGAGGGTTCCTTTTGGAGTTAATTTCCAGTTTTAGTCTACTCTGATCTGAGAGGGTACTTGATATAATTGCAACTTTCTTAAATTTACTGAGACGTGTTTCGTGGCCTAACATGTGTTCTATCTTGAATAATGTTCTATGTGCCAGATGAAAAAAATGTTTATTCTGCAGTTTTTGGGTATAATGTTCTTTAAATATCTGTTAAGTCCATTTGTTTTAGGGTATAGTTTAAGACCATTTTTTCTTTGTTGACTTTCTGTTGTGTTGCCCTGTCTAGTGCTGTCAGTGGAGTACTGAAGTCTCCACTATTAGTATATTGCTATCTCATTTCTTAGGTATAGTAATAATTGTTTTATAAATTTGAGACTCCAGTGTTAGGCACATATATATTTAGGATTGTGATATTTTCCTTTTGGACTGTTATTTTATCATTATATAATGTACCTCTTTGTCTTTTTTAACTGTTGTTGCTTTAAAGTCTCTTTTGTCTAATATAAGAATAGGGACTCCTGCTCACTTTTGGTTTGTGTTTGCATGGAATATCTTTTTCCACCCCTTTACCTTAAGTTTATGTGAGTCCTTATGTGTCAAGTGAGTCTCTTGAAGACAGTAGATACTTGGTTGATGGATTTTTATCCATTCTGCCATTCTGTATCTTTTAAGTGGAGTATTTAGACCATTTACATTCAACATTAGTATTGGCATGTGAGGTACTGTTTTACTCATTGTGCTAGTTGTTACCTGAATACCGTGTGTGTGTGTGTGTGTGTGTGTATTGTTCATTGTGCTGTTGTTTTATAGACCCTGTGAGATTTATGCTTTAAGGATATTCTATTTTGGTGTATTTAGAGGTTTTATTTCAAGATTTAGAATTCCTTGTGGCATTTCTTGTAGTGCTGCTTGGTGGTGGCGAATTCTCTCCGCATTTTTTTTTGTCTGAAAAAGACTGTATCTTTCCTTTATTTATGAGGCTTAGTTTTGCTGGGTACAAAGTTATTGACTGGCAATTACTTTTTTGGAGGAGGCTAAAGATAGGACCCCAGTTACCTTCTGGTTTTCAGGGTTCTGCTGAGAAATTTGCTGTTATTCTGATATGTTTTCATTTATAGGTTATCTGATGCTTTTGCCTCACAGCTCTTAAGATTCTTTCCTTCGTCTTGACTTTAAATAACCCGATAACTATATGCCTAGGTGATGATCTTTTTGTGATGAATTTCCCAGGTTTTCTTTGAGCTTCCTATATTTGGATTTCCAGATCTCTACTGAGGCCAGGGAAGTTTTCCTTGATTATTCCCTCAAATAAGTCTTCCAAACTTAGATTTCTCTTCTTCCTCAGGAAGACCAGTTATTCTTAGGTTTAGCAATTTAACATGATCCCAAATTTTATAGAGGCTTTGTTCATTTTTTAATATTCTTTTTTCTTTATCTTTGTCTGATTGGGTGAATTCAAAAGCCTTGTCTTCGAGTTCTGAAGTTCTTTCTTCTACTTGTTCTAGTCTATTATTGACACTTTTCAGTGTACTTTTTTATTTTTCTGAGTATGTCTTTCATTTCCAGAATTTGTGATTTTTTTTTTCTCTATGATATCTGTTTCTCTGGAGAACTTTTCATCCATATCCTTTATTATTATTTTTTAAATTTATTTAAGTGGGTTTTCACCTTTCTCTGGTATCTCTTGAGTAGCATGATAATCAACCATCAGCATTCTTTATCTGGCAATTCAGAGATTTCTTCTTGGTTTGGATCCACTGCTGTGGAGCTAGTGTGGTCTTCAGAGGATGTTGTAGAACCTTGTTTTGTCATATTACCAGAATTACTTTTCTGATTCCTTTTCATTTGGGTAGACTATGTCAGAGGGAAGATCTGGGATTCAAGGGCTGCTGTTCAGATTCTTTTGTTCCAAGGGGTGATCCCTTGATGTGTTGGTATCCTACTTCCCCTTGGGATGGGGCTTCCTGAGAGCCAGACTGCAGTGATTGTTGTTGCTCTTCTGGGTCTAGTCACCCAGTGGGGCTACTAGGCTACGGGTTGGCGCTGGGCAATGTCTGCAGAGTCCTATGATGTGATCCATCTTCAGGTCTCCCAGCCATAGATACCAGGACTGCTCTGTGGTGGAGGTAGCTGTAATGTTCTGAGTTGGTTGGCCTTCAGCCAGGAGGTGGCGCTTTCAAGAGAGCACCAGCTGCAATAGTAGAAGGGAGACATAAGCTCACCCTAAGTTGGCCAGGATTAGTATTTGGGTTATGGCAGGGCCATAAAGTTCCCAAGAGTTTACGTTTTTTTGTGATCAGCAACCAGGCAGAGAAATACCATCAGGTGGGGGTAGGGTTAGGTGAGTCTGAACTCAGACTCTTCTTGGGCTTACTATGGCCACTGTGGGGGCTGGGGAGTGGTTCTCCGACTAGTGGGGTTATGTTCCAGAGGGGGTTATGGCTGGCTCTTTTGCCAGGGATGTGGGGGAAAGCTGGTAGCAATAGGCCTCCTCCAACTCCCATGCAGTCAGTGAGGCCAGTCTCGCTCCTGCAGTGCCCAAGTAACAGTTTATCTCCAGGCAGCCTGCATTCTGGGCTGAGACCTTGCCCCAGGCACAAACTATCCCACTGACAAAGCAAGCACAGCTTTCAGGCCTTGCTTCTCCTCCTCAGCCCCCGTTGTTGGCCACAGCTCCTGTGCTCCTCTCTGCAGCAGTTGCCATTTACTCCTTGGATTCTGCTCAAGAGAGTTTGTGCCCAGTTGAAATTATTCCAAAGTTCAGTTGGAAGCTCCTTTCACCCTGTGACCCTCTCCCAAATTCCGCCAGCTGCCTTTCCGAAGGGCCACTGTGAGATACAGTCAGAGATGGCTTCCCTGGGCTCAAACTGGAAAATGGAGTGCCTATAAGACTCTTCCCACTGCTGCTTCTACTTTTATATTTCACACTAAATCCATTTCAGCTCTAGGTAAGGTTAAATCCTTCTCCCATAGTCTGGATTTTCAGGTTCCCCAGTGGGGGTGTGTGTTCAGAGGCAGAGTTTTCCCTTCTCACACTTTGGAAACTCACAGTTTTTCATCTGTCTTGTGGAATTTGCAGTGGTGTGCTGCTTCTTTCAAAGGATGAGTGAATTCTTTCAGTTTTCCTAGTACGTTCCTGTGGCGGTTCTTGGAGCAAAAGTCCATGGTGTGAGTCTCTTCATGCTGTTTTGTCCATCCAAATGGGAGCTACATGTTAGCCCTTTCTTCTATCATCTATCTTCTTGAAAATCCCCCTCTTATATAGGTCTTAAATTATAAATTGTACCTCTGTCTCAAGCTCTTTATCTCTAGATCTCTTGACACACACACTCTCACACACAGAAGTATTTGACATATCTGCCAGATATTTATTAGCACTTTATGTACATTCAGTCCTCAGATTGTCTCTAGGAGATGACATGAAGGATTTGAGGACTGTGGTTGCCGCTGTAGTATCCTTTCTGCCCCTCTCCTATTGCAGTTTGTTCTAATTCCCAGATCCCATTTATCTTGCCAGCTGGTGGCATATGAACAAAGATGGCCCAATTAAAGGGAGGTCCAGAACTTTTGTTAGATGGTTAGGGAAGAGACCTCTGTTTATTGAATATGAATGAGGAAATATGAAAGTCCAGAAGCTTCTGAGAGCCAACTTTTCCATCACAGTACAGCAAGCCTTGGGGTTGTTGGATGTTACCAAGAGCAGAGCAGACAATGGAAAAAAGCTGGGTATTCAGTGAGATTATTGAGCCACTTAAGACTTCCGTACTACTGGGCTTTTCAGTTATATAAGACATTAAATTCCATTATTCATTTGGGTCTTATGATCTATTACCCAGGGCATATTAACTGAAACATGAAAACATTTTCTGCATTTTACTGTGAAACCAAATCTCAGAAAGGTCGAGAGTGGCTAGATACACTGATCCTTTAGAAAATGTCCAAGGCACCATTAAGGCCAAACTGGGATTGGAACCCAGGATATCTGACTCTAAAGTCCATGCACGTAACAGCTACCTTATTTTTCTCTTCAACAAAACTGTTGCACAATTCGGATGTCAGCCATTTAACGTTGGTTTACTCTCTGCTTGGGGATGACATCTAGAATCTTAAAAGTGAAGCTAGGCAATTAGAAAGAATGAGACTCGGGCTGCCTGGTACAGGGGCTGTTGTTTCTTCCTGCCCAAAACCTCTTCTCCCCTTTTCTGCTAACAACCCTCCCACTCTCCTCTCTTCCTGAACTGCCTGTCCTTGGCCATGTGCAGATTCCTAGCCCCAACCCCTGGGGAATCTGGAGTCTCTCTGTAGGTAGACAGTGAATGCAACAGTGATCTGCCTGAAGTATCTTAGAGAGGGACCCACACACTGCTGCAGGTGCAGCTGAGGCTGTTCATGTTCTTCCTGAGGTCTGGTTATTCATCTGTTCTTATAGTTCTGTGAACTCTTGCCACATCCCTTTCACAAATCCCTTTTGGCCTTATGTTAGCCAGAGTTGGTTCCCATTACTTGTAACAAAACATCCTCAGCTTATATGTATGGCAATATTCAAGGCATCATTCTCAAGGCTACTTGAATATTTGACATTTGGATAATCAGTAGACTTAAGAACCATGAGATTTTTTTCCATACACCAAGAAGACGATATCAGCTGGCAATTCAGTCTATCTATCCTCAGGAGTTTCCATTTTAGTAACATTTGAAAGGATTCTTTTAACATGGATTGTGAAAACTTCAAATTCATTGAAAAGACACAAAATTACAATGAATGAATTGTATTTTATACTTCATAATCAATGTAGCTATATATCCCTAATGAGTGAATCATGTATTTTATACTTAATAATCAATGTAGATGAACTGTCATTAATTACAGTATTTGGAATTCTTATTTACTTTTTAACTTTTATTTTAGGTTCAGGGGTACATGTGCAGGTTTGTTATATTGGTAAATTACATGTCACGGGGCGTTTGGTGTACAGATTATTTCGTCACCCAGGTAATAAGCATAGTACCTGACACGTAGTTTTTCAGTCCTCATCCTTCCCCCACTCTCCACCCTCAGGATGAAATTGTGCTGCCACCAGGTGAGGGATCTAGTGAGTAGGGATGAGCTCTAGGAGCCTATAGAGACTTCTGATTCACAGTGTTAGCCTGGTTTAATTTCCTACTCTCATAGAGGATGTTTTTTCGGGAGACTTGGTGGTCTTTACTGCCATCTAGCTTCAGTAAGGGGCACCCTAGTCTCAGAGAGATTTTAATAAATTTAAACCTCAGAGTAAAGGGATTGGGGTCTCTGTTTCTTTTATCTTTCAGAAAGTCCCTCTATTTTTACCTACATTATTGGGAGCAAACTGAAACTGAGGTAAAGCAGCTCTGTTGACTTCCCCAGGAGCATCTGTGCTCTAAGTTGAATGAAAAAGTCCTGTTATACCAGTGCCTTGAAGCATTAAGTGAACAAACTATTATTTACTGCAAACTTTCTGATGATGTAATTTCCTATAATACACATGCCTCATCTCACATAAAAGGGCTAACTCCTTTTATTTTAGAAGGTGAATAGATGATATCTAACATGAAAACATTCAGAAATATTAATACAGTCATATTAGAAATATGAAAGTAATTAATAAAAGTAGCTAAAAGAGCTAAAGATGCTTGCTGCTGAAAAGTTATTTTTATATATCATGAGTTATTTTAGTTTTTAAACTTATAACTTTGAGGAAAATTAACTTTTTAAAAACAGCATCTTTTCTTTTGATGAATGCAAAGTTTGCATTGGCTCCATGGAGTATGTATGTGGTTTCAGAGCCCTAAAATTTTTCAATTTCATGCTTCCATGTTTGTAGCTTTCCTTAAATATGTGATGATTCATGGATCTTAGCTTTTATTCAAAAGCCTGATGATTGAAAAAAAAAAAAAAAAAGAGGGCTGGATGTTAGTTCTGTGTGGTATGGGTAAGCCTTATTGGGAGGTAGCCTGACCTGTGGAGTCATTGAAATGGGCTTCCTCATTGGGGTCCTCAAAATGACATTACCTATAGGGTTTTTTTCTTTGGGCTGGTCAGTTTTTTTCAGAGAGGTTTTCTCCTCAGAAAATGAGCATAGCTACCAGCATTCTGGGGACAAGGAATGAGGAAATGGGAGTTACGGCTTTCACTATTCATCATATAAACTTCGCTTGGTTTTTTGTTTTCCATTCAGCATTTCTACCTTCAACTTAGCCTGCTGTCCCTGAATCCACAGACCCTCTCCAGAGAACATCTCGTGTTTTCCTTGGATGAATGAGAGATGGTTCCCTGACTGTAGGGGAGCGGTCTAACTGCCTGTGGCATATGTTCTTTTCTAAAATGGCCAGAACAATATTTCTCATTCTATATGCTGTGTGTTGTATGTTGGGTATTTGTGGGGGGCAGATTACTTATCTCTATAGTTTACAGATCTTCAGTTCCAGAGAACTGAGTTTAAGGAGCTGTACCTGGGAAATTGTGCCTGAAGCTGTTCCTGAGGAATCTATACCTGCATCTTATGCACATGCTGAGATCCTGGATTTGAGCTGATGCTATAATGGGATGAGACTTTGCCGTCTTGGGTGTGGGGTGGATGTATTTTGCACTGGGAATGATGTGAAGTACTGTGGTTAAAAGGTGGACTGTAGTTCTTTGCATTTTTCAACAATGGCCACAACAGCATCTCTCATCCTATGTGCTCTTCCTCCAATGTGACTGTGTCCTCTCTCATTAAAATGTGGAGTCTATTTCTCCACTCTCTCAAATCTGGTGGACCCTGGGACTTCTTCGACCAACAGAGTACAGTGGAAATGATGCTGGGCCACTTCCGGGTTTGGTTTTCAATTAGTCTGGCAGCTTCTCCTTGCTGCTTCTTGGAAGGCGGTAAGAAGTGCAACTATCCTGAGGCTTCTGCTATGAGAAACCCAAGCCATGGGAGAGGCTCTGGAGAACGAGATTTCACTGGGAGAGTGAAGAGAGGAGCGAAGAGAAAGAGAGAGGCACCAAGGATCACTGAGTTGCCAGAATGTGAGTGCTAAGGCCATATTGGAAATGGATTCTCCTGCTTCAGCTGCCCCAGCTGATGCCACCAGGATCAGAGATGATCTGGCCAGCTGAGCCCTTCCTTAATTCCTAACCCATAAAATTGTGTGCA
Organism: Chlorocebus sabaeus; assembly: GCF_047675955.1. Taxonomy (NCBI): domain Eukaryota; kingdom Metazoa; phylum Chordata; class Mammalia; order Primates; family Cercopithecidae; genus Chlorocebus; species Chlorocebus sabaeus. The sequence goes on from NC_132927.1 coordinate 29,774,693, forward strand.
AAACAAAATGGTTGTTTTCAACCACTAAGTTTTGGGGTAGGTTTTATGCAGCAGCAGATAATGGAAATACTGCTTTGTATAGACTTCCAAAAAAATCCATTTGTTTTCAGGCTTATCTTCACTCCTTCTTTAAGAGGTGCTAAGAGACTCCAGTTCTTGAGTCCAGATCAATGTGTTTCTGGCTTTTTCCCACTGCTAGCTTAGATTTTATTTTTTTCACGTCTGCTGAGACAGTAGTCCATTTGCTTTTCAGCTTCTAAAACTTAATTATTCTAATTTTCCTTATTGTTCTCTTCCTTGTGGATTTATGCATTTTATTTGCTCCTTTCTGTAATTTTTGTGGCATTTGGCAAACAGTGAAGGTAAATATACACATTCAATCTGCCACATTTAAGTGAATGTCCCCTATGCCTTTTATTGACTACTTAGAATGGCAATGGTAATTTTGGCCTCTAGGCACAGAGAAATAAGAGTTTTTTTTTTTTTTTTTTTTTGTGAGTCACGTTGGCCCAGAGCTCCTCCACTCCTCCACAAAAGGTGAGAACTTTGTAGGGCTGACTCAGAGACCAAGCCTGATTCTGATTCTGGCTGGAACATTCCTTGGGGGTGTGATTACTGTGGGGACATAGTAGGTGCTACAGCTGGCTCTGGAAAATAGGCTCTGGGTTGCCAAAAATGGACACACACACACACACACACACACACACACACACACTCTAATCTCTTCTCTTTCTGTCCCTCTCCCTCTCTCCATTATGTGGTCACATTTGGGTAAGTTCATGAAGATTCTTGAAGAAAAAACCAGTATGGTGAGGCTTTCTAGTGTCAAGATCTCTTGACATTCAAGTGTGAGCTCACTAGGAGGGAGGGAGACATGACATGTTAAATGTTACCATGGAAAAGAAAAAAGTCACTCCCAATTAAAAGGACTGAAAAAAGAGAACCAAAGTAAAATAGGATTTTGCAGGTCAATGAAAAAGCTGACAAAAGCTCTGTCACTTGGACTGTTCCAAGTTCTCAGGCAAGGATCTGAGAATTTCCCTGAAAATATGATTTAGGGTTCTGAGAGGAAAAGGAATCAGGCTTTTGTTATTGAAATAAACAAACAAAGATCTGAAATGGGTCATTTACAATTTTTTTAATACTTCAAAAAGCGAGACTGAAACTTCCATTGAATTTCTGTAAAAAAGCCCTTCACATTGGCTGGTTGAATTGACTCACAATAAAAAACAAATCTGCCAAACTGAAGACATTTGCAACCCCCAGTGTTATTAATTTTTTCCCCAATTTCACCCTAGCATCTTCAAGATGAAGGTCGTGTGGACCTAAGTTAGAGCAATTTGAAACATAAGTGTTAGGTTTTGAAGGTGTTATTTCTCAAGGGAGAAAGAAAAGTAATAGGTTGCAAGACAGAGCCTGAAAACAGTGTTTCAGGGAGAGAGTGAGTAGGAGAGATTTGTGACATCTCAGAGTTTGGGAGAGCCCTATGGAAAGTGACAGGACATTTTTGAGAAACCTTCTTTTTGGACAGGCTCTAAGTTTAACAAAAAATATATTCAATGACTCAGGCAAGTACATTAAGAAAGACTTGGGTGTGAGGAGCAGCCCCGGGGAGCTGACCTGGGGCTGTGCATCCAAGAAACGAGAGAGCCCAGTTTAAGGAGGTTTTGATGAGTGGGAGATCCAGGGATCATTTCATGGAAAGAAAGAATTGGCTTCAAGCTACAAAGGAATTTTATAGACCCTAGACAATTCCCAAACTAGGGAGTTCCAAGTTCTTTGGTGAGTAGAAACTTCTCTGGCAGTAAGATAAACAACTCAAAGAGGAAAAAAAACTAATCAAGTCACTATAGCCTAACATAATGGAAGCAGCGTGGAGTAGTGCTGGAGAATGTGGGCTTTATGGTTAGATAGTCTGGGATTTTAGCCCTTGTTTCTTCCTGGCTACTCAGGTGATTTTGGGTAATTAACTTATTCTTCTCTGAGCCTCAGCCTACTTGTCTTTAAAAGTGGGATAATAAAATATCATAGGGTTATTTTGAGGATTCAGGGAGAAACTATTTGTCTAGCGCTTACCAGGGGCCTAGAACACAGTAAATGGTAGTTGTTACCACCAACTCCCACTGTCTTCATTGTAGCAGATCTAGATTGCTGTCCACACGTGGCACATGCTTCTCTTCCATGGAGTACTATTTCTGGGAAGTTGCTGCTCAAATGGGGACTGCATTTCCCAACCACCTTTGCATTCAGGTGGGACCAGGTGACTGAGTTCTGGCCAATGGAATGCCAGGTGAAGTCATGTACATCACTTCTAGGCCTGGCCCATCAATGCTTCCTAGGTGACCACCATCATCATTCCCCCTCTGCTGGCTATATGTCAGTGGTCAGGGTGACTTTGGAAACCAGGTGCTGAAGTCAGCAGAGCCTTTGACAGTCTGGTTCCTGAGTGATTGTGTGGAACAAAATTTCTGAGTTTATCAGTCATAGCAATTACCTTAATAACACAAATAGCATCATCGTGGCTTAGGATTACAGTAGCCTGGTTAAGTCTGAGCTCAAGAATAAACCCTGGAGAAATCAGCCAGGAGGAATATTACCTTACTAGGGACCAGAATGGCCAAGGAAGGGGCTGTGGCTCATATTGAAAGACAAACCATAGTTGATCTGTATACTTGTACGTTACTCATTGTAATTAGTGTTTTGTCGTGAAATTTCTCTATACTGTGTCCTAAACTGGTGACTGAATGTTTATCTGGTAGATCTATCACTATAGATAAGCCCCAGAAGAACGTAGTGAGGAAAAGGTCAAGACCTTTGCGGAAGAGAGCCCAATTTCCTTGGGTATTTGAACATTTATTGCTAGTGACTAATGTCAGGGAGATTTTGATTTTTAGATCTCCCTTGGTTGATTTAAGGGTTGATTTAAGCAAGTCTTTCTACTCTGTTGGTTGACAGTTCAGGTTTTCTTAAAAACTAAGCAACTTTTAAAAAGTGTTGAGTGGGCAGATTCCATATCTAGGATCTAGCTAGGTCAGATTACCTCAAGGAAAACTCAGTGACTGGATGTTCAAGCCATCCAAAGTTATGACTTGCTTTTTTTCTTTTGTTATTCATAAGGGTTGTTCTCTCCTCATTACTTTCTGGGCGGGGGGGAGGGGTGGGGGGTGGGAAATAACAACAACAAAAAACACTCAAAATACAGGCCACTTCATAAAGTCAAGTGTCTAATTATCCTCTTGGGTAGTCTGATCTATGTAGCAGAACGAACTGAAGCTGTTCTTTAGGTGGGAGTGGGTGGTGTTTCTTAGCTTTCATTTGGGGATGGTGGCGAGGATGTGGGGAGTGAGTTGTAAGACAAGGAATGCCTGAAATTGTGCCGAAGAACTGCGGCATGGCTGGGGAGATTGGCATTGTTGGCAGACTCTATTGCTACTTGGTTTTCACCTTCTCATCACTCTCCCTCATATCTTCTCCATCTGTTCTCTCTTTGGGTTTATGTGATACTAGTGTTAATGGCCAAGCCATAAAGCCAGGTGGGAAGAAAGCAATGGCACGGGACTCATGACCATGGTTTGCCCCTGGCAGGGTCAAAGCTTAGTCCATTAGAGTGGGAGGGAGAGCATTCCAAGAGCAGTGGTCAGGGTCTTGGGAGATCTCAGAATCAGAAAGTGAGTCTGTGAAGCCCTGACTCAAGACTCCTGAGGCATGTACGTCAGAAAAGCCAACTCTATCATTTGACCCAACCTGAAGGCAAGTGTTATTTTTACAGATGGGAGTCCTGCACCACAGTCTTAACCAGAACCTTCAACTGGTCTGGAAGGTGAGAGTCAGTGACTGTAGGTGCTTGGTAGAAAAAAAAAATTGTTCTAAATCCATTTCTCTCATTTATCATCTTTTCTCCAGGTCAGTATTAACACAGATTTAGGTTTATAGACTCTGATCAAGGATGTTGAGGAAGAAAACCCTTTTTAATCCTTTTAGAAAATAATTATAGTCAGCTCTTTTGACTTACATGACCAAGAAGAAAGTAAAAAGTATTGAGGGCTATTCATGAGTTAATCAACAGTGTAGTTCCCTCAAATGCTATGATGTGTCATGATTGAACAAGAAAATGATACTGTTTTGGATTTTTTCTCTCTAATGAGTCACATTGATACAGAGTGAGACTCATGATCTGAGAGGTCCAAGTAGTAAAGGTAGCTTATTCTGTGTGTAAAGCAGAATTCTAAGATGACATCTAATGACTCATGTCTTGTATAATGCCCTCCCCTTGTGCGTGTGAGACACCTGTGGACATTATGGGATATCAGCCTTGTAATTAGGTTTCTAATCAGATGACTTTGAGTTAATCAAAAGTTTTCAGAGTTTATCTGTTATAGCATTTGGTGTTACCTTAGCAACACCCATGGCATCATCGTGGCTCAGGATGGAAGAGGGCTTGTCAAGTCCAAGCTCAAGAATAAGCCCTAGAGAAAGCCAGAAAGAATCGCACCTTACCACTACCGAGGGGGGCAAAGAAGGGGCTATCATCCACATTGGAAGACAAACTGTGGCTGATCTGTGTACTTGTACATTACTGATTGTGTTCAGTGTTTTGTCATGAAATTTCTTTACACGTTGCCCTAATCTGCTGCCTGGACATTTGTCTGGTGGATTTGTTACCACAGACAAACCCTAGCAAAGAAGTTGAGGAGAAAGGCCATGACCTTTGCAGGAGAAAGTCCTGTTTCTTAATCTGTGTGGGTTCAACCTAATCAGGTAGACACTTAAAAACAGATAAAGCATCAGAGAGCTTTTCCTGATGGGCTGCAGGGGGAGGCATGTGAACTGCCTATGGAGGTCTACGGGGTAAGGACTGAAAGGACCTCCTAGAGGATTCAGCCACATCTAGGATCTGAGGGTGCCCTGGCCCATCGTCAGGGAACTTAATGCCAACAACCTGAATGAGCTTGAGAGAGACCTTCCTCTCCACGTGAGAATGCAGACTCAGTCACATTTTGAATCCCGCCTAGTGAAATCCTGAGCAGAGAACCTAGTTACACTGTGCCTAGATCCCTCACTCACAGAAACTATGAGATAATAAATATGCATTGTTTTACCAATGAACTTGTGATAATTTGCTACATAGTGATAGAAAACTAATTCACTCTGTTTATCAGCATACTTTTTAAAGTCCGCAGAAGCAACATTTGACTCATACAGTGCTATAGGTCATTTCACTGTCAACATCATACTTTATGACATGATGAAAAGGATGATATCCTGTTTTTCTTTGAATAACTCACCCAAGCTCTATGTTTCTCGTTTAATTACTCCCCACAAAAACAATGTGTGAATTTACTTTGAACTACTTTAGTATACATGCCTTCAGTTTTTCCCTTTTGAATCACTGTAATGAAAACATTGAAGTTTTTAGTGTTTTAAAATTTTGAAATAATTTCAAACCTATTGAAAAGTTCCAAGAACTGTATAGAGAACTCCCAGATCCTCGATACCCAAGGTTCCTCACATTTTCTTTGTTTATTTACCTATTTATTTTGTTTTGACATGATGGCTCATAACTCTTAAACACTACAGTGTGTACCTATTAAAAATAAGGATGTTCTCCTTCTTAACCATCATTCAACCCTCACAAATCCTGATTACATCAACATTGACGCAATGTGGCTGTCTGAGGCACAGACCCATCCAAAATTTGCAAACTGTCCTAACAATGTGTCTTTTTATTTTCTGGACCAGGACTTTATTCAGGAACACACATTGAATACAGTTGTCATGCACCGTCACTCTCCATCAATCTGGACCAGTTCTTCTGTGTTAAAGATGACAGGCCTTCACTATATATGCAGCATGTCCCTCAACCTGAGTCTGTTTGCTGTTTCCACATGACCAGGCTCAGGTCATGTATTCTTAGCAGCAGAACCACAGAAATGATGCTGTGCTCATCTGGAGAAGTCAGATTTTCCCTCTGCATTTGATTAATATTTTGTGGCAGAATTGCCCAATATTATAAATAATATACTGTCTCTATGCAAACCTGTGTCCAGCTTCCATTGGTGACTCCTGTCTATATCAACTACCAAATGATGCCAGATGGTGATTATCCATTTCCATCATTTGATCTACATTGATTAATTGGCATTATACTGTAAATAAGTGGTTTCCTTTCTACTCATTTCTTTACTTACTCATTTATTTCTGTAAGTGCAATTTTATGGTTTTCTATTTTGCTTCATGAATTATAATTAGATATGCTAATTTATTTTGATGCACAAATTGTCCTAGATTTGGTCAGTGTGAACCCCCTAAACCTGGCTTCTGTGTCCCTTTGACAGGTCCCTATCATTCCTTAAGGATTTCCCACTTCCTAGCATAACAACGTATTCAAGGCTTACCTTATACTTTCCCTGCCCCGACCCTGTAATCAGCCATTTCTCCAGAAGTCCTTGTTCCTAGCAGTGGAAGATGGTATTTAAAAATGTAGGTCTGGATGGGATGCTAGATATACTTATTACTGTTGGGGTGTTACTGCTCCTAGACACCCTCAGTGGACAGGACAAGCTCTATATGTAGATATACATACAGATACATACAAATATATACTCACACACAAACATATATTCTATTAGGGTTGAACAGAGAAGCAGAACCAGTGTACTACACACACACACACACACACACCCACACACACAGACGGAATTGGCTTATGCAATTGTTGGGAGCTGGACACCTGTGGGCACAAACTGAAGCTTTTTTTCTACATAGGGAGCAGTAAGGAAGGAAGATCAGGGGAAAGGGAGAGGAATTGCAGACCAGATGCTGTTTGATCAGGGTAGGCTTAGGCCCTCTTTTTTTTTTAATTAAGAGACATTATTTTTTAGAGTAGTTTTAGGTTCACAGCAAAATTGAGAGGGAAGTACTGTGTTCCCGTATGTCTCCATCTCCATATATGCACAAACTTTCTCTCTATTGACATCCTGCACCAGAGTGCTACATTTGTTGCAGTTGACAAATGTACACTGACACATCTTTGTCACCCAAATTCCATAGTTTATATTAGGGTTCAGTCTTGGTGTTGCACATTCTATGGGTTTGCACAAATGTATAATGACACGTATCCATTGTTGCGGTGTCATACAGAACAGTTTCACTGCCTTAAAATCCTCTGTGCTCTATTTATACCTCTCTCCCTCTCAACCCTGGGCAACCACTGATACTTTCAGTGTCTCCACAGTTTTGCCTTTTTCAGAATGTCATACAGCTGTAATCATAGGCTATGCTTTCTCAGATGGGTTTCTTTCACTTAGTGATATACTAAGCCTTCTTTTAGACACCTTTCAACTGATTAAGTCAGGGCCAACAAGTAGAATCTCCCATTTGATTAAAGTCAACTGATTAAGGACTTTAATCACATCTGCAAAATTCCTTCACAGCAGTACTTAGCACTTAGATTAGTGTTCAAATAACTGGGTAAAGGTATATATATGCTTCAACACGACTCTGCTTTCTGTCCTTCAATTCTCACGAGAGAATAGCTCTTGTAACCCACCCTAATCAGAAACATAGTAGAAAGGGACTTCTGGGGACTGTAGTTTAGCTTAGCCAAATTGATCCACCAGAAAAAGCCATCCCACACACACACATCTATGACAGTTTCTCCATCTATCAATCTGTTATTCTATCTATCTACCTGTCAATAAAAATTCATGAGTGTCTGTCTACCCATCTATAAAAATTCATGAGTTCACACCTAAAATTTCAATCTTATACTCCAGGGTTCATTTTAGCCTGTACCTTTTTCACATTTCAAAATTCCTCTTCAGACAGTAAGAAACCTGGTTCATATTACCCTCAATATATTCATTTGTTTGATCAATCAGTTACCTAATCTGCTCAGTACTACCTGTCTCCACATACTTCATCCTCCTCCTCCTGCCCTCTCTTGCTCTCCATTTTGCTTCCTGGCTCCTGGGTAAGCTGCTGCACTCCTCACTGCCTCTTCCTTGGATGCTGACATATTTTCATTCTTTCCTGCAATGAAAGAAAGAATTGGAAGAAAGGATGGGAAGAGAAGAAAGGGTGCTGGTTTGACAATATTTTAAAGAGTTTTTCTTTTTCACGTTTGTCTTCAGTCTTATACCTGTTCAACCAAAGGCATCTGTTACACCTTGGGGAAAATTCAGACCATTTAAGCAGTAATGAAAAGAGGAAAAACAATTCCATATTCAGCCACTGACTTCCAATGTAAGAAGGTTTGCATTCACAGTAACACCACACATCCTTAAACCTTGCTTTTATCAAGACAGCCAAGTGTTTTTTAAAAACTCCAAATACCCGCTTAAAATATTAAGGGCCCAGCTTCGTGGACTATGTGTCAAAGGGTAGAGGAGACAGTTAATATCATGTAAGAGGTGTGTCTACCAAGTAGGAAGAAGTGGAAAGCCTTCTTCTACAGAAGGAAGGAGGAGATGAAACAGGGTCAAGAATGGGGTGAAGATGTTGCCTTATATCTCAGCCTGTGTGTGTAAGGGCCAGGTGGTGTTGGAAATAAAGCAGATATATCAGATAGTTGAGGGGATAGCTAGGAGAGGCTACCCATCCCCTGATTCCCACTGATAACTATGAGGAGACTAAATTCAGGGTTCTCCTTGTATCTTCATGGGCAAGTGCATTAGGGCGGTAATGGCAGTGTGAAATGCTCAGGCAGAAAGAGGCCTGAGATGGAGCCCCTTGTTCTCCAATGCTTATGCATGCCACCTAAGGAATGCAGATGCTCTCACTGTGTCCTGGCTTCCTCCATGATGCATGTGGGAAGTGGCTGAAAGTGCTTGCTGGTAACCTTGCCAACCAGATGACTGACGCAAAGAAAGAAGGAACTTCGTAAGTGGTCTTCCCAGAGTGGGGACTGAGTGGGAGTGGCAGCCACAACTCAGAGGAGCCATGGCACCAGGGAGAGCTGAGAGGGGGCCTATGAGTCCCCTAGAAGCAATTGCCATTCATTGCCCGCCCATCCTGAGAGTACAGGCCTCATATCATGGCAGCTGATGTGACCTGCAGTGGCAAGAGTGCCAACAGAGACTAAGGCCCAGAAATATTCTGGCTAAGAAACCTTGAGCAGAGAATAACCTGTATATCAGGGGTTCTTTTATCCATTCCATGAGGATATTTAAGCTTAGCTCTGCACCAAGATATCATCTTCATGTGGTTGGGACAGGGAGAGGGGCAGTCCTCCTAAGGCATGAAGAATCCACTCTGTTAGGAGATTAGGCTTTGAAAAGCTAGTGAACCATGAGATTGAGTTGACCAGAGATTCTTTTAAGTGAGAGATTGAGTTATCATTAATGGGTGATTTGAAAATCCTTTCTTTGCCATCTCCTTTTCTCCACCACCAACACTACTCCATCTCCCTTCTCAAGGAATCAGGGAATGAAATTGCAGAAAACAGCCTGAGATTGGTAACAGAAAATAAAGGTACGTTTTAATCGTAGTGTATACATTTGGATTCCAACACAATGCTAAGCAGCCCCATACTCTAGCCCTGCCTTGGGTCAGTGAGTGCCATATGGACGCCATGTTGTTCTGTGGAGGCACCGGTTGGAATTCTTTTGGCCAGATTTTAGTCGATTCAGCAAATTGCTTAGGAGAGAATGATCCATTGTCAAAGAGATTATTCTTTCAGGGAATGCATGTCTGGCAAACGTAGCCCTCAATTTGCAGATTGTTGTGGTACCTGTGGTAACGAGGATTCTGTATCTTTTTCCAATTTAAGAAAATTTTTTGCAATTCTCTGTGACAATGATGTGTAGTTCTTGACATCCAAATGAGCTGATATAATTCTTACAGTATGCTGCATATTCCTATGGTGCTGGTGGGTGTTTTGTTTTGTATTGCCTTACAGTTTTTGAGGTGAATTTGACATCGTAAGATGACTAAAATATCAGCTTTACATAGCAGGGAACTTTTCCTAATATGGATGACTATCTTGGTTACATTTCTGCTTGTTCTTACAATGGCAGTTTCCATGTGCAACATCTGAAACCATCTCTCCAGGGATTGGGACTTCCTTGGATCCTGTAGCTTCTGTTTGTGTCCTGTGGTGATTTCTAAAGAATGCTATCCTTACCATGAGTGTCTAGACAAACTCTATGGACATGTCCTTATTATTTCCAAGGTCACAGAGAGAAGGAATTTTGTCACAAATGACTCAGAAAGTCCCTAGCACATTAGGAATGCCTAACTATAATAAAAAGCAACGAGAGACGTGAATAGGCCCTGAAATGAAGAAAACTTAGTTCTCCTGCCCCATCAAATCATCTGTCCAAATCTAAATGTAAAAAAAAATTGAAGGGAAAAATTGTTCTTGATTGACATCTTAGGGATTTGTTCTTGAATTAACCAATAAAATATTGTAGGTTTAATTTCTTAAGAAAGTAGGCACTGTTGTTGGGAGATGTCTTAGTAGATGAATCACCTGAAACTTAAAATCCACTTCTGAGAATAAATAAAAGTGGTAAATAAGTTGACTTCCTGGTATGTTTGTTGCGTGGCAACTCCGAGTCCCCTTACCAATCCAGTTTCACTGAATATGAGCTAATTTCCCCCTTTGATATTTTCCTTAAAGGCTTTAATTTTAATGGTTGAATCATCTTGAATAAAAGAAATATTGGATAAAAAAATATGGTGAAGGCTTTAAGAGGGAGGGGACAAAATGTAGTTTTCCTGGATGTTGTTCAGAATATTTGTGAAGAAATGATAAACACCATGGCAACAAGAAAAATAATGATTTGTACTCAAAGGCTGTTCCATGTAGTCATGTACTAAGACATAAAAGAAAAAAAAAACTCAACCAAATTTTCCCTTGGAAAAGCTTATGAGGCAGAGGGAATAGTTGAGAATCTATTATATATCCCACTAGAAAAATACAGAATAGATGAACATTTCTAAATTTTACTATCTGCCAGCAAAACCCATAGCACTGCTGTACAGAGGGAAGAGTAGAGCAAAGGGCTTCTGTGTGTCTCTGACCATGTCAGTGAAGAAGGGATGGGGTGTGCGATCTAGATCACAGCCGGGAGGGTTGTGCCAAGTTGGGAAGAGTGAGTCACTCCACCGGAGGGTTAGGCATTTGAAACAATGTGGTCTCAGAGGGTTATGGTTCCACCGGCTCCTACAATTCACTCTCCTCTGGCCTCTTTCACTTCATATTTTCACCATAAAATAACTACTTGATATTGAGCATTTATCACCCACTTGACACCATTCCCAGTGTTTTATGTCTTTTTCTTAAATAAGAAATTAAGTTATTAGGATGTAGACACGTTGAATAGTAATTAATGACAAACTTTGAATTTACACAGGGTCTGTTCTGCATGGATTAGCACAGGAAGACAGTGAAATAAGCAATGAGATTCAACTTGAGATCTCAAATTGTTCAGGTTCAAGTTTATCTTATTTGGGAGACTTGAACTCTAGGACTACTACTTGTTTGTGTAGAAAAGCTATCTAACAGATGGCAAAGAAATGAAACATCTGAATACGTGACTGTAACTTCTATTCAGAGGGTGAGGCAGGGATGGGTAGCTGTTCATAGGTGCTAGGAGTGGCTTCTCAGCCTGGGGCCAGCTACTTTTCCTAGACCCTTCTTGCATCGGAGTGGGGCCATATGTCCAATAAGTGGAACATGAATGGAAGTAACGTATCCCTTTTTTTTAATGTCGTAAAAAGCCTTTGTGCCTACTCCCTCCTACTTCACACACAGTCATGTACACTGAATAGAAACATCTGTTTTGTTTCATACATAAAATAAGCTCACATACGTTGGGCACAGTGACTTATGCTTGTAATCCCAGCACTTTGGGAGGCCGAGGTGGGCGGATCACCTGAGGTCAGGAGTTTGAGACCAGTCTGGCCAACATGGTGAAACCCCCTCCGCTAAAAATACAAAAATTAGCCAGGTGTGGTGATGCATGCCTGTAATCGCAGACACTTGGGAGGCTGAGGCATAAGAATGACTTGAACCAGGAAGGTGGAGGTTGCAGTGAGTCAAGATAATGCCACTGCATTCTAGCCTGGGTGACAGAGTGAGACTCTATCTCAAAACAAAAAAAAAAAAGAAAAAAAGAAGCTCACATAAATAAACAAAACATATTAAGTCGCTGAGATTTCTGAGTTTACCTCTTACAGCAGCTAGAACTACCCTAACTAATAAGGAAAATTACCTTGAGCCATTAAAATTATAAAAGTTTATGTTGGTTTCCTTTCCAACAGAAAATTTGGTTGTGAAAGACACAAGTTAGAAAGAGCTCTTTTTCAGATGGATATAAGGCACATTTTAGAAATTTCAGCAAAGAAAAACAAAAGTAAACTTTTATTTTTCTTGGAAAACTCCCATTTAAATATTTAATTATTTCAAAGAAAAGCAAGGTGATATCGAGTGGTAGCATTTGAGAGTGAAAACTAACAGGCAGAATATAACTTTGATTTCCATAGACCTTTATAATTTGATGGAAGGTGCCTGTGTGCCATGTTCTGGGCTCTGTGTTAAGAGCTTTACATGTACACCTTCTTTAATTATGACAACCCCCCAGATTGGCACTATAATTATCCCTAGTTTAAAATGAGAAAATTGAGACCCAGGGATGTTAAATAACAAGTTTAATGTCACACCCTAGGAAGGGGTAAAGTCAGGACCCAAGCATGAGGCTGACTGCTGAGCCTGAGCTCGTCACCACTGCGCCATGTGGCTTTTCATTTTGCACACGGCATCGTTGCCACTTGTGGATGAAAGCGCTAAGGCCCAGTGAAGGGAAATGAGTAGCTCGGGTCCAAACTGCCAGATTTGTCAAAGTTGGATTTTCTGACTCTGACTTCAGTACTCTCTCAATTTGGAATACCATAAATTAAAGCAAACACTAACTTGGTTATGGGGCAGACAGTCAATATTTTTAGAGTGTTTATAGAAAGGAAGTAATTTTGGCCTGGCAAAAGAGCAAACTGAAGGTAGTTTTACATTTCTATTTCAAAAAGAATCATTCAAATTGGGAAAATTCGCATGCTCTGGATCACTCTGTGGGATATTCAGGGAGAGCAGACCCCTTCGGCTTCCTCTCCAGCCCTTTTAAAAGCAAATTTTGTAGATTATCTCACCTGGCTTGTTGCCCTCTGAGTCTGATGCACAAAATTGCTTGGTGTTTGGCAAGATTTGATTGGCAAGAAAGTGTTCCTGTGGTTAGTTTTTGTGTCTGACCCTCGCTGGAGGTTAAGGCTAGTTTTTATGCTTGTACCCTCGCAAAGGTGAACAACCCAGTTCACCTCCATTCTCCTCTGTAGGAGACAAGTGTGGCCGGGAGGAGGGGCACCCAGGCGGGGTGGACCTCACGGTAGCAAGAGGGCTCTGGAGCCACATTTCCTGGGTTCAAACTCCATGGCCATCATCCTCTGGGAATTGACCTTGGACTCTATGCCTCAGTTTCCTCATCTGTAAAACGGGGATGGGGGTGAGACTTTTGGTTTATGTGATTGAAAAGGTAACACATGTCAAGGTCATAGCCTTAGAGCAGATACACACTGGGTGCTCAGTTGAATTTAGCTATAGTATAAATGGCATATTAAAGAAAATATCTGAAAGAGGGTGTGTAGCATTAACGAAGAGTAACATAGCCTTCTTGCTTGTTGTGAATTGTCTAGTCATATTTTCACCAGTGCCTGCTGATACTGAATTTGGCCTAGGCACAGTGGTGTGAAAGAACCAGTTGGCAACAGTGTTTGGAAGGAATAGGTCCACATCGAAGATGCAGCACCTGGCCTCCGAGTTCCTGAGAAGAAGCAGGATGCTTGGATGGGACAGCCCATTAAGCGTGTAGCTTTGACCACCCCTTCCTCATTCTTGGAAAAAAGCCAACAGGTGACTCCTGGGGAATGTTTTACACTAACCAGCTTTTTCTTTTTTCTCCCCACTCTCATGTATTTTTGCTCTGAATTTAAAAAAAAAGTCCTGCTGTGGTCATTTTGATCTCATCATGGTTTTTCATGTCAGTCTGGTCCATTCAATATCTAGTTAGTGGTAGGAAACCAGTTGCTTCTCAGGCTGAGGAAGGAAAGCACGAACCTCCAAGTCCTCATTCCGCCTCCTCCCAATTATGTAGTCTCTTATCCCAAGATTGCCTGGAGGAATGTGGCTGCAGGCACTGAGAGCGTCCAGGAAACAGGATTGCTCAGGGGGCCTGAGAAACTGAAAGCAGGCACCGAGTAGGTCTGAAGAGGCCGGAAGGGCTGGTTGTGAAGCAAGGTGGAGGGAAGCGAGTGATGGGGCTGCAGAGCTTTGTCCGAGACAGACGTGGGTGAAAGGTTAGGCTACCTATGGGCCTAGGAGAGCACTACTTTCAGAAAAGGACTGGCAGGAAGAATGTAATGAAGCGTCAGCACTGGAGCTTTCTACTCCACACGAATGCAGCTGAGTGCTAACAGGTCTTCTCTTATTCCCCGTTCTCTTTTTGTGCATCTATTCTGGAAACCCAGGTCCTTGTGCTGTCTTTGAATTTCCTCTTGGCTGATGAGTTTTTAATCGTAGTTCAGAGTCTCTGGGCCTTTTCCTTAGGCTCCTTCTTAAGCTTGTAGGATTATCTGGCCAGATCAGTTATTCTTGCTTTTGAACTGTGTAAATTATAAATAACTTTTCCGAGAAAAGAGCACTGGATGGGGATGCAGAAGCTCCAGCATTGTCCTTAATTGTGTGATCTTGTAGTCACTGTCCTAGACGCCCCTTTTAGGACTGAGGCACTTATTCTCCCAACTGTTGGGAAGATGGGCTGTGATGGCTTACAGCTGAATTTATCTGTAAGTATTGCCCTTGGCCTAAGGCACTGATTGCTAGTGGGGGTGATTTTGCCCCACAGTGGATATTTGGCAACGTCTAGGGTCATTTTTGGTTGTTACAACTGAGGGGGGGCCCATGCTACTAACATTGAGTGAGTAGAGCTCAGGGATGCTCCTAAAATCCTACAATGCGCAGTATCCTACAATAATTATCCATTCCAGAATGTCAAAAGTGCTGAGGCTGAGAAATGCTGTCCTAAGGGAGCCGCCATACTCAGGATTAAACCTCCTCCTCAAAGGCAGTCTGGATCCTCTAACAGGTTAATGCAGTGGGCAGGGGGTTACAAAGATCTGGCCCCTTGCTTCAATTTAGGGCCATCATAAAAAAGGCCATCCTAGCTCCAGAGCTCTCCATGGGATCATCAGAGGCCTCTGTGACTGCATCATACTTCAACTCCTCCCCCTGCCCAGTCCAGCTTTGTTCCCTCACAGGCGCTATTCCTGAGAAACACTTCCCAGCAAACCTTCTGCACACAAATCTCCTCCAAGAGTCTGTTTCCCAAGGTACTCAAACTAGGACAGTTCACAGCAAAAACAATCCTGAGAAGCAGAGTGAGTGTTGCACTCTTTTGCTCCTTGTTAAAACTGAGGCAGACTTCATTTCACTTCCAGACTTCTATTAGTAATGTGTGACAGAAATTGCTAATTGTATCCAGTGTCTCTCCTCTCCCATTTTATCTCAATAATAAAAATTCTAATGGGACATATGCTGCCTATATGTTAGTTAGGCTTGATAACATGACCGTGTTATCTGGGAGGTAAATGTTTGTGATGTGTGGCTCAATCCAACTTCTAGGTTGGGTTCTTATGGAAAAGGACCATGTCCTCTCCTCCCCTGAGCCCCTTGCCACTGGCTGGACTGCAGAGGTAATGGAGAGACTAGAGCAGTCACCATGAAAGCCTCAAGCAGAGGATGTCAAAGCAGCAAAATGGGAGGAACATAGGTCTATGATAATTATGGGGTCAGTCAACAAACCCTGGGCCACTTTTCAGGATTTTTTTTTTGCTTTTGTTTTTGAGACAGTCTTGCTTTATCGCCCAGGCTGGAGTGCAGTGGTGTGATCTCTGCTCACTGTAACCTCTGCCTCCCGGGTTCAAGCGATTCTCCTGCCTCAGACTACTGAGTAGCTGGGATTACAGGCGAGTGCCACCACGCCCGGCTAATTTTTTGTATTTTCAGTAGAGACGGGGTTTCACTGTGTTAGCCAGAATGGTCTGGATCCCCTGACCTTGTGATCTGCCCGCCTCGACCTCCTAAAGTGCTAAGATTACAGGTGTGAGCCACCGCGCCCGGCCCACTTTTCAGGCCTTTATGTGAGAGATAAAACTTTTTTTGTTACTATATTTTGGAACTCTCTTTTACAGCAGCCAAACTAGTACCTGATAAAAGAAAAACTTCAACTGAATTATATTTAAAAGAGTTTAATTGATCAATGAACGATTCGCAAATTGGGCAGCCCCCAGATTTACAGCACATTGACAGCAACTCCAGCACAGCCACGTGGTGGAAGAAGATTTATAGACGAAAAACTGGAAACGACATGTAGAAATCAGAAGTGAGGTACAGAACAGCTGGATTTGTTACAGGTTGGCGTTTGCCTTATTTGAACACAGTCTGAACACTCAGCAGTGTATGAGTGGTTGAAGTACGGCCACTGGGATTGGCCAAGACTCAGGTATTGTCACAGGTGCATACTCCTAGTTAGGTTTTCAATATAGGTTGCAGTTAGTCCACAAATACAAGTACGGAGTCCTTCTCAGGCCATATTTAGTTCACTTTAACATGCCTAAACTATGCATAGCCTTAGCATACCAAAATGAGCATGATAAAGCCTATAAAAAGGTGTATTATTTTTAACGATGTTTCATTAACCATGTTTTTATTTTCCATTCTTAAGATAAACCACATAATTTTATGATTGAATCCCTATTGTCTGCATCATAGTTCTAACTAGCAATGGAGAGTGGGGCTGGGAATGAGAGTAAGAATATCAGAATCCTCTAGAAAATTGTTTTGAAAATGCACACACTCAGGCCTCTCTCTTATAGAGATTTTAGCATACCTTTGGGGTGCAATATATTTCAGGTAGGTGTTTTGAAAACCTAGGATAGCTTATAAAACTTGGATCTACTTTTATATGTCACCTTGCTCCATAAAGGAAGCACAGAGTAGAAACTCAATTTTTGTCTTTTGAATAACTAAATGAAATTTCTAGGACTAGGGGCATAGTAGATGCTATGGAACTTTTTCTTCTTCTAGTTGCAAAGCTAACAGCTCCTTATGAGAACTCAAAAGGCACGCCTTATGTTCCCAGCCAATAAAGATCTAAGGCCCAACAGATTTGTGAGTATCCGAGAAAGAAAGAGTAAGAGCAAAGATAGGTAGAACCCCATCACTTGCTTTTTTTTTTTTTTTTTTTTTTTTTTGAGATGGAGTCTCACTCTGTCGCCCAGGCTGGAGTGCAGTGGCCGGATCTCAGCTCACTGCAAGCTCTGCCTCCTGGGTTTACGCCATTCTCCTGCCTCAGCCTCCCGAGTAGCTGGGACTACAGGCGCCCGCCACCGCGCCCGGCTAGGTTTTTTTGTATTTTTTAGTAGAGACAGGGTTTCACCGGGTTAGCCAGGATGGTCTCGATCTCCTGACCTTGTGATCCGCCCGTCTCGGCCTCCCAAAGTGCTGGGATTACAGGCTTGAGCCACTGCGCCCGACTTAGTAGGTATATTTTCAAATGGTATTTGAAATCTAAAACTCCTCATAGACATTCAGATGTATTTCAACTGGGAGGTTATATTGTGCATATGTTGTAGGTACATTAGGTGACCCTATTTTCTTGGCCAAAGAATCACTGGGCATTTATGTAAAATATTTATAGGTGGATGACCTTTGGCTAAAACTTTATAGCCTATAATTGTATTTACTGACTAGCTTTAGTAGAAGTATCAATGCACATTGATTAAATAGTTATGTGTAGCTAGTTCAAATAGTTATGTAAATCCGGATTAGGAAGTAATGAGCATCCTCATGCTACACAGATATTAATTTGTGACTCTTACTGAGCTCAAATAGTTGGGTAGGGTGATGCTGACTAAAGCAAGAGTTCTGCCTAGTGCTCATTTGAACTGGTGTCTCCTGCTTTCCATGCCTCACAGAAGTCAGTGTGAGGGCTTCCCTGCTATTGTCACTGTGCTGGGGCCCAGGACCCCTCAGTCTGCAGCCCGGTGGTCAGGACAGTGATAGCAGCGCAGGTCCCAAGCTGCTTTTAAGACTTTGGATTTCTCCTTTATGCTGAAGCCCTTTCCTACATTGTGCTATATTATCAGGGGTTTTCAGGGCCCTACTGGTCCCTCTAGGCTCTCTATTACTCATAAATATTTTGCTTCATCTCCTCCTGCTAACAGCTTCAATCTTTACATGTTCAAATAAGTTCAAAATCTTGAGAGGAAAATTGGCTCATCTTTGTGTCCCAGGCTAGGTCAGAAAACGCCAACTCCCCCAGGGATGAACAGCCCTTGGGTCAGTGATCACTTGGCAGGGGACCCCCATCTGTCATTTTCCTGAGCTCAGGCAAAATGAAGGGCAGTACTAGCTTGAAAGAGGAAGTTGGGCACTTCTAATGATGTGTGCAGTTCCTACAGAAAGGCTTTCCTGTTGTTCAGAAATCAAATTCCATTGTGCTATAGAGAAAACTATTTATTAAAAAGTCTGTGTTGAGGCCGGCCACGGTGGCTCACGCCTATAATCCCAGCACTGTGGGAAGGCGAGGTGGGTGGATCACCCGAGGTCAGGAGTTCAAGACCAGCCTGGTTAACATGGTGAAACCCCATCTCTACTAAAAATACAAAATTAGCTGGGCGTGGTGGTGCATGCCTTTAGTCCCAGCTACCTGGGAGGCTGAGATAGGAGAATCACTTGAACCTGGGAGGCAGAGGCTGCAATGAACTGAGATCCCACCACTGCACTCCAGCCTGGAAGAGACAGAGGGAGACTCCGTCTTAAAAAAAAAAAATCTGTGTTGAGAGTTAGCTGTCCCTTAATTTAGTTGAAGATGGTCTTTCTTGATTCTGCATGTATTTATCAACTTCAGAAGAGATCTAGATGTAAATTCCAGACCTCTGTTATCTATGCAGAAATCCTATGAGGGAAAGCAGTGTCCATGAGCCTTTTAGTATTATAAGAATGTGGAATGTTAAATGGGAAAGGTATCAGAACTAAGAGATTTCACATTTTAGGGATAATAAGGATATTCCCATGGGTTGTCATGGTGATTAAATGAAGTGACCCATCTATGCACCTGGCATTTAATAGATGATCAGTGTTTGATGGTGGTTATTATTCACTGTGGGATCAAATACCCTGAAATTTTGAAAACATTTATCTTGAGTGGTTTGGTTTTTCTGTTTTCATTGTTTTATTTGCTCAATTTTTGCCATGAAAAAATACTATCTCTCTAATCACTGAGATACTAAGAAATGTGTCCAATATCCAAAGGAAGGTTGAACATCCCAAAAGCTTTCAAGTTCCCCTTAGGTGCTTTGACTTTACCGGAAGTTTCCACCAGACAATTAGTGATCTCTTATTAATTCAAAGCGTACAGGCAGTATATGCAAACTTGAATATGATTGGGAATAACACACATTTATGTGTTTTATCAAAATATTGAGTGGGCATAAGTTAACCTCACCTTCTCCTCCAAAATTGCAAAATACCTAATATTCTTTGGCCATTTAAAAGAATGAGGTATAACTTCTACATTGTGAGAGGAAAAAATGTCCACAAAGTATTGTTAAAAATCAAGTTACAGAGCAGTTTTATAATATGTTGCTATTTTTATGTAATTGTAATAGTATTATAAAATATATGACTTGTGCATAGAAAAATAATCAGAAAAATACACAAACTTCATTACAATTGTCCCTGAGGGCATGGGGGATTTTTACTGAAAATATTTCAGTGTGGTTTAAATTTTTACAAGGAAAGGATAATATTTTTGAGATTATAAAAATAAAAAACTTAAAAGTAGATGAGAACTTGCAAAATAGTTTATTTGAAGCAAATCTTGTAAAGTATACAAGGTGATTAAACACAAATAGTATGTTTTTGTTACTGACTTAAGTCAGCTCTTCTACCACTTGGTTTAGTGTTTCTAATATTTTGGCCACCTCGGGCAATTTTTATTACTTATTACAAGCTTTTCGCTTTCAGTTTGTTCTCAGCTTCTAGAATACAAGGTGTTAAATAACATCTCATTGCACTTTTGATTGCTCACTCTCCCAAGACGTGCTCTCAAGTTATGCTTAAATTCTCCATCTCAAACTATCTGCTTCCCAGCCTCTGGGGACTCTTCTCCCTAGAGGTGGTTCTGGGCTGGCTTTGAACAAGTGTAAGGACCCAGTTGCTCCTGAATCTACTGTTAGGTGATCACTGTTCTCCTTTCAAACTGTTTTCCCTATTGCTTAGGGCCATATGGTGACCCACAAAATGTAGCATACCTGAGTATTTATTGAGGTTTGCTTGAAACTCAAAGTCCTAGCTCCAGGGATTCTCCTTCAGTGGGTAAGGGATGGGGCCCAGGAACCTGCATTTTAATTAATAATCTTATAGAATTCCATTCTACCCCAGGCGTTCTGTGGAAATGTTTCAGGCACTGCAGTCAGGGAGGGTTCCAGGGTTCATTCACTGTCAGTCAAAATGTATCTGCTTTTATCTTTTTAAAATGAGGCATCTGGCCAGGTGCAGTGGCTCTAACCTGTAATCCCAGCACTTTGGGAGGCTGAGGCAGGCAGATTGCTTGAGGCCAGGAGTTTAAGACCAGCTTGGCCAAGACATGGCAAAACTCCCCTCTCTACTAAAAATACAATTAGCTGGGCGTGGTAGTGCATGCCTGTAATCCCAGCTACTTGGGTAGCTGAGACATGAGAATCACTTGAACCCAGGAGGTGGAGGTTGCAGTCAGCCAAGATCATGCCTCTGCACCTCTGCACTCCAGCCTGGGGCAACAGGAACAGACTTTGTATAAATAATATAAAATAAAATAAAATAAAATAAAATAAAATAAGGCATCTGGTAAGATATTACTTGTAGAAATCTGTTCATCCACATCTACAGATCTAAATCTCCCAGTCTTCTCCTCTGTATCATGATTTGAAAGGCCTTCTTCAATCCGTAATTCTAAGAATAATCAAGCACGCAAACCAACAAGGCTCCTCAAAATTCACTTCTTTTTTAGCTTTGTTATGGCTTCCTTTTTTTACAGTATAGCTGAGTTTTTTTTTTTTTTTTGGTATTAGGTATAAGGTAAGGATCCATCTTAATTCTTATCCCAAATAATTTACCAATTATATTTACAATTCGATAAGAACAATCTATTTTCCCACAGATTTGAAATGTAGTATTTATCATATGTCACATACCTACTTGGCTCTATTTCTGGGTGTCTTCTTCCCTTGATATAGCTGCTATTCTACTGCTGTCATTCTTTCTTAATTATGATATCTTTATAGTACAATCCATTATTTCGTAGAGCTGATTGTCTTTCATTATTCTTCACCTTGAATATTTTTTCATAGGGTTGACTTTTATATCTAAAAGAATAATGTTTTCTTGGTTCTGGAAAAGTCTCTGAGATCTTAGTCAGATTTTCATTCAATTTACAAATTAATCTGGTAGAGGAAGAAGCATTGACATTGAGTATTCAGCATGTACTTCCAGGAATATAGTGTGTTTTTCAATGTAATTGGTCCTCTTTTATGTCCCTCAATTAAGCTTCTTTTCTGCCTTTTGGTAGGATCTGCACATTTCTTGTCAGTAATCAGTGTAGAGTAGTACAGAGCATGTTTGCTCTGGAATCAGATGCCTGGGTTCAAAGCCTGACCAATCAAGAGACTCTGCACAAGTTGCTTAATCTTGCTTGTCTCAGTTTTCTCTTCTGCAAAATGGGTATGATATTAATAGTACCTAGCTCATAGAGTTCCTTAAGGAATAAGTAAATCTCATGCAAAGCACCTAGGACATTTCTGGTATACATTAAGTGCACTTTACATTTCAAGTTAAGCTCTCTTTCCATAGCTGTAGCTGTCTTATCCAGAAATTAAAAATGCTCAAGTGTCCTTCACTTGAACACAGGTGAAGTCTTTGAAATGAGAAACACATAAGCATATAAAGTAGATAGGTTAAATAACAACTCAGAGATGAGTATTTAAAGCACTAAGGATTTGATGGTATAGACAAGGAAGAACAGCCTCTGTGGAGGCGAACTCCTTGAACAAAGGCAAAGTCAGGGCTTATCATTATAAAAAGCTAAACCCACAACATTTCACAAGAAAAAGGGATTGATGTAGGCAAAGCTAGTTTAGGGTCAGCTGGTTGCAGTGGTGCTTTACAGGCTGTTTACTGGCCTATCATGGTTCTGTGGTTTAGGTAGGAACTGTGTTGCCACTAAAGCTCATGCTCTTTATTCAGGCTCCTGCTCAGAACTACTTTCTTTGATTTTAGACAGTCTTCAGTCATTCCCTAGTCTGTACTCCATGGTATAAATGATTGTTATCCTACATTTAACTACAATTTTATTTTTGCAGTTTTAACCCCATAGATTCTGAACTACTCACCACTAACCCGCTGTCTTATTTATCTTTGTCTCTAGGTGCTTTGACTGGATTCTAGCACATAGTAAGAGCTTAACGAATGTTCCAGTGAATGAAGTAATCTCCTGGCTTATATGCAAGTTGGGGACAAGGATCTTTCAAAGAGGTGTGGTACACTGACTACTGGAAGTTATGTGCTCCTATTTTATACAACCTCTGGATCTGTTTCCTCATCTTAGAAGACAAAGTTAGAGTCCTATCAATGATTTTCAACCCTTGTTGCATATTAGAACCACCTGCCAAAACTAAAGAAAAGAAAAAAACCAAAAACCTCTAATGCTCAGGCCGCACCTCACATGGATTGAGTCAGAATCTTTGGTATCTTGGCACTGCCTTTTTTTTTTTTTTTTTTGAGATGGAGTCTCGCTCTGTTGCCCAGGCTGGAGTGCAGTGGTGCTATCTCTGCTCACTGCAAGCTCCGTCTCCCTGGTTCATGCCATTCTCTGCTCCAGATTCCTGAGTAGCTGAGACTACAGGCGCCCACCACCATGCCCGGCTAATTTTTTTGTATTTTTAGTAGAGACGGGGTTTCACCGTATTAACCAGGATGGTCTTGATCTCTTGACCTCCTAATCCACTTGCCTCGGCCTCCCAAAGTGTTGGGATTACAGATGTGAGCCACCGCACCTGGGCTGGCACTGGTATTTTAAAAAACCTCTCCCTGACCCCCAGCGGGCAATTCTACTCTGCAGCCACATTGAGATCCACTGGGCCAGGTAAACTCGCACATCTGTGACTGCGAGGAACAGCTGATAATCTTAAAGACAGGGAGAAGCTAATTCAAAATCTCTAGTCTTCTGGGATCATCTTGTGAGGTAGCACATATTCAAACCCACTTTGATACTCCCTGAGAGGACATCGCTGGACTATGTAGTGCAGAATATAATTGCTGTCTATAATATGATTCAGAAAGTAGAGAATCAGTTAGTATATTTTGGCAAGACTTACAAAAAAATGCATAAAAACTAAAATATTTAATGCGTAGTAGGGTAAACTAGTTGTCTGTCAAAGCTGTATATGTGGAATACCTCACACTTCATGGATGCCTGGCCATTGAGCCTTATTGTGGTCACTTTCACATTTTCAGTAGACCGGTATGTGTATGAGGCTTTGTGATTTGTTAAAGGATGGAGATTAAAAAAAAAAAAAAGACCAAAACTAAACAAAAACCTTTCTTCTTTGCTACCATAACTTCCTCTATCTGTGGCTGCATTTCTCTGTCCCCACTTCACAGAAAAACATCTTAGATGAGATTTCTGTCCTGTTTTCCACTCTTTGTTGGACTCACTTCAATCTCGTTTCTTTCCTACTACAGGATGGAAACTGCATTTGCAAGGTCATTACCAATCACCTCCAAACCAGTGATTTTTTTTTTTTTCCAGCTTACCTGACCTTTCGGCAACTTTTAACTTCCTTTTAACACTCTTCTTTCCTCTGGTTTCCTTCCTACTTAAGGCTGTTCCCCTTGAGTATCTTTTGCTGGTTTCTACTTCTCTATCTTCTTTCCTTCTCTACCTGATGACTACATATTGGAGTGCTTTGGGGTACCACCCTAGATATTAGTTCCAGGAATTTTTGTCAGAAATAGATGCTGAATACCCTGACTTGCCCTACCACACCACAGTTTGATGGCTTAGCAATAGCATAGTTTTATTGCAATTTTTCAAACTGCAATTGAAATTTTCCTGAACAATACTTGTCCTGAATCACATTATTAAATGTTGAATGGCTTCAAAAACCTTGTTGCAGATATGATAATGTTTCTTAATGGATTTAATCTAAAATTACATTATAAGACAGTGCTTCTATGTGAAATTTATACACGGAAAAGTCATTTTGATGACAACTAATGTTGTTTCAACAATAAGTAATGGCAAGATCAAATACATTTTCCATGCTGTCAAAAGTTAAAATAAGAAGCAGGATCTCTATTTTCACACAAATTTGTGGCAGATATATTTTCTGAGCTCAAACTGCAGTTCCAACAGTGTTTCAGGACCTCATTGCAGTGCACATTTCACATTTTGAAATCCATTTAGTGGGCAGTTGAGGAACTGCCACCTAACCTTCAATTAATCTGAAATGCAAGGATATGCCAAAAGACAAATATCAAGAGAAGAATCTAGTAGAATTCCATAAATTCCTTCTGAGTGGTGAGTATGCTCAATGAAAATCATATGCTTGTGGGAGACATCAGTGTTTGTTAATATCTTTGTGAAATATATTTTCAAAGATGAAGTATATAAAATCTCATTACAGATCAACAGTAAGAGATGAACACCAACGTTTTAACCGATTTTGATAAGGAACACTAATTTCGAACCCCAATTAAGTAAAATGTTACCCCTCCCCAAGAGAATTCCATTTTTCTCATTAGTAGACTTGTATTACAAAAAATTATTCTCAATTATTATGTTTTGAATTTCATCAGTAAAAAATTTGTGGAGTTTTTCTTCTCTGTTGTAGAAGTACCTACATAACATCCTTGATTTTGCCTATTGGCCTGCAAAGCCTAAAATATTTTTTATCTGGTACTTTACAGTTTGCCAAACCCTGGTCCATCCCATCATTATCTCTTCTGTGCACAACTCAAAAGACTTCAGGCCATACTTGTTCTGGCTGCTGCTACTTCAACTACTAGGCCTCTTTTTCTCTTCCTTAAGCATATCACAGGCTCCCCTGGCTCAGGCCTTTTATTCTTGCTGCATCTTCTGCCTTTAAACGTTTGTTCTCATCCTTCAGGTCTCACTTTGAGTATCACTTTCTAGAGAATTGCCCACACCCACTTATTCTCTATCACAAATCACCCTCTTTATTTCCTTCATAGTTATCTCACATAGTCATTGTCTCCTCCATCAGAATGGAAGCTCCACAAGACCAGATACCTTGCTGTTTGGTTCATCAATGACTGGGACAGAATAGATGTTGAGTGATTATTTTTCAAATTAAAGTGTCACAGTGGTGGCTGGTCAGGCATGAGCAAGACCGGAGAGGGCTCCCCAACTCCTCACATCAGGACTGTCAGGCAACCATCAGGTGACGGTCAGGTGGTTGTTAACTGTCTCTCTATAATAATAATTGGTCACAGCTGGCGCCAGGGACAGGTGGGCTCCTAATAGATAGAAAACACCTGAAACTGGTGGTTAGCAACTTCCTGAGAAGATCTCAGGAGTTGGGTGAGTGGGCTCAAGCACATGCATGCGGACAACTTACCCCAAGGGAAGAATCAGGACGAAGTAACGCGAGACCCTGGAAACATCCAACGTATAAAACCGCCACGTCAACAGGTCACACTGCGCGCTTGATCTCTCAAGTTGCCCACTCGGCCCTCCCTCTTTGGAGTGTACTTTCTTTTCTTCCTTTCGTTCTTGCGCTAAAGCTTTTTGATAAACTTTCACGCCTGCTCTAAAACTTCCCTCAGTCTCTCCTTCTGCTCTTCAGTCGAATTCTTTCTTCTGAGGGGGCAAGAACTGGGGTTGCTGCAGACCCCGTATGGAAGTGAATTTGCCACTGGTAACAAAATAGTGGGGCAGGAAGCTAGTGGGTTCTAAAGTTCAAAGGCCGTCTACATAGCAGCAAGCCTCTAAGTCTTCCATTCTGACTACTCTCTGCTCATGTTCTCAGTGCTTTTTAACTTTACTATGATGTAGCTATAAAGCATTAAAAAGATGATAGGCCTGGCACGGTGGCTCATACCTGTAATCCCAGCACTTTGGGAGGCCGAGGCAGGCGGATCATGAGGTCAGGAGTTTGAGACTAGCCTGGCCAACATGGTGAAACCTCGCTTCTACTAAAAATCCAAAAATTAGCCAGCCGTGGTGACGCCTGCCTGTAATCTTGGCTACTCAGGAGACTGAGGCAGGAGACTTGCTTGAACCCGGGAGGCAGAGGTTGCAGTGACCCGAGATCACGCCACTGCACTTAAAAAAAAAATCATTTTGTGTTCACTCTTCTGATTCTGAGATGGTTGGATATTTAGGTGTAGGTAGGTTTGCCAGCCTACTGTTTGCCAGCTTGGGGTTGCAAACGCCTCACCCTTAAGTTTGTTCTACAAAGTACAGCAAGTTAGAGTTAATATTTCTCTAATCAATAAGGACCTTAGCTTGTCTTCCCCCGGGGTCGTCCTCCCTGGATATGAATCCAAGTAAGCATGCTTACTTGTGTCTTACTGCCCGTCTGGGTTGTCCTCTCTGCTGGCCGATGGAGCTCCTTCTTAGACTTGAACCTCGGGGCTAGACCTTTGTTACAGGTGTGGTGTGAGGACCAGCAAGCAGCATTAGTATCACCTGGGATCTTGCTAGAACTGCAGACTCTTAGACCCCAATCTAGACCCACTGGGTCAGAACTGGCTATTTAACGAGATCTTCAGGTGAATCTTATGTCACGTGCAGGCCTAGGTGCTGGGTGATCTGGCAGGTAGTTCCAGCTGGTAGTAGTGGCTACCATTATAATCTGAGGACCCTCCAGAGATCCCTGCCTCATGCAGCACAGCTGGGTCCTGATGGTGACTGCTGCATCACTGTTCCTGTCATTTGGGACAGGGCCACACCTCTTGCTCATCCAAGTCATGGGTGGGATGTAGTTCAGTAAAGTCCAAATGGTAACCTTCAGCAAAATATAACTTGATGAGGAGATACTAGAATCTCTTAGAACCTCCCTGAGATGCTCTCGGAACTCTCTTGGTCTGTCCCTCCTGTGGCCTGGGATGGCTCCACCTCTATTACTGGAACTTCTCCAGGCAGCTCCCTGCCACAGAGTCCTGATCAAACCAAAATTTTGAACACAGAGAGAGAAGAAAATTATTCCCTGACTTTCAGCCTTAGGACTGCTTGTCCAAGCCCTTATTTCCTGACCCAGAACTGACCCTTCCCCAGGATGATTGATGGGGAAAATAGCCATTCTCTTCAAGGGGAAACTCCACCTCCCACCCACAGAGGTGTGGTCCAATATATAATTGATTGACATAAGCACATTCCCTAAAGTCTGGGTTATATGGTCTTAAAGGTACATGTGGGATCTCAGCAGCCTTGGCAACTTTCTTTACAGTTTTTCTCATAAAGTATTCTGAAACCTGGGAGCGTAGCCTCATTCTGGGTTACCTGGTTACATAAGAATTTACTTGAAATGTTGTTTAAAGCTCATTGAGAACAGCTCATATGCTTACAGGGGAATCTAAGAAGGAAAAGCTGTGATTAAGAACTGGCTGAGATATAAATAATAGTGAGGTGTAATTTTCTCTTGATCTCTGTAAACAACAGGTATTAGAAAGATTACCTGCCACTTTCCAGTTACATATACACTGATACCGAAGAAATGGGCTATTGAGGGATCTGAACAGAGCTTATAGAATGACTCTGGATCACTTACAGCTGTCTTTGAAACCCCACCTGGTGACAATTTTTAGCTTTACTTTCCATTTTAGAGTTCATGTACTTTCAAAATAACCAGTTATGGTGGTTGGAAGGCAGTTCTGCAAAAGATTTTCTAGAGGTTGAAAAGCAGAAAGAACAAATAGTAAGAAATGTTTGCTGCTTATTGAATTTAATAAAAGTATCTTATTTGTATAGCTAACAGGCATTTCAAACACACGATCTCATTTTATATCAGCCCTGAAGTTCTGCAAAGCAGTATTTCATTCCCATTTTCAAGATCTAGCAAACTGAAGCCTAGAGAAGTTAAACAGCGAGAAAGTGGTGAAGTTCGGTCTGAAAACTGTCTTTCGAATCTAAATTCAGTCCTCTATCTCTGGTTGAAGTTTACTTTCACGTTAAGGGTGTAGGCAGTAACAAGATGGGGTAATGTACCTGAACTGCTTACGTGGTTTATGGAACCATCAGTTTCTTAATACTAGGTCATATTTCTGACTCCTTAAGACACTGAGAAAAGTCTCTGGATCAGAGCTCCCCATGCGCACTTCCTTTCTTTTTCTCACTTTCTCTTCTTTCTTCCCTCTCATTTATTTCTCCGATTTGCTTCCTTTCTTCTTCACTCCCTCTGGCTTAGCTTGATTCTTAAAGGACTTCACTATTAACATCCAGGATGACTCAGTGTGAAGGAAACCACAGCAGATGTAGAGAAGAAAGGGGAGGAGGGGATGTGGAAGGAGTGGGGAGATGAAGGCCAGGGCAGGTGTGGAGAGCAGCTTAGCACAGATACACTAATTTCCACGTCCAGACTGGTATTCTGAGATGTTCCCTGCTGCTCTGGAATCTCTGTAAACACAGGGATTTGTCTGGAATGACTTTACAGCTCAGCAGGAAGCTTGCTAAGTGCCAGGACTTTCAAACTGAGTGCTGCTCAGAAATGGAGGAGGAAGTGCTCTCAGCCCAGGCCCGCGGCCCTTGCCTGGGCCTGCCAGGGGCCATTTAGACTGGGAGAGGGGCATGGAGGCTTGTGCATGCTCCCATCCTTCCACGGTGCCTGCTGCACTCACAGGGCAATGGGGCTGGAAGGAACCTTGCAAAGGCATCAGCTACATCTTTGAGCTGTTGTAGTGAGCCAAACCTAAAATGTCCCAGAAAGCCATGAAAAACACCAGCCTTGTTCTTAAATTTCTTTTAAGGATAGAAACTTTCATGATTTTACTCAGCAATACCTTTTTTTTTTTTTTTCCCAAAATCCTTTTTTGCAAGAAGAATGTAAATCTTCCCTGCAGCAATTTCTCTTTCCTCTTTTTTCCTTAATGGCACGTGGTTTCCCAAGAGTCACAGGTAGTGTTTCTGTCTCATTGTTGTGATTGAGTAAGCAAAGCTATCGGGAGGGCAAAAGAAGAAAACCATAGACGATTGTGTCTCTGGGAAGTGAAATGCAGAGAGTTTCATTGTTGTCTCCATCTTGCAAAAGAGGGCGCTGGAAAGGGTTTGGGAACCAGGGTAAAGCCATGGGGAAGCACTGTTGTGCTGAGGAGGGCAAAGGGAAGGAGGTCATGCTGAACTCTGCTGCTCAACAACGCCCACAACTGCCCCGTGCCCAGCACAGCTGAACTGTCCTCCTCCAGCCAAATGGCCTGCTCTGTAGACAAACTTAGATGCAAGTTGGTAATGTAGCTTCTTCTGGTAACAGTTATAAGCAGTCGCTTTACAGAATTCAAATCCTGGCGACACTACTTATTAGGTGTGTTAGAGTTCTCCAGAGGAACAAAGCTAGTAGGATCTATATCTATATCTCTGTATACCTATATCTATATAATCTCCACACACACTCATGTGCTACATGACATTTTGATCAATAATGGATGGCATATATTACAGTGGTCCCATGAGATCATATTGGAGCTGAAAAATGCCCATCACCTAGTGATCTTATAGCCATCATAACTGCATAGCACAACACATTACTCACATGTTTGTGGTGATGCTGATGGAAACAAACCTGTCTAAAAGTTGTATAAATGTATAGCTCCTACAATTATGTATAGCACATAATACTTGATAATAAACACCTCTGTTACTGGTTTCTATATACACTATAGTATAATTTTTATGGTTATTTTACAGTATACTACTTAAATAGTTAACTATAAAACAGCCTCAAACAGGTCCTCGGGAGTTTTCCAGAAGTAGGCATTGTTACATAAGATGACAGGTTCCATGCGTTTTACTGCCCTTGAAGATCTTCCAGTGGGATGAGATGTGGAGGTGAAAGACAGTGATATGGATAATTCTAATCCTGTGTAGGCCCAATGTGTGTGCCTTAGTTTTTAACAAAAAAGTTTAAATAGTTAAAAATGAATAAAAAGCTTATAGAACAAGGATATAAAGAAAATATTTTTATATAGCTGTATAATGTGTTTGTGTTTTAAGCTAAGTGTTATAAAAATAAAATTAAACAAGTTTATAAAGTAGTTATAGTAAGATAAGGTTTTACTTATAGAAGAAAAAATGTGTTTAGTGCAGCCTAACTGTACAGTGTTTATAAAGTCAACAGTTGTGGACAGTAACAGTCCAGGTTTTTATATTCAATCACCACTCACCCAGAACAATTTCTAGTCCTGCAAGCACCATCCACAGTAAGTGCCCTATGCAGGTGTACCGTTTTAATCTTTTATACAGTGTTTTTACTGTATCTTTTCTATGTTTTAGATACACAAATACTTACCATTGTGTTACAACTGCCTACAGTATTCAGTGTGGTAACAGATTTGTAGCCTAGGAGTAGTAGGCTATATCATATAGTAGGCTATACCGTCTAGGCTGATGTCAGTATACTCTATGATGTTCACATAACAAATTGCCTAAAGATGCATGTCTTAGAGCATATCCCTGAGGTTAATACATGACCGTGTGTGTGTACATATATACACACACATACACATACATGTATCTCCTGTTGATTTTATATCCTCTCATATAGTCCATAAATAGATAATATATACTACATATATAATATAGGAACACATAGAAACATATAGAAAACATACAATATCTATACTATGTATAGATACAAATATATAGTAGTGAAAGAGAATGAGCATGTGCACTGTTGAATTTGAAATCTGTAGGGTAAGCCAGTAGGTTAGAGATTCAGGTAAGAGTGGATATTGCAGTCTTAAGTCTGAAGGCCAGAAACTCAGGTGGAATCTCTGTGTCAGTCTGGAGGCAGAACTGCTTTTTCACGAAACCTGAGTCTTTGCTATTAAGGCCTTCAACTGATTAAATGAGGCCCACCCACATTATGGATGGTAAAATTAAAGTCAACTAATTTTAAGTGTTAATCACATAAAAAAATACCTTTACAGAGATATCTAAACTAGCGTTTGTCCACACAACTGGTCACCATGGCCAAGCCAAGTTCACACATAAAATCAATCATTACTCTAACTTACTGGCAAGTCACTCAACTTCTTTACACTGAATTTCTCTTTTGTAAAAAGGAGGTAGGATAAAACTTTGCTCAGTGCCTGGATATACTAAGTGGTCAGTACATGTTGCCTGTATTATGATTGTTGTGAGTTCTTAAGTAAATTATGTATTGGAAATCAAATAGAGCAATCAGCTCTATCTATTGTGTTTTAAGTTGTTAGACGTTGACTGATTAATATTAAAAATTCATTAGCACAATGGTATGAATATATGCTAATACTAATATAAAATAACATAGATCATCTATGATTTATGTCTATCATCCCAACAGATCAACTGTGTTTATTTTTCTGTTCTCTGGTCCTTCCCCATATATACATAAACATATTATTTACAGAGCTGTATTCAAGATGGATTAATGTTTGCATTTGGCTGTTTTCCAATGAACACAATAGGTGTTAAGATATTAAACTAGTCAAATTAATTGTATTCTGGTTGAAAATTATAGTCCATCATCTAATTTATACTATGGATCTGAGCTGCTGGAATGATGGTTTTCATGGTGTGCCAGCTTGGCAGACAAGCTGTCTAGGTGTTTTGCATCTCACTGCTTTCCTCAAAAAGGGTAGTTGAAGGACTAACACTACTGAATGGATTATAGGTGCAATCTGTTATTGGAGAGAAAAGGTTAATCCAGTTCTGCATTATTATGTTTTTATTTATGTTATTCTTAATTTAAAATGTGTTGAGCTCTTTTGATGTATTGTGCATTGGCCACTGAGCATCTATCCAACCAGCAAACGCACCAGAGACCTGCTCTCCAGAGGTGCAGACTAGAAGGTAAGACCGACAGTAGGGAGACACGTAAGGTCCACAACAGAGTGGTTCATTTGAGGGTTTGGGGGAGGAAAAGAGAGGGAGGCATCCTGGATCTTCTAAATTGAGTTTTGAAGGATGAGTAGGAGTTAGCCAGATGAAGAACAGCGAGGGGGGTCAATATCTTTATCTTTTGGTAGAAGGAAAAAAACCTGCTTTTGCATAAAACAGAATCCAGATGGTTTTCTATTCATTTAGGCAAAGCTATGAAGCTCAGTGTATTAGTCGGTTTTCATGCTGCTGATAAAGACATACCCGAGACTGGGCAATTTACAAAAGAAAGAGGTTTAATGGACTCACAATTCCACATGGGTGGGGAGGCCTCACAATCACTGTGGAAGGTGAAAGGCACATCTCACATGGTAGCAGACAAGAGAAGAGAATGAGAACCAAGGGAAAGGGGTTTCCCCTTATAAAATCATCAGATTTCATGAGACTTATTCATTACCATGAGAACGGTATGGGAGAATTGCCCCCACAATTCAGTTATCTCCCACTGGATCCCTCCCACAACATGTGGGAATTACGAGAGCTACAATTCAAGATGAGATTTGGGTGGGGACACAGCCAAACCATATCACTCAGGTAAGGCTGTGGGAACATCATGTGCAAAGACTCACTGACTGCACACCAGGGTTTGCAGAACTGAGAATATTCTGGCTATAGGAAAAGTGTGAAGGTGAAAGGCATCTATAATAAGGTGTTTGGACTTCCCTCTGTGGTCAGTGGGAAGCCACTGAAAGTTTTTTTTTTTGTTGTTGTTCTTTTGAGACAGGGTTTGGCTCTGTTGCCCAGGCTGAAGTGCAGTAGTACTATCTTAGTTCACTCTAACCTCTGCCTCCAAGCTAAGCCATCCTCCCACCTGTGCCTTCCAAGTATCTGGGACTACAGGTGTGTGCCACCACACCTGACTAATTTTTGTTTTTGGTGGAGACGGGGTTTTGCCATGTTACCCAGGCTGGTCTCAAACTCCTGGGCTCAAGCAATCTACCCACCTTGGCCTCTGAAAGCATTAGGATTACTGGCATGAGCCACTTAGTCTGGCTTACTGAGATGTTTTAAGGATGGCAGTGACATGACAGGATCTATACTTTAGGAAAATCACTTAGGCCACAGCATAGAGCATCAGTAGTGAGGGCAGTGCTGGCTGCATGGAGACGTTATGTCACCATTGAGGTAATCCAGGCAGAAGATGCATGATCAGGAATGTGGTAGTGGCAGTGCAGATGGAAAGAAATAGATGGAATCAAAAGATATTTTAGAAGATAGGAGGAGAAGATTGTAACGTGGTTATCAATTAGGTGTGTGGAAGAGACAGCAGTTAAAGATGAAGCCCAGGGTCCTTCTAGTCTGTATCTTTATGTTCTTGAAAATGGTGTGTGTGTGTGTGTGTTTAAATCTCAAATTATTTTGACTTCAGGGCAGTTGCTGTCATGTCATCTAGTCAGACATTCTATCATGACATAGAAATCCTCATAGCATGATGGAGAAAGTCCTTGCCTGGAAGCCTGGGGGCCAGTACAGCTTTACCACAAACCCCAAATAAGATCCTGGGTCAATCATTTGAGCCCCTTGTGGGGAGAGTGAACTGCTGTAGTGTAAGATAGCATAATTATAAGCTGGGGTGGGGCTTTGAGTTATGGTGCCTATACAAAATGAACATGACACTTGGCGTAAACTGGTGAGGCTGCTCTTGGACTAAAGAGACTAGCCTCGGGTTCTGCCTGCCCTAGGTCCTGCCTGATTATTCCAGGGACTGAGGAGGATCCATATTTTGTCCCACCTATAACAAATGTAGAGCATACCAGTATGCCGAAGAATACCTTTAAGGAAGCTCTGGCATAGTGATTAAATTCTTGAGTCATGAAGTTCAGACTAGTCTTCGTTCCACTATTTACTAGCTGTTTGACTCCAAGAAAATTAATCATTTTGCTTCAATTTTGTCATCTGTGAAACAGGAATAATACCTGTCCACCAGGATTGTTGTAAAGATTAAGTAATATATGTAAACATTTGAGCTCCTGGATACAGAGTAAATGCTCAATACATATTTGCCAGTAATTTTTTTATATAATCTTTTCTCCAATGTGTACGATTCAATGATTTTTATTTTTATTTTCATACATTTATGGGGCACAAGTGCAATTTTGTTATGCATAGATTGGGTAGTGGTCACGTCAGGGCTTTAAGATATCCCTATCCTGACTAATGAACATTACTCATTCAGTAATTTCTCATAATTCATGCCCTGACCCTTTCACCCTTCCAAGTCTCCACTGTCTATCATACCACCCTCTATGTTCATGTGTACACATTTTTTAGCTCCTACTTATGAATGAGAACATGCAATATCTGTCTTTCTGTGTCTGACTTTATTAGTCTGTTTTCACACTGCTGATAAAGACATACTCGACACTGGGAAGAAAAAGGTTTAATTGGACTTACAGTTCCACATGGCTGGGGAGGCCTCAGAATCACGGTGGGAGGTGAAAGGCACTTCTTACATGGTGGCAGCAAGAGAAAATGAGGAAGAAGCAAAAGTAGAAACCCCTGATAAACCCATCAGATCTCATGAAACTTAGTCACTATCACAAGAATAGCACAGGAAAGACCAGCCTCTATGATTCAGTTACCTCCTCTGGGTTCCCCCTACAATGTGGGAATTCTGAGAGATATAATTCAAGTTGAGATTTGGGTGTGGACACAGCCAAACCATATCATTCTGCCCCTGGCCCCTCCAATTCTCATGTCCTCACATTTCAAAACCAATCATGCCTTTTTAACAGTCCCCCAAAGTCTTAACTCATTTCAGCATTAACCCAGAAGTCCACAGTCCAAAGTCTTGTCTGAGACAAGGCAAGTCCCGTTTGCCTATAAGCCTGTAAAATCAAAAGCAAGCTAGTTACTTCCTAGATACAATGGGGATACAGGTATTGGGTAAATACAGCCATTCAAAATGGGAGAAATTGGCCAAAACAAAGAGGTAACAGGGCCCATGCAAGTCTGAAATCCAGCAGGCCAGTCAAATTTCAAAGCTCCAAAAATGATCTCCTTTGACTCCAGGTCCCACAATCCAGGTCACGCTGATGTAAGAGGTGGGTTCCCGTGGTCTTGGGTAGCTCCTCCCCTGTGGCTTTGCAGGGTACAGGCTCCCTCCCAGCTGCTTTCATGGGCTGGCATTGAATGTCTGTGGCTTTTCCAGGAGCATGGTGCAAGCTGTTGGTGGATCTACCATTCTGGGGTCTGGAGGATGGTGGCCCTCTTCTCACAGCTCCACTAGGCAGTGCCCCAACAGGGACTGTGTGTTGGGAAGCCAAACCCACATTTCCCTTCTACACTTCCCTAGCAGAGATTCTGTGTGAGGGCCCTGCCCCTGCAGCAAACTTTTGCTTGGGCATCCAGGCATTTCCATACATCTTCTGAAATATAGGCAGAGGTTCCCAAACTCAATTCTTGACTTCTGTGCACCTGCAGGCTCAACACCATGTGGAAGCTGCCAAGGCTTGGGGCTTCCACCCTCTGAAGCCACAGCCCGAGCTGTATGTTGGAGTGGCTGGGATGACTGGAATCAGCCATGACTGGAGTGGCTGGGATGCAGGGTACCAAGTCCCTAGGCTGCACACAGCATGAGGACCCTGGGCCTGGCCCACAAAACCACTTTTTCCTCCTGGGCCTTCGGGCCTGTGATGGGAGGGGCTGCCATGAGAGTCTCTGATATGCCCTGGAGACATTTTCCCCATGGTGTTGGGGATTAACATTAGGCTCCTTGCTACTTACGTAAATTTCTGTAGCTAGCTTGAATTTATCCTCAGAAAATGGGTTTTTCTTGTCTATTGTATAGTCAAGCTGCAAATTTTCCAAAGTTTTATGCTCTGCTTCCCTTATAAAGCCAAGTGCCTTTAACAGCACCCAAGTTACCTCTTGAATGCTTTGCTGCTTAGAAATTTCTTCTGCCAGATACCCTAAATCATCTCTCTCAAGTTCAAAGTTCCACAAATCCCTAGGGCACGGGCAAAATACTGCCAGTCTCTTTGCTAAAACAACAGAAGAGTCACCTTTGCTCCAGTTTCCAACAAGTTCCTCATCTCCATCTGAGACTACCTTAGCCTGGACCTTATTTTTCATATCGCTATCATCATTATGGTCAAAGCCATTCAATAAGTCCCTAGATAGTTCCAAACTTTCCTACATTTTTCTGTCTTCTGAGCCCTCCAAACTGTTCCAACCTCTGCCTGTTACCCAGTTCCAAAGTCTCTTCCACATTTTCGGGTATTGTTTCAGCAATGCCCCACTCTACTGGTACGAATTTCCTGTACTAGTCCGTTTTCGCGCTGCTGATAAAGATATACCCAAGACTGGGAAGAAAAAGGTTTAATTGGACTTATAGTTCCACATGGCTGGGGAGGCCCCAGAATCACAGTGGGAGGTGAAAGGCATTTCTTATGTGGCAGCAGCAAGAGAAAATGAGGAAGAAGCAAAAACAGAAACCCCTGATAAACCCATCAGTTTTCATGCGACTTAATCACTCTCATGAGAATAACACAGGAAAGACTAGCCCCCAAGATTCAGTTACCTTCCCCTGGGTCTCTCCCATAACGTGGGAATTCTGGGAGATACAAAATTCAAGTTGAGATTTGGGTGGAGACACAGCCAAACCATATCACTGACTTATTTCATTTAAGACAATGATTTCCAGTTTCAACTTTGATGCTGCAAAAGATGTGATTCTGTTCTTTTTTTTATGGCTGAATAGTATCACTTTGTGTACATACATTACATTTTCTTTATCCAACCATCTGGTGATGGACATTTAGGTTGATTCCTTATTTTTGCTACAGTTTGATGATATTTAAAGTAAACTTAGAGTTGGGAAATCATCATCACAATCCACTTGGAACATTTTTATATCTGCAACAAGGTGTGTCCATTTGTAGTCACAACCTGTTCCCACCACAACCCCCCCAGGCTGCCAGAAATCTACTTTCTATTTCTATAAACTTTTTCTGGGCATTTTATATAAATGGAATCATGAAGTCTTTTGTGTCTGGCTTCTTTCACAGTATAATCTTTTTGAGGGTCATCTGTAGTACTTGTGTTTCCTCTTATTGTTGAATAGCAGCCCATTGTGTGGGCATACTGCACTTTGTCTATGCATTCACCAGTTTGTGAACACTTGAATTGTTTCCACATTTTGGCAACCATGAATGATGCTGCTATGAACATTCGTGTACAAGTCCTTGTGTAGACATATTAATATATAATCTTGTTCTAAAAGTCAAATTCTAAGAATTCATTGAACTTGTGAAGAAAATGACTATTGAAACTAACCTTGGTTCTTATCCTTTGGATATAACCACTTTTTGTCAGAATGTCATGAAGTATAATTATATCCAAGATAGAATTTAACTTTCAATTAAAAAATTTAAAAGTTGATTTTTAATAACATACGTGGACAAAAGTAGATCGGGGATTAGGTTGATTGCTTTTACATTTTAATGTAAAATTTCAAGAAAAGTTAGACTAGATTCCAATGGCTGCAATGCTGCACAGCTGCAGGCTGCAGGCTGCTTCCTCTCATTGGAGTTATGTGTGCAGGTGTGCCCTTCATGTGGGATGCAGTGGGAATGGTGCTGTCCAGACCTATGTGTGAACAGGTGTCCATACTGCTAGTCCTTGAGTCTGGGTAATCTCCACTCTGTCCCTGGAGGGTGGGCCTATTCTGTTTCTAGAGGTCAGTGCCAAGTCAGAAAGGGAGTCAAGGCCCAGAATGCCACTCTGCAGACTACTCTAGTTCCAGACTCTAGGGAGTCCTGGGCAGGGGGCTTATCTTAAAACCTAAGGAATTTCAGACTAGAATTGTACATGGTGCCCTTGAAGAGCTGATGGGATAGTTTTGAAAGTCCTGACTTCCAGCTAAAGCAGTATCCTGCACACCCTCCCATCTGGAGAGATTTTGGGCTAGATGCCCCCAGTCTAACTGAGACACTCTGACTTTGGAGGGTTGTTCCAGCCCTGCAATAGTACCTTTTTGTTTAGGTGGGAGTGGATTATTACAACAGTGGGTAAAGTTTTGGAGTGAAGGAAGCCAACTGGGACATATGTCTTAGGGGGACACATGCTTAGTGCGTCCTTTCTCTAAAAGTACTGGGCTGAACCCTCTCAGCAGAGAGTTGTGGAAAATTAGAGACGTTCTGTGGAAAGACCAAGTTAATGTTCAAGTCTCAGAATCTGATCTTAGGTCAAATATCTCTTGCTTTTGCCAGTAAAAAGAGCCCAGATGTTTTTCTATTTACTTAGGCAAACCCTTGAAACACAAGTTAGTCATATAAAACTTTACATTTGCAATGTTAAGAGCCCATATTTGGAAAGTCACAAGCATAAAATATATACTGTGAAATGGGAGGTCAGGATGGTGAACTCATTTCAGAACCATAGTTTTGACTCAAGAATTTTGATGGGGTCTTCACGTTGGTTGAGCTTCTTGGTCCTAATATCATTGAGAGAATTAAATCATGATATTAAAACATTGAAACACTAATGCTTTGTTTTTATTGGCAAGAACCAAAATGATCTAATACTAATGCCACGAAACATCAGTCACTTTTTTCCTGATGAATAAGATGAACTTTGGCTGCTTATGATAGTAAATTTAATAATGTCAGTGATTTGAACTGTTTCAGTTCTAAATGTGCAGAAATGTGTTTTACTGCATCTCTCTCTCTCTCTCACTACTGCTGTCAGGAAGTTTTGTGGCAAATGAGCCCAAATGCATAGATTAGAGCATATCATTCACATGTGCCACGTGTGTGCCAAAGTATGCGTACCCACTGCTAGACTCCCTCTCACAGGTGGTCTGAATTTGCTTCTAGCTGGTCCTGTAAGCAGATTTAATATTTCATAAGCACTGCTCCATCTCATGCCTCCATTATTGACACCACATGGAAGTCAGGAAATTGGTTCTTTCTGGGAACAGTTTGCAGAAATATGCAGCCTGTCAGCCCCTTTCTCATGGGTGCATTAACAGAGCGGCTCACGATTACAAGTAACGAACCTTCTCCAGATGTGTGTAGCAACTCAGCTCCAACTTTATCTTCGGCCCCGAAGATGGACTTGACAAGATGGATTATTTGTGGCTGTATTGTAATAACTTTGTGAAATTGGAATTCCCAGTGATTGTAATGGAGGGTGAGGAAGCGGCAGCAGAGGACAGAGAATTTCTTCTTGCAGTAAACAAAGCAAAAGACCAACAACAATAAAAAGGGCAAATCAGCTGTGGCATTTTCCTGCTTTGGATATTGACTCTTCCAGACTGTTCTAATTCTTTCCCTTTTATGATTCTGTTTATGTTACACACATTAAAGTTAAGTCATGTCTTAAATAAGATGGAAACTGGAAGTGAGATTTGGAAATGACTGAATCAGGCTTCTTAACCTTTTTCTTCTCTTGGAGAGCTCCAAAACAACGGACAGAAAG
This sequence comes from Chlorocebus sabaeus, assembly GCF_047675955.1. Lineage (NCBI taxonomy): Eukaryota > Metazoa > Chordata > Mammalia > Primates > Cercopithecidae > Chlorocebus > Chlorocebus sabaeus. Next base: position 29,814,358 of record NC_132927.1, read on the forward strand.
GGATATACCAAAGAAAACAATTTTAATTGTCGGCTTCCATGGAAAATTCAATCCAGTCTTTCATTCATTCTCTTCCCAGTGCAGTGCTAGGAGACTTCTCTCTATATGGCTAAGGGCTTAATTTAGCTGACAAATTTCTGAAGGATAACTAAGTTTTCAGAAAAAGATTCTAGCTGTAAATGAATCATGTGTGCTCTCTGTCACAAAAGACAGATTTTTCCAGGATAAAGTAATTTGGGGTAAATTTCTCCTGTATTTTATTAGCAGTGATGATTTCAAGGGAGTATTCTTTTAAAGCAAGGCAGTATTTAAATCTGTCTTTTAAATCACAAGTCCCTTGAGTTGATAGTTATAAAACTAGGTTCCACTGGGAGTTATTTGTACATCTTCAAGGTTGGTACCCTTAGTTGTTTGATGTAGATGTTCTAGATAAAATTCCTAAAGTCCAGCTGTTATGATTTAGCTTAATATGTTTGTACAGAGGGGTTTCCTTTGTCATTGAAGAGATGGAGTCAAAACAGAGTTAGTCACTCTTGCATCTTCTATTTATAGCCCACTATTATTCAGATGCATTGTCAAAGAATGATGTGGACAAGAATTTTTCTTCCTTTCTTTTTTTTGTGTAAACAAAACTTTTTATACTCTGTGGATTTAACTTTGGTTGCTAACTTAGTCAGACAAGGCACTTAACAAAAATATTACTTCTTAAATGAAAAATTACCTATTAAGTCATCCCATCTCCATTTGCAAATTAAAGGTTTGTCAGTACAAAGTATGTGGGATGACCAGAAGTCACGGATGACTTACACTGAAGTGGCAAGGGTAGAAAAGGTCAGTCTGAAAAATTATTTGTATGGGTTGCTCGTGACTAATAGTCCAAATCTTGAGAGTTTATAAACAAAATTCTATTCTGTTTATTTAGTTTATGCCAGCATTAAAGCTAGCCTGAAAATTTAGTGAAAGTCATTTAAGGAATTTTTATTTGGAGGAAACTTTAATTTTTTTATTCTTGAGGTCACTGAATAAATGTAGAGGACTTTGTGGCCTGTACTGGAACAAGTAGAACAGTTAGGTAAACTGGTGGTTGAAACTCCTTGGGCCACTGAGTTTTCTTATTTCTTTTCTTTTCTTTTCTTTAAGTAGAGAGCTGACTTCAGCAGGATCAAGAATAGCCTTCTGGATGGAAGGAGGGTAAGAAACAGGACTATCAATGTTTTACTGATCTGAGCTGTGTAATAATTTGGTGTAGATAATTAAATGAGATGAAGTATGGGAAAAGTGTCTTAAACATTCTCAAATCCTCTGCTATTATTGATTACTGCAACATCTGAAACAGCAGGCTCTGTCATGTGATAGCCCTCAAATCGATGTTTGCTGAGTTGTTGTAAGGTTGGACAATTGCAAGTAATAAGTGGAAGTAGAAGGCTGAGAAAGTTGACACTTAGCACTCTCTCTGTGGAAAACTATGCTGTTAGCAGTGTTGGGTCAGCAGATGGCTTATTTTGGTTGGCAGCTCCATGGAAAAGGATTTGCTGGATACAATAATAGTATATTCCCACAAAAATTCTGAAATTTTATTTTTTTGAGAATGTTGACAAGCCGGCAAATTAATGAACGGCTGCCAGGTGTTGAATTTGAATGTCACTCCTGGTGATTGTAAGGGTGAGTGTGTCTTTGTTTTCCCTCTGTGCTAAACTCACCCTAGGGGTCCCATTGTTTTGAGGAGCTATTAAAGTAGCCTTCAGGAGAATCTGAAAATCATCGAAATCCAGTGTATAAGCATGAGAAGTCTGAGCTGAAGACTAAAACTACTCTCCCTACAACCTATCAGACATCTGGCCCAATGCTAGCTGTAGGCAGTGGGGCTTCTTGATGGTCATTGGTGAGGATTCAATCTTTGGTACCCAAAGGGTGGGTGAAAGTTTCAGTAAAAGAAATCTCAAGCCTTGAGACCTCCCATGAAGGCAAGACCAAGATTTCTCTTCCCCAACCCAATCTTTACAATTATTCTGGAGATGGTTGGGAGGAGAGTAGTCATCCTCTTGACTAGAGGATGAGAGACTGCACAGGAGAAAGCTCTGGAGGAGACCTCACCCTTTGTGACTAGTATGGTGTGTCTCGTTCATCATGAGATGGTGGGTGATGGAGGTGATGAGTTAATGATAATTAAGCCCATGCTGTGGAACCCCCGGGAGAAGCATGTAGTAGTCAGTAGTAATATCAGCAAGGCCTTCCTCAATTCCATGCAGAGGAAGACCCAAAAGGAACAGTGGACCCAGGGCCATGGGATACCATGAGAAAGGGAGTCCATGGCAGGGATTTAGGTTTTGGGGTTCTTGGAAGGAAGGTATCAAATAGACTTTTGGTGAGGCCCTAGTCTATCATTAGCCAAAATGGCATGACTCTGAGGCTGCTCAAATCACTACATCTAATGAGTCCTGGGGAATGGTGGGAAGGCTCTAATTTAGTGAGTGGTGCTCAACAGCAGAGATCCCTGGAAAGCAGCAATACTTGTACTTAGAAGCTAGCACTGTCATCAGGGGAGATCTGTTTGGAAGCCTGGAGGAATAGTGACAGGGTCCAAGTCCTTGCAGAAGGGTGCCTGGTGAAGACTAAGTCAACTGTAGGCCCCCAGTCAGGAAGGTGGCTCAGAGCAGGAAGAACTAGAGTGGAAGTTGGGAAGAAAGCAAAGTCATATAAATTGGGTAGAATTTCAGCAGGTCTTGGCACAGGAGACTACAGTCAGCAGACATATGTGTCTCAGTGGTTCTCTTCAGGGACACTGGATATCATGCTGGCAACATCAAATCAAATCCTAGGCCCTTACATACTGGTGGGAACGAAGCTGCTGAAAGATTACCATGCTGGGAGGGTTAGAAGTGGCTCAAGGTCTAACTGGGGCTAAACATGTAGATTAAATCTTTAACACCTTTGGCTGGATGGAGTGGTGGCAAACATTCTCTCCCTAAAGGTAGTAAAAGGTCTTTGTGACAGAGAACAGTTAGTATTAATGGGGAAAGCATTGAACTATATCAAGGGTAGACTTGTGATATTTCTGGGTGGTTTTACACCAAGAGAAGCATGCTGATGTTCCAGAAAAAATTATGGGTTATTTATTCTGGGAAACATATACTTTGAACCAAAAATGAGAACACATGGTGTGATAAGTATGAGCATACTGATGAGGATAATTGGATAAGATACCTGCAATCAAGATTGTTTTGGTAAATAGGAGACTATGTGGTCACCAAGATATGCCTTGCAATTATCTCAGCACAGAAGGAAGAAGGTATGAACATATGAGAGTAATAGAGGCTGCATGTGAGAAGCTTTTACCAGAGGAGATTAGGAAAGGGAGAGAGCTCACCCATTTGGAGTAATCAGGGAAGAGTCTGTAAAAGTGGCAGCACATAATTGGATTTTGGTGGTTGTATAGGATTTGAGCAGGGAGCTGTAAGCATGAGGGCTTCCAGGTGGAGACACAGAATGAATGAAACCCTGAAGTTTGGAAGCAAAAACCATAGGAAGCACAACTGTGAGTACATAATTCATTTTAGAGATGCAGATTTAATCTAAATTCATTAGTGATGTCATTTGTGGAAATAGGTGAGATAAAGGACATTCAGAGAGACAAACTAAGGGCAAAATCTTGTATTTTTGATTTCTATAGGCATAAGGAGATACGGAGGAAGATTTGCTCAGTAATATATTTAGGAAGAACTCTGGGTGGTTCAGCATTCAGGCAACTGAGAGGAGTGGGTATGAAAATGGAATGCCAAGTACGGCTGAGAGGCCAGGGAGAGCAGAGCAGAGACAGAGCAACCATTGGAATTGCTGTTTTACAACTATGTGACCCTGAAAACATGGTTTCAGGTGAGCAGGCAAAGGAGGAAGGGTGAGGCTGGAGTCTGCAGTGCAACAGATTATGGCAGTGGTTCCCAAAATGTAGCCTTTAGATCAGCGGTGTCAGTATCACTCATTTCTGCAAATTCTTGGGCTCCACCCTAGGCCTACTGAATCAGAAACTCGGAGGGTGGAGCCCAGCAATCTGTGTTTCATCAAGCCCTCCATGTGATTCTCATGACTGACAGTTTGAGAACCACTGTGTTATGGGACTACACAGGAGACTGTGAAGCCCTAGAGCTCTTAGGTGTTAAATCTGATTGTTGAAGAGTCTATAAAGTTTGCCGGGCATGGTGGTATATACCTGTAATCCCAGCTACTGGGGAGGCTAAAGTAGGAGGCTCGCTTGAGCCCAAGAGGTAAAGGCTGCAGTGAGCCGTGACAGTACTACTGCACTCCAGCCTGGGAGACAGTGAGTCCTTGTCTTAAACAAATTACATATATATATACACACACACGCACATATATATATACATGCACATATATATACACACACACACACACACCCATATATGTGAAAATGAAGGGTCTATAAACATAGGGGACAAAGTTCTCAAAGATATTCCTATTTTATCTTGGCAAGCATAGACTGCCTCTTCATTAGGATGATATAATTTGAGGGGCACAATCGCAACCTTGCTGCTCGTTATTTTGCATACTATTGTCCAAGCCCATTGAGTCAGTGGAGACTTTTGGGGTTCAAGAATTTCCCCTCCAGGCTACTTTCTTTTTTTTTTTTTTTAAAATTGTGATGCTATCTTAAGGCAGGGATGGCAAACAGTTTTATTTGTGTGGTATGTTGATGAGGAATACTTGTCTGGAGTTCTATATTGAGGTAAATTGTGAGGCCACATCCCTTGGGGAAACAATTGTGATTGGCAATGTCTGCAATAGGCACAGGAGGCAGGGAGTCGAGGCACACAGGTTACGCATTTGCCATCCCTCCCATGAGGATTTAGCAGGATGCCTGGGACACAAGATACTTTTAAAGGAAACAGAAGCCTGAAGAAAGCGCAGAGGTGTTGAGGAGGTGCTGAGATATGGGAAAGCATCTCATAATTTTTCCTGGGGTTTGCCATGCTGGCTTCTAACATTTGTTATGGATACTTGACACCAACATGAATACCTTGGCAAAGTTCTGGGAAATGTCAGAAACCTTGGGATTTAAGAAAAGAGAGGGAAAACCTGCTATTGTTCATTATAAATGTGAAAAACTATGTAGCTGGGGTCTGCTGTTCTCTTCTGGAATCTACTTTCTGCCATTTGTTTTGCCTGCTGTACAGATACAGCATCCAAATGAGACTGTGGCCAGGAACAATAGTAACTGTTCTCTTGCAGGTCCTCTGGGCTCCCCAAGACACAGCAGAACAGCCCTGTACCCAGAAAGCTTTGTGTATTCATCCACCTATATAAACAGTTGAGTTGGCTCATTTGAGTGGTGTTCTTTCAAAGACAGCCTGTTATCCTACTTACCACCCTAGTCAGGGAAGCCAAGTTATTTTACATACTTTTTTTTGCCCAGTGGTAACATAATGACTATTTTAAAACAAAAATCTTAATGGATACCATGAAGAGTAATTAAATATGACACCTGGCATAAAGAAGAACCAAATAATGTTATGCAAAGCATGAGGTTTAGGCTTTTTTTTCAGTTATATATGAGCAAATGTTTTTCCTATCCAAGCTTTAAAAATCAGTCAGTGGCAAGTCTTTCAGTTTGTATGGAAGATCATCAATTCAACTGGCAATATAAATAATGAACCTGAGACACAGCTGGAGGAACAAGGAATTGGCGCGGGGGGGGGGGGGGGGGGCGGTGTGGCAGGAGAAGTGTATTTTAGTCTTGGCTGTAGCACTTGTTTTATGTTCCTGAGAAAGTCCCTTAATCTCTCCTGGTCTCAATTTCTGAATCTGAAAAATAAATGAATTGAGCAAAGTACTCAATAAGGTCCCTTCCAGTTCTAGGATATTAATCGTATATCTGGGTTTGTCATTTATCTCACCTAAGCATGCCTAGATTCAATTGTCCTAGACTCATTAGGTTTAATGTCTACTCTTGCTGCTGGTTCTACTTTGTCTGTTTTTGCCAGGGAATGTTTATTGTCTAAGTCCAGTTATCTGAGCCAATGTCTGGCTCCATTTAATCCTGCACACCACTTTGTGATACACGACCTGTTGGGAGAACACATAAAAACTCTTCCTGGTATAAAAAAATGAAAAAGATCCCATCCATTTCAAGGGTCATCCAGAATGCCTGACATTTCTACTATTATTTACTCCTTTGTCTTAAGCATTCAAGTCTTGTCTATACATTAATTTAAATTTCTTCAGGCCATACTATATGAAATGCATTGTGCATCCAATTTCTGCTCTTAGGAGCTCACGATCTAACAAATACATTATCTGAAATAGGTCACATGATAACATTTCTAGTTATTTTTGAGCAAAGGAGTGACCATTGAAGGTAAAATGTTAAACGAAAGCAAGTCATTTTGACAGGAGATGGATTTCATTTTGGGATCTTGGCTTTGCATCTGTGGATGGAACCTAAATGAATGACACACATAGTTTTTCCAGCGTTAGAAGTAGAGAAAGTCTGAATTCCCCTATGAAAAGCAATGTAGTCTCCTCTATTCCACATGTAATTTGAATTTTTAAACACATTCTTTCAAGGAGAGATGCTACCAAGCCTGCTTTAATAAATACATATGTAAAACACTTTGATGGACAAAAAAAGGATGTATTAGTTCTCAGGCAGTGTTATTCTTTTATATATGCCAAATGTACCACCCCTGCTCACATAGTATTTATTGGAATCTTCATCCATGGAGCAAAGATAAACTTCAGCCCAGGCAACATTACATTCTTAATCAGTGGAATTCAAATGAATGAGATATGAGTATACCTCATGCAGAAAAGTTAGTGGGTAGAAACGAATGCAAAATGCTCAGTCATTAATAGCGTTGAGAGGGTGCATGTGGGAATCTTGTATCTTGTGTAAGTACTAATACTAAGAGCTACTGAACTAAGTACTAATATAGCACTAAGTAGTAATACAGTACTAAGAGCTACTGAACCTTATAGAGAATACTGTTCTAAAGATTAAAGAATATCTTATACTTTTTAGCTGGGTTTGAGAAAACATACAAAAGAATCAGACTTAGGTTTTGCTTGGAAATCTGCTGAGCCGCTGGGAGGCATGTAAAGGTAAAGATAAGCCGAGGGTTTCAGAAATAGTTAGGATACAGCAGGACTCTGAAAAAACTTGTGCACTTGTAAACTTGGCATGAGCTGTAAATGGTTGCACCAGACCAGATGAACTGTTGGGAATGTTGAGAGAGCCAGAGAAAGAACTTGGTTATTTCTGCTGCCTGAGAGAGGGAAAAAATAATCCAAATGACAGACATCCAACAGGACAGTGGTTCGGTACTTGGAAAGCAGCGAGACTGAAAACCACCTGTGGTTGGTAAAGGAAAGTAAATGTCTTTATTTTTCTTTTTTAATTTTAAGTACTATTTTGGGCTTCACACCCCAAGTAAAATGCCAGAGGTGGAGGTAGACAGTAGCTTATGTGACATCGAGAGTGAGTCCTAGTGACTCATACACAATTTGGGGTCTTCATGAATTAGAAAGAACGAATGTACTGGATCAAATTCAAAGAACAGAAATGCGAAAGTGTAAGAGCTGGCTTTAGAGGACAGATTAAGAGGCCTAAATATGTTTGACTTGGATGAAGAATGAAAAAACGGAGATATAATAGCCACCTGCAGGCCCTTGAGGGACTGAAACTCAAACTAAATAAGGAGAGGAACTATTTGGGGTGGTGCACAGAGGCACAGCTATGCCTGACATGATGAAATTGAGAAAAGGAAAACTCAGCCTGAATGTCAGGAAAATATTTCTACCCAAGTTCCATAAATCTGCCAAGGGAAGTGGTACAGTCTTGTTATTTGAAATCACTTAAAACTAGATTGAATAAACCACTCACATTTTTTAGTCCTCCCCCACTCCACCATTTCTGTCTAAAAAATCTGTGATTTCTTTGTTTGTGCTTGTATTTGTAAGTTCCATAAATTAAATGCTCCCTGTGAAAATCTTGAAGGTATTTTTATATCTATTTTTAATTTAAAAATAAGTAATAAGGGTGAGATTCACTGAAAAAAAAAAAAAAAAAAGTCACCAGGATGTTGATTACATTTTTCCTCCTTTGCAGAGTTCATTCCTTAAATTGCTTTGTTCAATTTGGGTACAGGCTTATTGGGGTACAGGCTTTAGTTGTTTGTTTTTACTTTCAGAGTGGAATTGCGACAAGAGTAGTTTTGATTGGATACTTTAAAAATACTTGAAAGGACTCCAATGGAATTAAATTAATTAGAATTTAATAACAGAATTAAACTTGGAAAATTCACAAATGTATGGAAACTAAACATACTCCCAAGTAATCAATGAGTCAAATCTCAAGGAAAATTACATAGGACTTTAAGATAAATGCAAATGAAAATACAACATACCAAAACTTACAGGGTGCATCCAACACAGTGTTCAGGGAAAACTTATAAATGCTTTTAAAATGATACAAATCTCAAGCTAATAACCTAACTTCTCCGTTAAGAAACCAGAATACAAAAGAGCAAAGTAAACCTAAAGTAAGCAGAGGGAAGGAAATAGACTCGAGTGGAAATATGTAAAACAGAGAATAGAAAAACAATAGAAAAAGCAATAAAACCAAATGTTGGATATTTAAAATGATCCACAACGTTGATAAACCTTTAAATATATGGGCCAGGAAAAAATTAAAAACTTGAAGACTCAAGTTACTAATATCAGGAATGAAAGAAGGGGAATCATTACTGACACTACAGAAGTAAGGAGAATAATGGAGAAATACTATAAACGACCATAGGCCAACAAATTAGATTATTTAGATGAAATGGACAACTTCTGTGAAAGACAAGACAAAAGTTTTTGAAACTGCCTCAAGAAGAAATAGAAATTTGAACAAACCTGTAAGAAGTAAAGAGATTGAATTAGTAATCAAAAAACTTCCCACAAAGAAAAGCCTAGGACCAGACAGCTTCACTGGTGAATTCTAACAAACATGTAAAAAAAGAGTTAGCACCAATTCTTCACAAATTCTTTCAAAAAAATAGAATGGAGCATTTTCTAACTCATCCTATGAGGCGGTCATTACAAACTAAACCAAAGTTATCACAAGGAAACTACTTTTGAATGTAGATGAACAATTCTCAACAACAATCCTTTCCCAAAGATCAGGAACAGAACAAGGATATCCACAATCATCACTTCTGTTTAAAATTATACTGGAAGTGTTATCTAGGGTAATTAGGCAAGTAAAAGATATACAGTAGTCACCACTTATCCAGGGTACACTCAAGACCCCTCCAGTGGATGCTTGAAAGCATGGATTGTACTGAACCCAGTTGCTGTCAATTGAAACATGTTTCCGTTCATGTCTTTCATTCACAAATTTAATGCCTTTTGAATCTTAAATAAGCACTTACTGCACACTATGGCCATACCTTTTGCAGTTTGAGATGTGACAGCAAAACTCGTACAATTTTTTTCTTCATGTGGCTAGATTTTTTTTTTTATCATAGAGCTTAGCAACCTCAACATACATTTTTTTTTCTTTTATTAAGCCAAGAACATTCACCTTCCCACATAAAGGAAGCACTTTGTGGCTTCTCTTTGGCCATATTTGAACTGCCAGCATCACTACTTCTGTGATTTGGGGCCATTATTAAGTAAAACCCGGGCTGCTTGAAACAAGCACTTTTGATACCACAACAGCCAATCTGATAACCAAGAAGGCTACTAAGTGGGTAGTGTATACAGTGTGGATATGCTGGGCAACAGGATGATTCATGTCCCAGGTGGGACAGAGTGGGACTCTGAACAGTTTCATAATGATACTCAGAATGGTGTGCAACTTAAAATGTATGAATTGTTTACTTCTGGAATTTTCCATTTAACATTTTTGTTACTTTCTTGACTGTGTGTAACTGAAATTGTAGAAAGTAAAGCCACAGATAAGGGGGAACTACTATAAAATCTATCCAGATAAAGGAAAAGGTAAAACTATTTCTGGTTGCAGTAGAAATAGTTGTATATAGAAAATGGTGTTGTATATAGAAAATTCGAAACAAGTTACTAAAACAAACTAAAAACCCTATTAGAAATAAGTTTGGCAAAGTTGCAGGATATAAGATCAATATACAAAAATTAAAAATATTTCTGTAGAATGGTAATGAACATTCAAAAATGAGATTAAAAATCCATTTATGATAGTATCCAAAGAATAAAATTCTGAGGTATAAATTTATCATAAAAGTGCAAAACTTGTACACTGAAAACCATGAAACATGTTAAGTCATTTAAGATTATGTAAATGGAAAGACAGCTCATATTCATGAATTGGAAGGCTTAATGTGAAGATAATATCCCCCAAATTGGCCTACAGATTTAATTCAATACATATCAAAATTACAGCTAGCTTTTTTCTTTCAGAAATTAATAAGCTGATTCTAAAGTTCGTATAAGCTGATTCTAAAATTCATATGGAAATGCAAGGGACACAGGATAGCGAACACTCTTAAGAAAGAACACTACAATCAAAGTTGGGGGATTCACACTCCCCAATTTCAAAACTTACTACAAAGTACAGTTATCAAGATAGTGCAGTAATGGTATAATGCCTTTTGAATTGAACTGGTATAAGGATAGACACATAGATCAATGAAACATAATTGAGAGTCTATTAATACACCCTTACATTTATGGTCAATTGATCTTCTGATAGGAGAAAGAATAGTAATTTCACAAAATGGTACTGGGACATCTGTATACCCACAGGCAACAGAATGAATTTGGATGCTTACCTCACAGCATACACAAAAATTAACTCAAAATGGGGTATGGATATAAATTTTAGAGCTAAAACTGTAGAGCTCTTGGAAGAAAACATAGGTGTAAATCTTTGTGACCTGGGTTGAGCAACAGCTTTTATTATTATTATTATACTTTAAGTTCTGGGGTACATGTGCACAATGTGCAGGTTTGATACATAGGTATACATATGCAATGTTGGTTTGCTGCACCTATCAACTTGTCATTTACATTAGGTATTTTTTCTTATGTTATCCCTCCCCCAGCCCCACATCTCCCGATAGGCCCCCGTGTGTGATGTTCCCCTCCCTGTGTCCATGTGTTCTCATTGTTTAACTCCCACTTATGAGTGAGAACATGCGGTGTTTGGTTTTCTCTTGTTGTGTTACTTTGCTGAAAATATGACACCAAAAGCAGAAGCAACTAAAGAAAAAATAGATAAGTTAGATTTCGGTGAGATTAAAAAGTTTTGTGTTGCAAACAGTTACCATCAAGAAAATGAAAAGACAGCCCACAGAATGGGAGAAAATATTTGCAAATTATGTATTTGATAAGGGACTTTTACCCAGAACATGAAAAACATTATTATAGCTCAATAATAAAAAAGACAACCTAATTAAAAATGAGCAAAATATCTGAATATATATTTCTCCAAAGATTTACAAATGGCCAATAAGCACATGAAAAGATGTTCAAACTATTAGTCATCAGGGAAATGTAAATTAAAATCACAATGAGATATTGCTTCAACCCACTTGGATGGCTATAATGAAAAACATAGATAATAACTGTTGGTAAGGATGTGGAGAAATTGGAAGCCTCATACAAGGCTAGTGGGACTGTAAAATGGTGCAGCTGCTATGGAAAACATGTTAGCAATTCCTTAAATGTTAAATACAGAATTAGCACGTGATTCAGTGATTCTACTCCTAGGATACCACGGAGAATTAAAAACATGAACACAAAAACTTGTATATGAATATTCACAGCAGCATTATTTATAATAGCCCAAATGTCCATCAGCTGATGAATAGATAAGCAAATGTGGTATATCCATATAATGGAATATTATTTGGCACAATAAAAGGAATGGAATATTGACACATGCCACAACATGGGTGAAACTTGAAAACATTATGCTAAATGAAAGAAGCCATTCATAAAAAACCACCTACTGTATAATTCCATTTATGTAAAATGTCCAAAATAGGCAAATCTATAGAGACAAAAGTAGATTAGTGGTTGCCATGAATGGGAGCGGAGTTAGGGGTATGAAAATGTTCTAAAATTAGATTGTGATAGCATAACTCTGTGAATAGACTAAAAACCATTGAACTGTACATTTTAAGTGGATGGATTGCATGATGTGTGAATTATATTTCAATAAAGCTGTTTTAAAAAAAGGAAAGGATTCCATTTTGCTGGGCATCACTAAAGCTAAATGAAAATGTTGTTCTTTTGATCTTAAAAGAGCTCACACATTTTTTTTTTTCAGCCTCTCTCCTCCTACCTCTGTCTCTTTTCATTTGTTTCTCTCTCCCTTGTGACTTATTCCACAAAAGACATAATTTATGACTCATAAATTTTATGATTGACTTTTAGGTAACCAACTTGAAACTGAGAAAAGGAAAACTCAACGTAGAAATAAGAAATATTTCTTACACAATTTCTATAAGTCTTTCAAGAGAATTGGTAGAAGTCTTAGATAGCTAAATAGGTAACTGGGGAAGCCACTCACCCATTCTAGTGTTTGGGATGGGGAGGAGGGGTGCTAGCATAACCTTAAAGTGGGGTGGACTCAGATTCGGGTACTGGACCACAGGCTGGGGAAGGGACATTGCCACTCCCATCAAGAACAGATACTAAGTTCCTTTCTACCAGGCAGAGGGTTGGAGAGAATTTAGTACAGCAGCATACCAGTCCCCAATATTGCAATGAAACAATCCAAATAAGGTCCTGGTATTCGAGATGAAGAAAACCTTTTGGTAACTACCCAAAACATAAACGTAAAACAGGAAACAAAGAGGTAATGGAAAAACATAAAATCTGACAGTTCGTTAGAAAAAAAACCCAACCACCTCTAGACATTGTGAAATGCAAAATCACACAAGGGAGAGGATGGGGAAGGGCAGAAGAGAAACTAAACACAAGGCGTCTTTTCCTATTACTGTGCCTCAGGTGGTGCTTCACTGGGCGACTTTGTCAGACCGCACATGACACTGGGAAGTCAGAAGAAGCTTTGCTCTCATAAAATCTTTCCTTCCTCCTTTGTTGATGCCTAATATTCTGTAGATAAAAAAATAAGGTTGCTTGCTTTATAATTAAAGCTAACAGGCTTGAACATGTGATATAATTGGGAGTTAATACTCAAGAGTAAACGTTTTTATCAAGAGGTACCCGATGGTTCCATGCTGGGACTGAAGGGCTGAGAAAGCATGAAGACCGTAAGTGCTAAGGAGACAGAGATGAGAAAAGAAGATGGTGGCAGGCCTTGAGTGTTAGGACAAGAAATTTAGTCACTGGTAGAAAAAGAGGAAGATTCTTATGGAGGAGAGTAACATGATGAAATCAATGGCTGAGGTCATTTTGACAGCATAGCCAATAGGCAAGCTTGGGCACAATGACAAGGCAGCCACTTTGAAAGATGTTATCACAATCCAGACAGGAGAGATTAGAAATACTGCAATAAGATTGTGTCTGCAGAGGTGGAAGGGAGAGAGGAACAAATTGAGGACAGATGGTGAAAAAAACTCTACCTTAAAGGTGGTTCCCAGAACCTCATGGGCTCTCTCTAAGGGTAGCACAAACCCATAGTAATGGGAAAGGGACTCATACTGCTCATTTAATTTTCTCTTCTTGGCCTTAAGAATTCTCCAGTAGTTCCTCAGTGTGGTCAAGATAAGGTCCAAATTCCACAATAATGTTATGAGGTTCTTCCTAATCTGTTTCCTGCCTGCCTCTCCAAACACCCATGTCTCCTTGCTGCTGCCTCTCATTCTAGCCACCCTGAAGAACTCTCTCCACTTCTGGATTTTGTAAGCAATGGCTCTCCTGGGACATTTCTTCTTTTTGTACCTACCCTCTACCTTTTCCCCTGAATAGGGGTAATTCCTATGTATACTTGAGATCTCAATTTAGACATCACTCAGCAGAAAATCTCTCCTGACAAGCCTCCCTTCCCTCAACTAGGGCTAATGTTTTCTGTCATGGGTCTCTTTATTACCCAGCCCAGCACAAGTGCATCCTACTTTAGCACAAACTATTATACTGAAAGTCTTTTCAAATTTTGGTGGGCACAAAATTAACCTCCAGTGCTTCCTAAATGCCCACTTCCAGGCTCAGGCTAAAGACTGATGTAGTAGAGCTTGACCAAACCCACACTTTTGGAAACACTGCTGTATTGTAATTGGTTGTTTACTTATTAGTAATCCCAACTGGACTGCAGCTCTGGAAAGGCAGAGGCCATTATAATCCTAATACCCAGGACAAGGCCTAATGTGGTACAGGCAGCCATTTAGGTAGTTATCAAATAAGTGAATAAACAATGTGAGAAGAGGAAGAGCAAGAAAAACCAACTGAGGTCTGCAAGCTTAGGAACCAAGAAACTAATAGAAAAAAATGAGGAGGAGTATCTGTTTGTAGGGGTAATGATGAAAACCCGTATGCAAATTTCAGACAACAGGTTGGGATTCTAAGGCAGTACCCGGGCCTCCGTGCCTCCTGTCTGGCACTGACTATAATGTGGAAAATGGCCTGACTCTTCTTACATTACCTGTGTACTTCCAAGGACTCCAAAATGTGTTTTCCCCAAAGGCAGTATATAATTTTGAGAATTGCAATCATTTTTTCCATGTTCTTTTGAAGGCTGTAAAATAATTTTAGATGCAATAGTAATTCTAGGTCCTTGCTTACCCTTGACCTTTTGAAGTTTTATTCAAAACATCACAAACCTCCCAGCCCAGATGTTGGCAAGTTAATGATATACTGCTGCAGGAAAGAACTTGGTTTTGTTTGCATGAGGAGCTCAGAATCTTTGGTATATTACCTCAACTTTTTTTTTTTTTTTTTTAGGATACAACTGAAATATAATTTTGTTAGTGTAAAGGTAAAAGATGAAGTATTAGGAAAAATAATAAAGCTTCCCAACGTTTTTGGAACTGAGTATTATGCTATTGGTGTAAGAACACTTCAAAACCCATGGCAACTCTTCTAGCTTGAATAAAAAAGATAATTTTCAGCAAAGTGAGTCCACAGCCTTGTTTTTTAGAAGAGGTTGAGCTCCTTTTACCCTTTTCCTACATCCAGCCTCATTCTTGCTTTCTAAATGGTGGGATTCACACAGAACTGAACCCACCCTGCCAACTACTCTTGAAAACTTCTTAGCCTTTTAACTAGCAAAATCAACCTTAAGAAGAATAAGGCCTTTATAAGGCAAGCAGTGAACAAATCCAGCTTACACCATTTGGTACATCTCACAGAATACCGTAACTCATTGTGATTTATGTATATTTCTTAAGATTCTCTACTGTGGAGCAAGCATCTTGAGGACATGGGACAGGTACCCTTCTCTGGACCTAATCCAATGTTCCACACTGACTAAGTACTTACTAAGTGGCTGTGGAATGGACAAATTAATCCTTAGCACCTTTCTGATCCTGGTTAGCACACAGTGCTGGACATGTCCAGTGCAGCGAATACTGGTGAATTAAATGCAATGACATCATTTTCTAACACCTCCTTGTATTTATTTTCTTGGGGATGGGTGACTAATTATGTTCTGGAGAGGTTAGACACCTTCTCCTGGCAGGTATGCTGCAGGTGTGGACAGTGCTGGGCCTGGAGGCATTATTAGCTTCTGTGTGTAGATGGAGACTCTCAGGTTACAAGAGATCGGGAGACTACACCTGAGGTTCCAGGTGTGGCATAGTGGAGGCCAGAAACCTTCCAGATCAAACACATGACTTCTTGGAAGCAGTGACAAATAGCTGTTTTTCGATGAGAGGATGTTTCTTACATGAAACTTTAGTCTTTATCTTCTTTTTCAACTTTTGGAATTGGAAGATGTTTTCCATCTTCTTTCCTTTCACTGGCGTCATATAGGAACCCTGCTTACAAACACTCTGTTCTTTTAAAACTAGTTTTCCAGTAAGGTTTCTTCACCCTGGGGAGCCCAACAACCCACACTATGCTCTATTTAGACTTCTGCCATCTCCCGGCCTCCCCCAACCACCTCCTCCACGACACACACGTAGCACCACAAATTCCCAGCCAGGAAGGAGATGCTGTTTCATCTGGGTGTTTGAAGATGTCATCCTTTCTTTCCATAATAAATTAATGTTTTCTCCTCCCCACTGTGATCCTTTATATATAACCTCCTCAAACTCAGAAAAATTTTCCGCTGATGTTTAAATTTATTTATTTGGCGAGTGTGTGTGTTCTCAATGATGAAGCTCTCTTGACTGAGAACTATAATATTATGAGAAAGGCCTCCTCCTAACCTGATTATGTGTCCATGCTTAAGATAGGCTCACAGTAACATCATAACCCGACTTCTATCTAGCAACACAATGATAAGGCACACTGGCACATTGATAGAATCACTGCCCCTTAGCTGAAAATTTGTCCGTGCAATATTTTCTAGCACTCTCCTTTTCCTAAGACAGTGCCAGAGCAGCAGCCAGCACCTGCAGTTACTGGCAAGGTGTGTTGGCAGCTGGACCCAGCCAGATGCCAAGGTCTAGCCTGCTCCAATAATAGTTTAGTGTCTGGGTGGCAAGCTGGCTTCCTGCTGACATATAAATCTGCCACTGCCCCATGGAGTGCTCCTGGAGGCTTGCATGAGGGTTGGCTGCTAACCACCCACCTCGAGGGAAGAGAGTGGACTCCCCTTGACCCTTTTCTAGAATGTGGTAACAGTGTGGTAGAAATCTTAGAATCAGAGAGGTTTTCTGAAGGGTGAGTGCCTGCTCCTTTCAGTGACTGCTGTCTACCCAAACCCCCGTGATTCTTCTCTTGGTGCCTTGTTAGCTCAGGCAGAAATGTCCCCCAAATCAGAGCTTATGCTGCCATAATTGTGCCTTGCTATGGGAACAGTGGGAGCCCAAGTCTACTGGCCAAGTGACATTGGAAAGGCAGATGGCTCTACTTCTGCATAGATCTTTCACTTCAATTATTTATTTCCCATGCTTAGTAGATACCATAAATACGTCCTCTATGGCATTCCTTTGCAAGTGGGCACTTGTCCAGGCAAGTAAGTTCTCTTTAAGCAGATGGTAAATGTGTCTGTCTCGTAAATTCTATTCTATTATAATTCACATTGGGAGGCTGGGCAGTTGATAATGGGAAGTTGAGCCCTTTGGCAGTGAACTATAAGGTATTAGAGTCAAGTGGCCTGAGTTTGAATCCTGCTTGTATACTTACCATGTGGCCTTGGACAAGTTATTGAACCTTTTTGAGTGTTGGTTCCCATATCTATACTATGGTGATAATACAGCTAATTATAATTTTTGAAGGTGTTACATTTGAAGAGAAAATGTGAAAGTGCATGGAATGCACTTAGCATAGCACCTGACTTGAAGGTAATACTATTAAATGCTTTAAGAATATATATTTTTTTCTGATCCCTTTGCAAAACATCAGTACCAATGTGTGTTTAAGCTCTTCAGGGTAACTGGCAGTTGGCATGGATGGCAGAAGTGCCTTAAGTAAGTTGGTTTGAGGTTGAATTTCCTTGTTTGAGCGGGATGCACGGGCCCATCTTACTGTTGTGTAATTCAAAGTTTTTAGCTTCAGCCTTGATGACAGGCTCACATAACATGCTGCAAGCCCCCCTGTAATTGTGGCTGGATGAAAAGAATATATGGGATAATGATATGACTTTTTCCTCTCCTTGCTCAACACTGTGGTATAGAAGGAAGAGGCCTCTTTAGAAAACACTTTCAGAACGGCAAGAGCACGTGTGTTGGTTTGTCTTAGAACACATAGTTCTCGGATTCTGTTCCTGATGGGCTTGGTTAGGCCTGTGGGGTTGAGGTTCACTATATAGGAGATGGTTAGAATTCAGTGCTATGCAAGAAAGTGTGATTCATGGCCACTGAAGCCTTTGCAGAAATGTTAATGTTTGTGAAGTCCTGTAAAGTTCATATTTTCCATGCATCTGGAAATTCCACTTACCAAAATTGAATTGTTGCTATTTGACCATAATTTCCATTCCTTTCTGAATGGAAAGGACTTTCTGAAGGGTGAGTGCCTGCTCCTCTTAATGACTGCTGTGACTACCCAAACCACCTTGATTCTTCTCTTAGTGCCTTGTCAGCTCACACAGAATGTCCCCTAAATCAGAGTTTATGCTTCCATATCTGTGCCTTGCTATGGGAACAGTTGGAGCCCAAGTAACTAGTCTGGGATTGCACTTGATTGAGGGCTCAGACCTTGTCTCTAAAACAAACTGAGGAGCTTCCTGGATTTTTTATTGGACTCTGAGAACACAAGTTTTTAGGTATCTGTTCATTCTTAAGTCTAGTGCTGAGCCAGCCACTACTTCCCTTCCTTCCACCGTCCTTGTCGGTGATAATTTTAAAGGCAACAGACTCCTTCATCAGAGTTTCTCAAACTTTAGTGTGCACACAGATCCTCTGGGATCTTAACATGCTGATTCTGATTTAGGAGGTTGGGGGTTGGCCTGAGATTCTGTATTTCTAATAAGTTTCCAGGTAATTCCCATGCTGCCAGTAAACAGATCAAGAGATCAAGTATAACTTCATCCCAGGTTATATATATGAGGTTCTATAGGGATTTGATTCTCCAAACATTTATTGAACCTTTCAGCAAATACAGCCATTTTTCCTCCCTGAATCCTCAGTTTGAGCTTTCTGATCATTTTATCTTTTGGCAGTGCTAAACACTGCGGCCTTAATCAGCTCCACTCCTCTTGATTAGTTCCTCTTGTGTTGGTATTTATCATCCACCTAGAATTTCAATCCTTGTATATGTGGCTATTGCTGTGACAAGCAGTATATACTATATATAAATGTGTAGTCAGCTGCAGTGACTCTCTTGGGGCCATTTTGCTTGCACTGGCTTTTGGCTCTTACTCTCCCTTTTGTTGATCTCACATTCAGACGCACGACTTTGTGAAACTCAATGATACATATCTATCAGAATCCCTTTTTAGGGTATCTACTCTTGACACTTTCCTGGATAACTCTAACCCCATGAAAAATTGGTTAGCATCAATCTCTTTGTCATCTGCTCCCTTGTTTAATAGGCACACAGAAGCAAGCTAAGGTTTCTTTGGCTACCTCATGTGATGAAACAATGAATTAGCAAAACCCAACCAAGATGATTAGAAACATCTCCCCACCTTTCTCTATTCAAAAACTAGAAACACATCTGAGAGCATATAGGAATGGAAATTTGGGACAGCCAATTTTTTGGAATTTATAGAAATCATCACGTCTTTTGGTTGGAAGCATAAGCTATAGCATCGGACATTTCCTCCTTCCCTGGCTGTCTATTCATAATTCCCATCTCACAAGCACTTTACTAGATTACCTAAAATTAGAGACACAAACAATTAAAAGTACTTTACTAAATTATGACAAGAAGGTGTGTCATTGAGTGCAGGTCTAAGTTTTTCAGTTGTTCCCAAGCTCAACTGTACATTACCATGGTTGAGAGAGCTTGTTAAAAATATAAATATCTAAACTCAAGCTCCCAAGATTCTGACTTAGTAGGTATGGGGTTAGGATTTTTCTGCTGCCTCCTTTTCATCTAAAGGTTGGAGAGTCTGCAGGCTCAGACGTCTTCTGTTCTCCAGCTGTGCTTGCTCCCTAGGTGACTGTATCTGGACTGAGATGTAAATACCAGGTATACACTTACACTCATATCTTCAGCCTGCTTCTCTCCCTCGCACTTCAGACTAACGCATCAACCCCCATCCAACACCTAAAACTTAATTTGTCTTGATTCCCTTCCAAGTCTGTTTTTCCTGTAGTCTTCCCCAACTCCAAATATACAACTCTGTGCTTCCTGTAGCTGAGGTCAAATTTTTTTCTCATACACTCCATATAAAATGTGTCAGCAAATTCCCAACTTTCAAAATATATCCCAAATCTTTTTACTTCTCACTGTGGCCACTCCTTCTCACATGGTCTAAATTTGCATAGTTTCTCTCCTGAATTATGGCAATAGCCTCCTAGCTGATCTCTTGGCTAGGCCATCCACTACCACCTTGCTGACCTTGTCTCCTGCCACCATCTCCCTTGCTCCTGCCACTCCTGCCATTTTGCTTTCTTGCTCTTCCTGGAGTACCCAGAGCTTTTGCAGTAACTCTTCCTTCTGGCAGGAAGGCTCTCTCCTGAGATATTTGCATGCCATACTCCATCACTTGTTTTTAGGTCCTTGCTTACACATGATCCTAACAGAGGAAGCATCCCTGACCAATCCACATAGAATAATCAGAGCTCTGCAGCCCGACTTTATTTCTCTCTATAGTATGTATCCCTGCCTGAGGGGGGTTTTACGTTTTGTGTGTTGTCTGGATCCCCCTACCACAATATAAGCTTCGGGAGAGAAAGATATTTATGCTAGTACTTAGTAAGCACTCAATAAATATTTGTTTGATGAAAAGAAAGAAAACGATATTTTCCAGAAATAGCTTCTTTTCTAAGCATCAGTGCCACATTTACAGTTAGAAGTTTGTTGAGGTCAAGTACCCTATCTTGCTCATGTCTGTGTCTTATGCGGCTGCACTAGGGATTCAATAAACATTCATTGAGTGAATGAATAATTGTAGTGTAGAGGAAATGCCATAGACTTTAGAGACAAGTGAGCCAGACTTAAGTTTCAGCTTAGCCTTGTCTTAATCATGTGACTCAGACCAAGTTACTAAGCCTTCCTGAACTGTTGCTTCCCCATAAAATAAGTTCTGTCTTTACATGATTGTTTTAAGGATTAAATGAGAATAGTATATAGAAATCTTTTAAATATAGGGACTTAACATATTAAATGGTGGGCACCTGTAATCCCAGCTACTTGGGAGGCTGAGGCAGGAGAATTGCTTGAACTCAGGAGGCAGAGGTTGCAGTGAGCCAAGACCGCACCATTGCACTCCTGCCTGGGTTACAGAGTGAAACTCCATCTCAAACAAACAAATAAACAAAAACAACAAAAAACATTACGATCTCCTTTCCTTTTCATTAGACTCCCTGCTTCAGTTTCTTTAAAATCAATGAAAGACATTAACCAAATCCAAGCTTTGGTAACTGAGCTCCTCACTGGTCCAAGTTCCTGGACCTTGGATTTATGAACATCGCAGATTTAGCCTAAAGACTCAGGGAAAGAATGAATGGCCATAACTTTGTACTCTGGAGGATCTTAAAAATTTGTCTCGAATATATGCAGAATCTGACCTTTTATCGCCTCCAACTCCATCTGTCCTCTGGATTATTGCAATTGGTTTCCTTGCTTTTGCACTTGTGCCCCTCCATTCCTTTCTCCATCCACCAGACAGAGCAATCCTTTTTAAAAAGCAAGTTAGAACATGTCAGTCTTCTGTCCTACTGGTTCCCCATCTCGCTCAGAGTAAATGCCAGAGTTCTTAAAAAAAGCCCAGAAGGCCCTACAAAATCTCATCTCTCTCACATTTCTGAGCTCATCTCCCACTATTTCTTTCTTACCCTCACTCCACTTCAGTTACCGTAGGCCCTTTGCTGTTTGTGGAGCATGTTACAAGGCATGTTCCAACCCGAGGGCCTCTGCACTTGCTGTCCCTTCTGGCTGGAATGCTCTTTCCTATTTGTATGGCTCCCACTCTCACCTACTTTAGAGCTTTCCTCAATAGTTCATCTTTACAAAAAAAGCTTTCCTTGACCTCTTAAAAAATGTCAATTGTTCTCATCCTAGGAAAATACATGGCCTTTCCTTACGTTATTGTTGTTTTTATTGATAACACCATAGTATCATTGGATAAACGATATATTTTGATTTATTTTGGCTATCCTCTTAGACTAGAATATAAACTCCATGACAGTGGGAATTTTTTCTTTTTTTTTTATTCTCTGCTATATTCCTAGTGCCTGGCACACAGGTGATCAATAGTGTCTTTTTTTTGTTTGTTTTTTGGGTTTTTTTTAGACAGGGTCTTGCTTTGTTGCCCAGGCTGGAGTGCAATCTTTTTTTTTTTTTTGATTTGCTCTGTTGCCCAGACTGGAGTGCAGATCATAACTTACTGCAACCTCTAACTCCTGGGCTCAAGCGATCCTCCTGCCTCAGCCTCCCAAGCAGCTGGGACTGCAAGCACATGTCATCATGCCTGCCTAATTTAAAAAATATTTTTAGTAGACATGAGGTGTGGCTATGTTACCCAGGCTGGTCTCAAACTCCTATGCTCAAGCAATCCTCCAGTCTCGGTTGGGATTAAAGGTGTGAGTCACTGTGCCCAACCAATAACTGTTTATTAAGTGAAAGAATGGATGAATGAATGAATGAGGGGAGAGGAATGGATTAGGTGTGGCCTGTGTGTCCACGTGGGAGTGTGAACTGGAAGGAAAGAGAATTTAAATTCTGCATGTTAGGGCTTCCTAAGCCATCTCGTCCTCATAAGGAGGCAGAAGTTCTGTCTTCATGTGATCATTCTAAAAATTAAATGAGATAGCACATAGAAGCCTCTTAATTTAGGGACTCAGGCTTGGTTGCTCCTGTCATCCAGCCCACTGACAGCTGATGCCACAACAAAGCAATGTGCTGGAATGAGTCAGGTTCCAAAATGTGGGAAAACCTCCACATGTCAAGGTGACTTTGAAAGTGGGAATTCACACTCCCTTGTTGCATATTCCCCCTAGATGGTTAACAGAAGGGCAGAGACACTTTCTGGTATCCCCCTGTCCCCTAAGGAATAGACATGAAGAATAGTGGGTTTCCAAAAACACCTCACTGGTAAATAGAATTGATTTTTCTGTTTCCTATCTTTCTGGATCATACTTTTGCTGGCTTGAATGGGGAAATTGACTGTGTAGGTTTAAAATGTTCCTTTAAGAATTTCATTATATGCCAGAGAGTGACGAAAGGATTAATTAAGCAAAGTAGAACTTGGAAGGTGATTTAACTGCAGTTAGTCATCATCTTTAACCTTGGCATTTTCATTATGCTCAGGAACCACACTCCTCTGGGTCATTTTTCATGTGATGGCTCACTCCTCATGCAGCTATTCCTAACCCTAAAGGATAAGAGCGATTGACTCAGATCAGCACCGTTGGATGGCTTTCTTGCTTTGGAGAGATGCCTCGGAGGTGAAGATGAATCAGATTGCAATCAAAACACAGAAAGGGAAAGATAGGGTGGAGTTGGGGAAGAGTCATTTCCTAATTTAAGTTGACTTTCTCTTACCTTTTTTTGTGGTTCTTGAGGATAAAGTTGAGACTGAGTCTTTTCCAAGACTTCAGGCCCCACTGGACAGCTTCTTCCTCTACAGGCCTGGTCCCTGGCTGGAAACACCCTTCCTGGCCTAGCTCTAGGGACACCAACTCCTCCTGCTTACCTCCAGCCCAAAGAGTGGCCATGCCTTCTTGCAATTGCTCATCTGGGGGAAGTTGTACCATTTGTTGAGATTCTCAGTTTTTTTTTTTAAATCATATATGAAACCAATTCTCTGTACCCAAAACACTTGTTTTTCAAGATACAGAATGATTTTTGTTTTATTGACTGTACCCTCACTGGTCTGCTTAGCTAAAGCAACTTCTAAATTTTATAAATTAGATATTATAAATTATCATTGTTTTTGAGATTTTTTTCAATATATGAAACTGAAAATATTGATGTTAGTCTGTATGGATGTATATACCTATCCAGTCATGTCTTTGTTTAATACTTCTATACCACTCTGGATTTTCTGCAGGTGGGTATTGGAACATGGAACATTGATTTTTCCACTCGTAGATGGAAAGCTCCTAGAGAATGTCTGAATAGTTTTTGACTTGGTCTCCCTTTGTGTCATCAAATCTCTGTCACCAACTTAGAGGTATGATTTTGGAATTTTATGTAACTTCTCTGTGCCTCAATTTATTGTGCATCTGTAAAGGAAAAAATGTGTAATGGGTCATTTAAAAACTTAGCCTCAAAACTCCATTTTTTTTTTTTTTAAATCTGACCTGAACCTCAACATGTAAAGTGGGACCCCCTAAGCTTGCCTCCCTGACCTCCAGATGACCTTCCTTGGTCTCTTACATTGACCTGAGTCACCACTGCCTAAACCTGGAGCACAAAATCACTGGGTGCAGCATGCTCACATTCTGCTCTGAAAGATTTTGATTTTTTGCGTCTTGAAGGAGTCCAGAAATAATGACTGTTTTGCCAGGATTGTATTTCCCAGTTTTTTAACTAAGATGTAAACAAGCCTAATATTTTTTAACCTGTTTTTAGTTCTCTTAATTGACTGTGCTGTGAAGGGGGAAAACCTCTATTTCTGCTGTGAAGGAGGAAAACCTCTGTTTCCTTGGAATACATAAGGTGTTATTAGAAAAAGAGCCAACAGATAAGTATCTTACTAAAAGTAAAAAAAAATTGGACCTACACTCATAAAAGGATGTTCACGTTTCCTAAATGTAGTGTTCTATGGATATAGCCGTGGCTTGCCCTAGTGCCTGACCACAGGTCTGCTCCTCCTGCTCAGAGAACTTCTTAGCCTCAACTCTGCTCTGCCTTAGATGCTGGAGCGATCCTCTCCTTGGTGGGATTTCCAGGGGACCTAGCAAGATGCTCATAACTTTGCTTCAGTATTGCTGGGGCTCTGACTTTGACTTTGCTCTCAGTTCAGTTGCATCCCTGACTCCAAGGCTCCCCCTTAGCCTCGATATTGAAATAAAATCCACCTTGTTTCCCTGTGCCCGATTCCCAGTCCTGATCACCTGTTGAGAATCTTAGTCCCACCAGGACTGCCTTACTAATTCCTCCCCAGGATTGGGCACTACACTATTTCTTGTTCAAAGTCTTCTGTGACGCTAATTGCGTTTTTTTTTTTTTGGTTTTTTTTTTTTTTTTTTTTTTTTAAGACGGAGTCTCATTCTGTTGCCTAGGCTGGAGTGCAGTGTCATGATCTCAGCTCACTGCAACCTCCACCTCCTGGGTTCAAGCATTTCTCATGTCCCAGCCTCCCAACTAGCTGAGATTATAGGCATGGACCACCATGCCCAGATAAGTTTTTGTCATTTTAGTAGAGACGGGATTCTGCTATGTTGACCAGCTGATCTCAAACTCCTGGCCTCAAGTGATCTGCCTGCCTCTGCCTCCCAAAATGTTGGGATTATAGGTGTGAGCCATTGTGCCTGGCCGATGCTGATTACCTTCTATCAAAATCTCAAAATATGGCTTATTTCAGGATCCTGCTGTATACTATCTACCTGACAGGCCATGCTGTTAGATCTTGCTGAGAATTCATCCCCTCACAGACTTCTTTCTTAAGAAAATCAGTTGTCTGTTATCCTTTTGGGTACCTGGGTTAGCTTGCCAGGGCTAGGCTTCCTCTCATTCACCAATTTGTTCTTCAGTAACAATGACGGGATCTAAGTCCTGCACCACTGGTTCCTATAGTTCTACTCCAGTTAAACCTTCCATGCCTGATCTGTGTCAGGGACTAGTATTTTACATAACACCATTTGCTTATCAGAAAATACAAAGTACAAATTCCTTTCCAGTGCCAGACTCTCCAGTTTCTCTCTCGCACCTGCCATTCTTCCGTTAAACATATGTTAATAAATTGGGAGCTTGCAATATAGTGGGGAAGAGATTCTAAATGGACAGACAATTGTAATACATTCTGATAATGATGTAAGCTGCTCTCAGAATGCAGAATAAGAAGTCCAAACTCTGAGGGTTTCCAATAGTGGTGAGGGAAGGAGTAGTTCCAGGGAAGGTCCAAGCAGGGGATTACACACATTAGAGGAAGGTCAAGTCAGTAGGTGTGGTTGTAGCACCAAAGATAAGCTGAAAAGGTAGAAGACGATGGCCTTTTATGCCAGGCTAAGGAGTTGGATTCTGTTGTTCAGCAAATGGGCTATAGGAGGGTTTGAAGTAAAGGCATACACTTTATATTGTGTGGTTTTTTTTTTTTTTTTTTTTTTTTTTTACAAATTGAAGGTTTGTGGCACTCCTGTGCCAAGTGAGCCTATCACCATTTTTTCCAGCAGGCTGTGCTCAATTCCTGTCTTTGCCACATTTTAATAATTGCAATATTTCAAACTTTTTCGTTATTGTTACATCTACTATGGTGATGTGTGATTGGTAATCTTTGATGTTACTGTTGTAATTATTTTGGGGGAACATGAACTGTATCCACATAAGATAGCGAATTTAATAAACATTGTATATGTTGTGACTGCTCCATAGACTGGACAATCCCCCATTTCTTTCCCTCTCCTCTGACCTTACACTCCCTGAGACACAGCAATATTGAAATTAGGCCAATTAATAACTCTACAGTGGCCTCTTAAGTGTTCAAGTGAAAGGAAAAGTCACGTGTCTCTCTCTTTACACTTGATCTTAGCCAAAAGGCAGAGAAATGTTTACATCTCTCACTTTAAATCAAAAGCTAGAAATGATTAAACTTAGTGAGGAAAGCATTCAAAAGCCAATACAGGCTGAAAGCTGGACTTCTGGCACCAGTCAGCCAAGTCGTGAATGCAAAGGAAAAGCTCTTGAAGGAAATTTAAAATGCTATTCCAGTGAACACATGAATGATAAGAAAGTGAAAAAACCTTGTTGTTGATACAGAGAAAGTTTGAGTGGCCTGGATAGAAGGTCAAATGAGCCACGACATTCCTTTCATGGAAGCCTAATCCAGAGCAAGGTCCTAACTCTCTTCAATTCTGTGATGGCCGAGAGAGGTGAAGGAGCTACGGAAGAGGAGTTTGAAGCTAGTAGAGATGGGTTCATGCATTTTTAAAAAAAGAAGCTGTTCTTTGTAACGTCAAAGTGCAAGGTGAAGCAGCAAGTGCTGATGCAAAAGCTGCAGCATGTTATACAGAAGATCTGGCTAAGATAATCGATGAAGGTGGCTACACTAAACAACAGGTTTTCAATGTAGATGAAAATTTCATCTAGGACTTTCCTAGTTAGAGAGGAGAAATCAATGCCTGGGTTCAAAGTTTCAAAGGACAGATTGACTTTCATGTTAGGGGCTAATGCAGCTGCTGACTTTAAGTTGAAGCCAGTCCTCATTTACTATCCTGAAAATCCTGGGGCCTTTAAGAGTTATGCTAAGTCTGCTCTGTACTCTATAAATAGAACAAAGCCTAGATGGTCGGATATCTGTTTATAGCATGGTTTACTGAAAAAAAGGTTTCTTTCAAAATATTACTGCTCATTATCTATGCACCTAGTTACTCAAGAGGTCTAGTGCAGATATACAAGCCGGTGAATGTTGTTTTCATGCCTATCAACACAACATCCATTCTGTAGCTCATAGAGCAAGAAGTAATTTTAACTTTTAAGACTTATTACTTAAGAAATGCATTTAATAAGGCAATAGCTGCCATAGATAGTGATTCCTCTGGATGGATCTTGGCAAAATAAATGGAAAACCTTCTGGAAAGGAGTCACCATTCTAGATGCCATTAAGGACATTTGCGATTCATGGGAAGAGGTCAAAATATCAACAGAAGTTTGGAAGAAGTTGATTTCAATCCTTATGGATGGCTTTGAAGGGTTCAAGACTTCAGTGGCAGATGCAACTTCAGATGTGTTAGAAATAGCCAGAGAACTAGAATTAGAAGTTGAGCCCAAAGATGTGACTGAATTGCTGCAATCTTACGATAAAACTTTAAAAGATGAGGAGTTGCTTCTTGTAGTTGAGCAAATAAAGTGGTTTATTGTGATGAAATCTACTCCTGGTAACGATGCTGTGAACATCATTGAAATGACAATAAAGGATTTAGAATATTACATAAACTTTGTTGGTAAAGTAGCAGCAGAGTTTGAGAGGATTGACTCCAGTTTTGAAAGATGTTCCACTGTGGGTGAAATGATATCAAATAGCATCAGACACTACAAGAAATCTTTTGTAAAAGGAAGAGTCGATCAAAGTGGCAAACTTCACTGTTGTTTTATTTTCAGAAATTGCCACAGCCACCCCAACCTTCACCAACCACCACCCTAATCAGTCAGCAGACATCACTATTGAGGCAAGACCCTCCACCAGCAAAAAGATTACAACTTGCTGAAGGCTCAAATGATCATTAGTAATTTTTAGCAATGAAGTATTTTTTAGTTAAGGTACATACATTGTTTCATACACTTAATAAGTGCACACATGTTAAGGTATGTACACTTAATAAGTGCACACATGTTATACATACACTTAAGTGCACACATATTAAGTGTGCAGTAGTATGACTAAAGAAACAATGTGTGCACCACTTTTCTCTGTACCGGGAACCAAAAATAATTCATGTGACTTACTTTATTACAATATTCGCTTTATTGTGGTGGTCTTGGAACCAAACTGACAATATCTGAGGTATGCTTGTGATGAATTACCACAATCAGATTTGTATTTTAGAAAGGCTCTTTGGAGGAGGGCCTAAAAAGAGGTGAGATTGGATTAGGAGGAAGACCAGTGGGGAGAAGCTCTAATGTAATAAAAGAGGAGGCAAGAAATGGTAAGTGCTTAAACTAAAGTAATATCAGTAAAGATGGGCTGGGGTGGGAGCAGAGTTGTAAAGTATTTGAGTTAGAATAGACGGGATTGGTGACCAGTTAGAAAGAGAAGTGGTGAAGAGGAGGGAACTGCTGAGGATAATTCCCAGGTTTCTGCTTTGGGAGTTGGATAAGAATGGGGGATACCAATCCCTGAGATAGGGAGTGCAGAAGGATGTTGGGGAAAAATGGTGAGCTTTGATTTGGACATTGTGTAAGAAGTGTTTGGGGGATGCCAGGTGGAGATGTTCCATTGACACTCCACAGTCTAAAAATCACATCCAGCTCAAGAAAGACTTCTTGGCTTGAGATTGATTTGGAAACCATAAATATGTACAGATGGCCATAAATTCTGGAAACATAGATGATAATATTTTGTCAGGTATTTTAATACTGTATCAATAAATCATTTCTTATGTATTCACCTATGTTTCCAGACTTTGGAGCCATCATTTATAAATTGGCTGGAGCCAGATAGAATACAGATCAGCCAGACAGAATGTATAAAGTGTGAAGAGAAAGGGATTGGATATAGAGTCTTGGGAACAACATTATTTATGGAACAAACGCAAGTGAGAAAAAGCAGTGGAGATGGGGTGGGTGGGTCCGGTGGGGTGAGATTTAAAATGCAGAGAAGGCTCAGGAGGACAGCAATCCTTCCGCTGAGATGGAAGGGAAAGTGGTGAAGATGAATAAGGATGGGCGGACGTCAGCCAACTTTCCATCAAAACTCCTTCAAACTTGCCCCCCAGTGGCCAAAAAGATTACTTTCTCTAGAATTGTGGTTCCTAACCTTTGTTAAGGTAACAAGCTCTTTGAGAATCTGGTAGAAGCCATGGACCATCTTTCACACATGAATAGTGAGAATGGAATGCTGTGTAGCAGGGGTCAAAGACCCAAGTATCCTAGTTGAAGACTCTTGATATTTTGCAACCAGCTTCTTTCTGTAACTACTTCTACATACTCACAGGAAGATCTTAGTTTCCACTGCTTCATTTTCATCTGAGAAAGCAGAAGAAAAAGAATTTGTGTAGCAGCATAATGTCCATAACTTTGACTTTTCTTAACACCGTACCTGACTTTTTCGCCTCCTTCCACTTTTGAAATTACTTCTAGGTTTCTGTTTGACAGCCGAGGGTATCTTCTAAGGCTCTTTCCTTTAGCTCCCTGCTTTTGTTTATTTTTTAATCAACTGCTTTTCATTCAGTTTATTCTAATATTTATTGAGTGTGGACTATGTTTGATGCACTTATTCTCACAACGTAAAAATCCTCTCTTCATGGGGATTTATCCCTCCAACTTATGCCTCAAGCTCTGACATGGTACAACTACACAATTCCCAGAGCAGCCAATCATGTCCCTTGAGATACACGGTTCTCTTTCCTCTGACTCTTACAATTTGATTCTTCCATACCAATCTGGGTCTCATTCATTTTCAATTTCTCAGCCTGGAAGTCTGGAATTTCTTCAATCTTCAATAATATCTGAAGTGAAAACAAAACAAATCATGAATCCTTAATTATAACTCTGCCAAAAATCCCACAATTTTGTTATGTTTAAAAGCAGTATTTTATTCTGTGAACCTATCAGTTGATCTTTATTTTCTCTTGTGTCTTTAGCGATTCCCCTTTTAGTAGTGGTGGTGTTCTGTGTTCTATTTTGTGTGTGTGTGTTGTTTCTCTTCCTCTTCCTTTCTTCCTTTTTGCACATTGTATTTGATGTTCTTCTATGCAATTATTCTGTACTGCTGGATCTCAAATTGCTCTTCTTATGTGCTTTTGTATAAAAATATTTTATGTGTGGACTATCCCCAATAGATGTCAATCTTTCTATTCTTTTGCGCATAGCTCACATGTTCATTATTTAATGTCACGCATTGGAATTCTCCAGTCAGTATCTAGAATTTCTTTTTTATCCAACTGCTCTTCAATACCAGCTGGTTAAGCGTGGAAAATTTTATACAGAAAAATTAAAAATGTCAGTGACATCTGGCTGCAGACCTACTTGTCATGTACAAGTTTTACAAGTTTTTACAATGTTTACAAGTTTTATGTCACAAATAAATTTCTCTTCCCATTGGTTCTATGATTCTCACTCTTGAGTATGGCAAAGTTGAGGTCAGAATCACACTTTGGACCTTCTAAACCAAACATATCCTGGCAGAAAGCACACACGTTATTGAGGTCCTATTCAGCACATTACGGGCTTGATATTCTGAAGAGGGGCGGCCTTAGAAAAGGTGATCAATAGTCGAGAGTCTCATTCCATCATTTTGTTCAGCTTTTGGTTTTTCACTAAAACATTCTTCATAGGGTATTTATCATAATAGACATATGTTTTTAATGTATCAATCAGGAGGATGTGTGGTCTTGTTTGTTCTTGATTAAAAAGCCTATGTCAAAAAAATTATTTCAAAGTTGCAGTAATAATTGGAGCAATAAGATGGTAAGGGGTAATTAAAGGATGCAGCTTTCTTTTAGAAACAAAAACAAATCTGGTGACCACAGGTATTCTTTTCTTCCTTAATGAATATGATGAAACATGTTATAGTGAGATTATGGACATTAGAGATACACCAACTACATGTTAACGTGTCAGATTTGAGCCCAGCTTCCCACATCAACTATACTCAGGAATTTGTACCTCCTAACGTTGTAAACTGACTGGTGATGTGTACATTTCGTACCACTTTGTGTCATGGTGAGGCCTGGATGTAGTGGTATTGCTAGTTCCCATATCATCCCTTCTCCCCACCCACCACACACACACAAACATTGTAGATGAGAAGTATATCACTTACCCTTCCCATTTTGAACTCTTGGACTACAAACCATAAATTGCCCAGGTATTGCTCTTGAATTATTGCTCTTTAATTATTGCTCTTTAATTTAAATACTTTCTATTTCAGCGAATTTGACTTGGAAAACTCAGACCAACTGAGAAGAAGAAATTGTCCTGGGACAAACTGTTTTTACTATATATCATACTGTTTTCTTCTTTCTGTAAACATCTTGTTGGACCTACTGGCCAGCAAGGAAAACATAATCCAATGCTAGTGGTCAATACTGAATGACTTGGCCCTATGTCTTTGTGTCTTTTAAGAACTGTCCAACGGGTCTATCATAAACACTTTAAACATCTGCTTCTCAGTCCTAGTTTGTGCTTTATAAGGCAATTCCCATTGGTTTAAATAGTTTCTGTGCCTTTAATATGACTGTCTATTTGGATTAATAGTAATGAACACAGTGATGTGGTGATAATGACAATTTTCTATTTAGAATTTGGTTAAATTCAATTGAACTTGATAAATGTTCCTTGAAGTCTAGGTTAAGAAAAATAGAGAAATGAATGTGGTAGTCTGGCAATCGTCTTGCTCACTGGGAAAATAAGATGTGTAAACAACAACAAAAAAGGAAAAATTGGGTCAGACATGATGGCTGCCATCTGTAATCCCAGCACTTTGGGAGGCTGAGGTGGACAGATCATTTGAGGTCAGGAGTTCAAGACCAGCCTGGACAACATGGTGAAACCCCATCTCTACTAAAAATAGAAAAATAAGTGTGGTGTAGTGGCACCCGCCTATAGTCCCAGCTACTCAGGAGGCTGAGGCATAAGAATTGCTTGAACTCAGGAGGCAGATGTTGCAGTGAGCCGAGATTGTGCCACTGGACTCCAGCCCGGGCAACAGAGTGAGACTCCATCTCAAAAAAAGAAAAAAGAAATCACACTCTACATTTGGTATAGGAAATAAATTATACCAGAACAACAAGAATAGGTTGTAAGTAGTAGATTTGGATTCTTTCTGCAAGCCTTATAGGAAAGGTTGATGGTATATTGCCACTGCGCAGATGAGGAAAGAATTAGGGGGACACTTAGTCTTCAAAATAAAATGCTTTGCCTCTGACCAGTTACTTATGAGGCTACTAAGTTACATTGTTTCTTGCTAAGTATTCTGCTAATTGACTACAGCATATTTTTAACTGTTGAACATTTTTTTAAATTTGAAAACTGATTTAAGAGTTAATCGAGGCTAGCATATGCTTTTATTTGGGATATTTCAAGGTTAATTATCTGACTCATGAGAAAATAAATTACAATATTCTTTTTTACATACCCAACATTTGTACTGTATTTTATTCTGAAGTGCTGAAAACACATCTATATCTGTTACCTCATTTAAAGCGGAGAGGCAGGCATTCCCTTTGAACAGCCTAGGAATGCTTATATTTTAGAAAACTAGATTTCAAAATAACAGGGACACATTTGAGAAATGGTTAATGAAAATCAGGAATGAATACTTTGAGATCACAATGCACAATCAGGAGCAAAGGGTAGGCTTGCCCAGAGACATCAGATGCAAATAGGATTACAGCTGTAGTTTTTTTGTCTTTCATTTATACTAGGATAACATTTCTACTTCTGGTATCCCCTAAATCCCCTTGCTTTATAAGGTCCCCCTCCAAACATAATTTTGCAGTACCATCTCACCTCCATTTCTCCAGGTTTAATGTGCTTGTGGGCCCTGTCTTGTAGAAGTCACCAGTTAACATCTGCCTCTCTAGCTATGTACAAGTAGTTTTATGGAAGATGTTTTTGACTTCCAAATACAATTCAAATAGCATTCAATTTGAAATGGTTGCTGAATGATACAAACAATTGGAAGAAAAACCTATAATCAAACTTGATGGGGAGCAAAATGACGTGTAAAAGTAGGTCTAATGGCCCTTTAAAAACAAGTCAACAAAGGTAAGAAGATGTCACAACTCTTTGTTTTACATCCCTCTACCCACCTGTCTCAGCCCTCAAGGTGTCACACAGCTATAGGGTTAGAAATCACTTAGACTGCCTCCATTAAAGGCTAACAGGAGATAATCTCTCCATTCAAGAAAATCAGCTAGTTTGTAGAACAGATGAAGAAACATAGTCCTTGAATGAATATCAACTTTACCCCGCTGATTTGTAGTACCCAAAACTTCTCAAACCCATGTGCTTCATCTTACATAACTATTTAACCCGCCACATTCCTCCATTATTCATTCTCTAGGATATTCTTAATGGGAATTAAGGACATGTGTTCTAAGACTTTAAATGTTGACTCTTTCAAAAACTCATGTATCGCTGACTTCATTTACTTAGTTTTAAGTAAAGAACATCTTGATTATTCCCTTCAATGTGTGAAGATGAAGGATGAAGAGTCATGTTGCTGGAGTGTAAAAATGAACAGAACTCAGGCTCTGATTTCAGATCTTGAAACGAATTCAGGCTTTCTATGTTGATGTGCCCTTGGACAAGTTACTTAAACTCTCTGAACTCAGTTTTTCCATCTGTAAAATGGAGCTAATGCACTACTTCGTAGAGATAAAGAAAAGTAAAGTATATTAGTGTCTGGAAAATAGTAAATGCTCCAAAAAACTATTAGAATTAAAAACACATTTACAGGCAGCTAGCATTGCAACAGCACCACCAACAAAAATGCTTAAGGATTGCCTACTGTATTCTAAACACTGTCTTAAGAACATTCTATGTGCTATCTCATTTAATCCTTACAATGATTTTATGGGCTATCCACTGACTCCATTTTATGAATAAGGCACAAAGAGTTTAACATGCCCCATAGTTATTTGCCCGACAGTGAAGCATAGTCTCAAAAACACTATGCTATATTGATTCCAAAGGTCCACATTGAAAGCAGTGTGATTAAACGTTTTAGGAAATGGTGCCATTAACAACACTCAAACTCAAGAAGTTTCTCAGTTCTTTCTCGTTGCTCAGCCTATCAATTTTCGGTACACACCCTGTGAGCCGACTGATATTTTTAACATCGGGGGCATGTATATTCTTTCACTGAACTGGCTCTTTATAGGAAGTACACTACTTGTTTTTGTAAAACCTAACGATAGCCAAATCTGATTGTTATTAAAGAATTTGTTTAGAATTTTAAATAGAGGCAGAGTGTGACTATTGATTGATATTACAATTTGAAATGCATTTAGATTTTTGTGCTCATTATTATGCACAAACGACATTTAAATCTACGAGCTGGTATTCTTATCTGCTTCTTTTGTTATTTAAAAACAAACCTGGTTTAGAAGTGAAGGCCTAAGGCCATTGAGTAGTTGTATTTTTTTGCTTATATTTTATCTTCTACTGAAACAGTAGAATTAAAAACACATTTACAGGCAGTTATTTTAATTAGGTAATTATCACAGTTTCTGTTTTTTCAGAATCAACTGGTAGCCTGAGACATTTAAAATTTCTTACCATAAAATTTAGATGGGTTAATATTAACATTCGTGGTTTTAAAGTTACTAAGCACATAACTATTTTGGTGTTAAGGTTACAAATAAGGATATTAAAGCCGAAAGGAGAACTTTTGTCTAAAAGTATACTGAGAAGTTAGATATACTTCCAGAAATGTATTAGTGTATATAGTACGTTTTTATTATTAGTAATGTGTGCATTTTAACACATAAGCAATTTTTAATTCTCTCTGGAAAATAAGGTTGATCTGCCTTTTTCTTAAATATTCCGGGTAATGTAATCAATGAATATTGTAATATTGTACTATTATAATGGTAATAAATTGATTAACACAATAACCAATTTCTGATACGTAGTGTACTAATGTTAGTTTGCAGTATTTAGGTCATCGTTTCCTTATTTTGACAGATAACATGTTTAATAATCTTATGTGGCTCATTTCATTTTTAATTATTATTGCTTTTGCTTTAAAGGACTCCTGGAATACTTTGTTTCCTGGGAAATGGAAGTCCAGTTTCTTAATTACACGCAACTTCTTAATTACAAATGTAAGCGGAGAAGATGTCAGCAGAAGTTAACTTCTCAAAGAAGGATCCATCACACCAATGTTTTGCTGATGTTCCAACTAGTAGAGAAAGGTTCAGCCTGTGATCTGGATTTCTTTGAGGAGAACCCTCTCAATCCTACAAAAGCTTGCGTCAATCTGATTTAAATGGTCTTGACGGTCTTAAATTATTGAGAAAAATATAAATCCATGTACCAAATACCTACCCAGATTTCAATATATTTTATAATAGGTGAGTGACATATACCCACATGCAAGCCATATCTATACGCTCTTACTGCTGCTAGATTTTATGTTTCAAATTACTTGTCTTTTTAATTTAACTTTATTTTAAAACCAAATTTAGTAAAGTATGATTACATAACTGAAATTCATCCTTTTTAGGTGTACCATTCAATGAGTCTCGGCCAGTGAATATCATCATGTAACCACCATCACAATCAAGGTGGCAGGGTATTTCCATCGCCCCATCTCCTGCCCCTTTGTAGCTAGTGTCGTCCTTCTACCCTCAGCCCCTGGCAACCACTAGTTTGTTCTTTCTCTATAGTTTTTCCTTTTCCAAAATAAATCTTATATAAATAAAACCATACACTACAGGAGGCTTTTTATTTTTCATCAACAAAAACTAATATACAAGGCCTTATGGCTGCTTCCACCTGTGGTGTATTTATATTCATTTCTTGACTACTTTTGTTTTGGGTGCCAGGAGAGAATAAGAAAGGCAATAATAAAACCAGAAAGGACTGTCTAAGTGGAGTGGAGAAAAGTGACATCAACATGAGAAATGAATGAATGGAACAAATTCATTCTGTCTACTTGCCCCTTAGGAAAGAAGTAGATGCTTAATTTTTGAAATGTCCATTCAGTAGCATTAGCTTTCCCTCTGTTGCGTTACAATAATGTGATGATATTCTCTTGTTTATGTAAAAAGGGGAATTCGTGGCCACTATGGTTTTAATGCAGCCCCCAAAGTTTACGTGTTGGAAACGTAAATCCCCAGTGCAACAGTGTTGGGAGGTGGAGGCTTTTGGGAGGTGTTTAGGTCGTGAGAACTCTACCCTCATGGATGAATTAATGTCATTATAAAAGGACTTAATGGAGAGAGAGTGTTTTTTTCACCTCTTCTGTTCCTTCTGCCATCTGAGGATACAGAGTTTGTCTCCTCTGGCTGATGCAGTAACAAGGCACCATCTCGGAAGCAGAGAGCAGCCCTCACCAGACACCCAGCTTGCTGGCACCTTGATCTTGGGCTTCCTAACTTTAGAACTGTGAGAAATAAAAATTTGTTCTTTATAAATTACCCAGTTTCAGGTATTTTGTTACAGCAGCACAAATAATTTTACACAGTAGCCAATGTAGAATTTCAAAATATTTGAATCTTTCAACATTCTGGACCTCTCCAGTTGGACTAATTTTGATTTTTTCTGTAATAAAAGGCACTTATCTTCTTTGGACTGTGTCAGAAGAGAGACCGTGAAGCACAACAGAAACAATTTTATTAGCTGTTGTGTGACCTTGAGCATGTCTCTTACTCTCTTTGAGTTTAGTTTACTCTCCTGGAAAATGTGGATTAATAATAGTGTCTTTTTCATAGGTTGTTGTGAGCATTGAATGAAATAATGCAAATTCCATGCCCTGTGTCTGGGCATAGAAAGTCCAGAGAAAATGTTAATATACTTTGTTCCTTTCTTTTTTTCCATGTAATGAAGGATAAAAATAGAATATTTAAAAATAATATATGACTCTTGTTGGTATATCATAACAGTCATAAAATGACAAAAAATTTTAAAATTTGTATTAATCTTTTCTTTGAGACATGGTCTTGCTCTGTTGCCCAGGCTGGAGTGCAGAGCTGTGATCACAGCTCTCTGTAGCCTCAAACTCCTGGGCTCATGCAATCCTCCAGCCTCAGCCTCCTGAGTAGCTAGGACTACAGGTGCAAACCATCATACCCAGCTAATTCTTTAATTTTTTGTAGAGATGGGGGTCTTGATATGTTGCTCAGGCTGGTATCAAACTCGTGGCCTCAAGTGATCCTCCTCCCTTGGCCTCCCAAAGTGGGATTATAGGTGTGAGCCATTGTGCTTGGCCAATAATTTATTTAGTTAAGATGCGATAAATTAAAAGATACAATATTTATCTTTATGGTACACCCACTTTAATAGAAAAGAGGATAAAAAACTCTCTTGAAACAATCATAGAATGGCTGTAAATCAACATAAAAATAAGAATGTGATAACTTGGTACAGAATATATAGCATAAACCTGAAGAAATGGGGCTAGGATTAGGCATCAGCAACTTGCCTGCCACAAAAGATTTTTGGATGTTCTTTTTGAGTCTCTGAGGAGCAGACTGGCTCAGACTGCCATCCAGGCCGGCGAAGAAGTGATAGCATGAGTAGAGGTGGGGAGGTGGGAATGGTTGAGGACTGTAGAAGAACAATGAAGGAGATCTAATAACTTACACAGAGGGAGCAATAGAAAAGAAATTGAGGACCTAAGTATGAAAGTGAGAAAGGGAAGAGGAGGAGCAGTTAGAAAATATAATCAATTTGATACAAGACTTAAAATAATGCCATAATTGATATGCAGTGCTATCTGGAGCTACTGTGAATTCTGGAAGAGGATAGTGACATGATAGGAACTGTGTCTAAGGAAGACCGTGCTTTTACAGCACCATGCATAGTGGTTCAGGATATGGACACCTATGGGATGTGTGAAATGTGCACGTGTCACCACTCCTGCCTCCCTCCTCCACTCCTGCCTCCCTCCCCCACAGCAGACATCAACAATAAACTAGCACTCTGATCTCAGACGCAACCTCAGAACCCTTCTCGAGACAGCACTCTTGACCTTCATATTTGTCGATCAGAATGGGCAGAAGATAAAAAGCAACTGCCACCTCAGACTCTTGAGTTAAAATATGTAACAGCTGTTAATGAAGCATCACCTAGTGCGTATGTTTTGCAGCTCTTAGAGTCACTTTGCGGAACTCATTCAGTTGCAAGAGCTCCATTAGTATGTTGGCAGAGTCTGTCACAGAAATGCTTTTCAAGGGCATTATTTGAAGTATAATATGACATCGCCTCCCTTAAATATTTTTCAGGCTTTGCCAACTTAGAGGATAACTTTGTCAAATCTTGTAAGTTTTTGTTTCCCATTATTGATTTTTTTTTTCACAAATAGTCATTAAACATTCATTTGTTAAAGGCTTGGCACATTCCATTTTTCTACCAAATTTATATTGTACCCAAACTATGTTTCAGCAATTTAGAATTAAATTAATGTAGTAGCTCCTGTTTATCAATACGGCAGACTGGCTGCTGGAGGACAAGGGATGATTTACACCCGACTGTGAGGCTGTGTGTGTGTCTGTACACGTGTGTGTGTAGTGTGTGTATATACATCTTGCATAAACCTGTGGGCTCTGCCTTGTATTTATTTCACACTGGAGAATTCCTGATAAAATAATCCTTTAAATATCTTGACATGTGGTTTAAATCATCAAAGAGAAAAAAAAAAATGTGTAAAAGCACAGAGGGGACCCAAAAACACGTACATCTTACCAGTTAACTCCCTTTGTAGTCAAGGTAAATCATGAGAGGCAGTCATTTTGAGTCCAATCCGAACCTAAATATCTATTTTAAAGTATCTTGCTAGTTCGAATTATGATAGGTGCTTCAATTAAGGGTAACATGGTAAGAGCATTATACTTGTGTGCTTAGAATATTTTCTGACAAAAGATCAAAACTGTTTTGAATGTGTGTGTTGTTGCTATGGGATTTGTTTGTCCTAAGGCTTGATAAACAGGAATAAGTAGGGCCAATCATTTCAGATGCTTACTGTGTGACATTCCAGGGGTGTGGCATCACACAAAATAATACGAATTAAATGGCAATTAAATCCAAAGTTCAGGAGTTTGTGACCAAGAAAGATGTTGGTACTTATAGTGTTTTTGTAGTGTGAACATGAAACCACTCAATGTCAGACCTGGTGGGGCCTCAGAGGTTATCTGCTAACCTCCTCATTTTACGGATATGCACACCAAGCATCAGAGAGGGTGGAGGAGTTGCTTATGGTCACCCAGTTTGTCCAGGGTTGTTACTGGAATTTGGTTTATAGCTCTATGTCTTTACGCATTTACTTATTCTTGGTGCTTCCTCCATCCCTTTAAAAGCCTCACACTGAGAAATTTATAGTCATTGAAAAATTGCACCTGTGTTGATGAAGATCATTCCTGGCTGTCAAGAAGGGCTAAGAAGTGGTGAAGAAACGTGTATCTATTCCCTCCCTGGTTCTGGTGAGCTAGCTTATAGGGTCAGGGAATGGAGGGCCCCTTTACCAAGGTTGGAGCAAAGGAGGTTGGAGACACCACATAACTTCTTTTTTCTCTGAAGTTTTCACTGCTCACTTGGAGTTGAGTCATGGAATGACCACTCTTCTTATGTCATCTAACATTGTTGATATTCGTCATTTTCTTTTTATGTGTGTTGTCCTGTTTATGCAGCATAGCAGGGATGACCATTGCAGAGCCAAAAGACTGGCATGCAGGAACCATGAGCCCTCCCCTGGCATCCCCAGGATAGGTTGATGGACTCAGGGGTCTGGTAGGCTGGCCAGGGCAAATCCAGGGAGATGACGTTTTGGTGCGTTTATTGTGATAATGTTTCCTCCTGCCTATTTCCTCCTTGTTTGTCTGGCAAACTGCTGTTCATCCTTCAATACTGAGCACTTGGTGGGAATATAAATTAGTACAACCTCTATGGAAAACAGTATGGAGATTTCTTAAAGAATTAAAAGTAGTTTACTACTTGATATAGCAATCCCACTACTGAGTATCTACCCAAAGTAAAAGGAGTCATTACATAAAAAAAACCCGTATGTGTATGTTCATTGCAGCACAACTCACAATTGCAAAGATATGGAACCAACCAAAGTACCCACCAAATGGATGAGAAATGAAGAAAATGTGGTATGTATACACTACAGAATACTACTCAGCCATAAAAAAGAATGAACTGACGTCTTTTGCAGCAACTTGGATGGAGCTGGAGGCCATTTTTCTCAGCAAGTAAGTCAGAAATGGAAAACAAAATACTGTATATTCTCACTTATTAATAGGAGCTAAACTATCGGTACACAAAGGCATGCAGAATGGTATAATGGACACTGGAGACTCAGAAGGCAGGGGTGGGTGGGGGTGAGTGACAAAAATCTACATACTGTAAAATGTACATACTGTAAAAATGTAAAAATGTACATACTGTAAAAAATCTACATACTGTAAAAATGTACACTACTTGGGTGACGTGTTCACTAAAATCTCAGACTTCACCAATATACAATTTATTCATGTAACAGAAAACCACTTGTACCACAAAAGCTATTGAAATAAATTTTAGTTTTTAAAGAAAGTCTGAGTACTAACACCTCCTCTTTTTTTCAATCTTTCCCAAGACTACCTTCCTCCCTTATCTCTCCCATGTGTTCCCAGAGAGAGATATTTGAAATGAGGTATTTGGGCTGGATCGTTTCTGAGATCACTTCCGGTTTTTAAACATTTCCTGGTTCTCTAGCAATGCCTGCCCCAAGTGATTAAGCCCTCCAGCTGGTGACCAGCCTGGCACTGGTTTGAATCAGGATTGGGAGGAATTTGTTTTCTCAAGGCATGTCTGCTGGCGGGTGGGTTGCTTGAAGATGCCGGTCCCACACACCCAGAACACTGCCTGTCGAACGGCTCCACAGCTGGCCCAGGAGAACTGCAGTCGCTGTCTCCAACAGCTGTGCTCCTTCTTTGCCTTCTATAAACAGATGACCGATTGGGTTGGTAACTTCAGAGGCATTCTTCTCTCCCCTCTCCCCTTTTCTTTCCATGAGATGTGTACTAACTGTATGTGCTTCAAAATCTGGGAGCCACCCCTTCAACATTTTTCTTCTCTAGAAGGGCAAGTTTCTTAGGTCTCCAGTGTTTGGATCCCTCACCCGCTCATCATTCCCACCCTCCCCCACAACATCACTCTCTCTCTCTCTGAGGCATCTATAGTCATCTTTATAGTATAAATATTAGCTGGAGAATAGCTAAATCATCTCCAGTTTAATTATACGTGATCCACTGGCTGAAATCTACCTCTATCACATTCTATACACCTTTCTGCTTCATTTTTTCTTCTTGGTACTTGTGTTAAACTGACCATGGCCTGTATTTTGTATACATCAGCTCTTCACTCTCCACCATGAAGAGAATGTAAACTCCAGGGGACTGAAAGCATTTTGTTTGCTATTGTATCTTCAGAGCCTAGAAGCGTACCTGGTACATGGTAGATTTCAACAAAAGATGTCAAATGAATGGATTATCAGTTTCCAGGAGCGAATTGTCTTGGACTCGCCACTACATTCCTCTGTGCCTCAGCCAAGGTTGGGTGTGGGAAGGGAAGTGTGGCGAAAAGAGGCAAAAACTCCAGATAAACTGAGGATAGGGTTGACACAGAAGAATTTTGTTTCTTACTTCCTTTTTGGAATTCAGTGAGATGGTCTTGCTGAGACTTTCAACTCAGTACAGCCATCTGCAGCTAGAAAAATGGCTGCTTGGGGGTTTTATGAAGAAACTTGATGAGACAAGGCCCCTTAGTTTTCTGTGTCTTACAGTATGGAAATGACATGAAAGGGACCTCCATGTTCTTGCCTGTCTTGGTGAGACACAAAAGTCTTGAGAACCAAAGAGCCAGGATTAGGAGATTGTAAATAGCAGAGATTTCCACTTGGAGTCTGAGATAGGGACCAAGGGCTTCAGTAAAGGGCATCATGGTTATGTCTCAAGAACCATTAAGGGCCAACTGTACCTCCAGTCCCAAGATGAGCCACTCCATTTCAGCCCTTGAAGTCCTTCCTTCCAGTTCTCTACATAGTCATGCAACTTCTCCTTCACAGACACCATCTTGAGAAAGAATAAAGAAAGATATCCCAAGAAGAAATAATCAGCCTTGCTCCAGATTTCTAACTTTGATTTGACTGAATATTTAACCCATGTAAGACAGAATGAGACCAAGAAGGGGCTTGAGATAGCTTTCATTGGCATATACAATTTTTTTTTCTTTTTCCATCATTGGCATATGGGCAAGATAGGATCTGCTGTAGCTAATGCATTTAAAAAGCATGTTCAATAACACCTTTTTAAAAGCATATCTAAGCACAGGTTAAACTTAAGCTATCTCTCCTCCTTCCCTGCCATCATCAGCTCCAAATGGTGTTTTAGGAAAAGATTCAATGAGTAGAAAACAGGATCAACATGCCTAGACCTGCAAATTGCATAGGAAGACCGTTTCAGTCTTGGAAACTTAAATATCGCTCTTAGCCCCCAGCAAAGAGCAGGCTCTCTTTCTGTCTTTGAGTGTCAGGGGCGTCTAGCACTATCCCCAGGGACCATTGCCTGGGGACTCCTTTTTCTGGACCCTCTCTGGTGCACACCCTGTAGATTTGAGTCCTCAGAGCAGAGGGTCTAGCTTATCCTATTAACCCTTAGCCTCTCCAGCAAACTCAGGGACACAGAGAAAATGCACTCCTCTGGGTATACTTCCATTCTGTTTGGTTATTAATGTATCATGGTGATAACCTTATTATCCTAACACCCAAAGCCAAAATTATTCTTGGTTGCTTTGTGTAGGAGAACATTTGCTAAACTCTCAGGGGTAAACACTGAGAAGTGTGGGTTAACTGTAGAAAGGGCAAGCAGAGAGATAGATGGCTGGCTCTGCTCTTGAACTGAATAGGGCTGTGGGTTGAGGAGATGGGGTGAGAGGTG
The DNA here is from genome assembly GCF_047675955.1 of Chlorocebus sabaeus. Taxonomy (NCBI): domain Eukaryota; kingdom Metazoa; phylum Chordata; class Mammalia; order Primates; family Cercopithecidae; genus Chlorocebus; species Chlorocebus sabaeus. Next base: position 29,857,479 of record NC_132927.1, read on the forward strand.
GGGGAAAGGTAAGCAGCTCTGTGGAGTGATGTAGGACTTTGAAGAACAGTGATGTACATTTTATATTTATGGATTGAAACACACCCACACAAAGCTTTTTGTCAGCATTTCTGCTTTTACTTGTTTGGTATGGAAATAATGAAAGGTAGCTGATTTCCCTTTCTGGATTGGAAGATGAGAAGATGATCCAAAACCAGAAGGAGTTCTTCAGGTGACTGTGAGAAAGTAAGAAACCCAGGAATTCACGGAAATCTGGACGTTTCTTCAAATGGTGGAATAGCGGTTTCAAGATAATTGTATCTAGATTGTAGACTGACATCTGGATTACATTAATTGAAAGTCATGGCCAAACTTAATATCTTTCCATCCTCTCTCTTTGCATCTCAGTGAGCTCTTGTTTCTGAGGCATTTTAAGTTTTCATTCCTTAGGTGAAGCTGTTTTCTATTCTCTTCAGAAAACATGGAGAAGAGCAGAAGGGCCCATATTCTCTATTTGGGTTTCTCCTTTCCAGGGTGGAGCCACTGACCAGTTCAAAGAATGCTGCATGAGAAACAGAAAATTCTCAACACAGGTCCATATCAAAATGATATTTTATTGATTTGGCAGTGAAGATATTATGTGTGCAAATATTGAAAGAATTCTTGAAGAGACTGAGAAGTACGATTTTTAAATCTGGCTATCCTTGCCTCATTCAATATAGGTCTGCTGCACACCCACATCAGTGTCTGGGCACCCAGATTGCTGCAGATTTCATTTTCTCTGCAACAAAATATCATTGTTCTTTTCCCTGTGAAGTCAGTATCTTGCATTCCACACACCTTCCACTATGTCACGCTGCATCCAGTGGCCTTTAGCATCACTGTGCTATAGTAGTTTTTTATGTAGAAACAAATAAAATTTAGATCCTTAGGAATAAAAAATTTTTTTTTACTCCTATGGTGGAATAGGCACAGGGTAGATGCCTGCCTCAGGCTTGCTGGATCTAAGGGCTCCTATCACACTGTTATGGCCAATCTTGCTTTATATCTCTTGGTAACTTGATCGTCAGGTGATGAACAAGAGGGCTACTCAAAGGCAGACTCACATTGTATCTGTGTAGAAAGTCTAGGGTGAGAAGAAAGTCTTTTTTGATAGGTTTTGCAGATCAATCTCAGGGAGGAATATGATCAGCTTTGTTTGCAATGATTATTTCCCATGGCTGAGCCCATCACTGTGGTCAGGTCATGGAAGAGTCTGATTGGCTAGGGCTGGATCATGTGTCTGGTCCTGTGGTCAATAAGGATGGGCCAGCCTCACCGGGACCAGGAGAAATCAGTTCCCCATAACAAAAATAGATTCTGGTGGCAAAGCGGGAAGGGAGTGCAACAGGTATAACCAACAGATATCTACTTCCTACAGAAGAGTTAGAACTCAGAGGTCCTGTGTTTTGACAGGCTGGGAGATGAGACCCAATTTACTCTAGGGGAGAGGAAGCCTGCACTGTGTATTGCAAGGGAAAGCCGTTATAGATACAACAACATAGTCTCTGACTACAGGAATTTTATGGTACAGATACATAATTATATAAGGAGGTGACTGCTATTAAAAGAACCAGTCGGAAGAAATATACATTTAAAACATAAAGATAGAATTTACATGAGTTAAAAAAATGTTTAGAATAGCTGAGGTGAAAGAATTGGGGTTAGGTTGTTTATACTTAGAGTTCATATGAGCATGCACGTTAAAAATCCCATCAAAATATTCTTTCTCATTTGCTTACATATTTATTTTCATGTTTCATCACTGTCTATGACTTGCCTATTGTCTATTGATAGGTAACACACACATTCTCTCACACACACACTCACACACTCACGCTCTTCTGCTTGATGGAGTTATTTAGGAGCCTGCTCACAGATCTGTAAATCAGACAGCTGGCCCAGCTGGTTTAGAGTATGATATAAGTTAATCCTCCACTAAAATGTATTAGATACTTATGCTGGTACACACAGGTGCCAGTGGAAAGCTGTCCTCCCAGGAGCTGTGAAATTGCAACAAAAAGTCAGGGAAAGAGAAGATGAGACACACAGGCACCTTATTAGTTAAATGTAGCTTGGGCCTTCTGGCTTCATAAATGAATTTCTCGTAGGCGGATAGAGATCAGTCATTTAAACAACCAAAGCAGATAGCACAAGCAAAATCACTTACCCACCTTCAGAAATCTGAGGCATGGAGCCTACCTGCTTTGTTTTTGATTTCCAAGAGATACTAGTTTAAATGTTCAAATTTTATTTGCCTAGCATCCCAGAAGAAGGTAGCACAATATGCAGTTTCCACTACAATGATTTCCTGTGGAATTTTAATGGTGAAACGTATCATAAATACAACTGTTTAAAGTGTATGCATAATTTAAACAGTGTTATATCCAACACCTAGCTTAAGACATAAAATATTACTAGTAATGAGACACATATTTTGTGCCCCTCACCAAAAACATCTTCCACTCTCTCCACCAAGAGGTAACCATGGTTCTCAACTTTGTGTTAGTCATTCTCTTGCTTCTCTTCAGAGTTTTATTGCCTATTTATCATCCCTAAGCAGTATATCATTGAATTTTACCTATTTATGACTTTTAAATATGCAAGATAATACTGAATATATTCCTCTGAGACTTGCTTATTCTGCTTGACATTGATTTGAGATGTATTTATGTTGATGCGGGTAGCTATGGCTTATTCATTTTTCACTACTGTATAGTAGTCCATTGTCTGAATATGCAACAATATATTTGTCTCTTCTATTGCTGAACATTCTACCAGTTGAGACTATGTTGCTGTGAACACTCTTATCTCCTGGTACATGTGTTCAAGCATTTTTCTTGTAGTTGTTGAGTCATGTTAATTGTGTTTACTCTCCTTTAGAAGAAAGACAGGCATTCTCAGAGTTAACCATTCTAAATCAATTTTCCCAGGTCCACAATGGGCTTTTTTATGTCTGCTTATATTTTCTCTTCTTTTCATAAAATGTTGTTTTTCTTCTTCAGGGACTCCAGTTTTGCTGGCTCTTACTTGCCAGTCTTCTATTTCAACCACTTTCTCTCTGACCCATTTTTACTTCTTTATTATCTGATTTTTATGATCTTTCTGTTTTCCTGCGTTTCTGCATTTGAAAATACTTTCCTTTGGGCAGCTTGTAATTTCTCCATTTCTGATGAGTTTTTTTATTTTCAACTTTTTTCTTGCATTAAATTAAATCTTGTCTCTTTCTTCCTCTTTTTGTACAATTTCCATTCAGTTTTTGAATTTCTAATGTTACGTGTTTTCTAATACTCCAAATAAATGCTTGAGGGTATTTAGTTTTATTTGGAGTGTTGTGTTACAATTTTCTTCAGATTTGGAGTTTTTTGGGAAGATTTTTTATCAGGTGAAATATGTTTGTTTGCATTTTTAAAACATTTTAGTGGCTTTGAATAGAGGTGTTCTGATTTCTACTAATTTTAGGTATTTTATAGAGGTTCCTGGTTTAAAATCATTCTCTTCTGACAGTATAGTAAAATGCAGTTTTTTAATGAATGGCATCTTTGTGGTGGTTGGGAACTGGAGCTGTTGGCATATCTTCTGATTCTCTTTTATTTGTGCAGAATCACTACTTTTCCCCTCTTAACGTCTTTTCTTTCACCTCCACATCTCCGAATGATACTTCCCTCTCTTGATTTATCTTTTTAATCTTCCAGAAGTTTTTTTGTCTTCAAGACTGCCATGTCCAGTTTACTAAATCCCCTGTAACTAGCGCTGTGATCTACAAAGTTTCAGACTTGTCTTTATCATTTTAGTTCTTAGTATTTGATAGGGTTTGGTTCTGTATCCCCACCCAAACCTCATCTTGAGTTGTAATCTGAATTGATATCCCCACATGTTGGGAGAGGGGATTAGATCATAAGGGTGGATCCCCCATGCTCTTCTTATGATGGTGAGTGAGTTCTCAGGAGATCTGACGGTTTTATAAGGGGGTTTCCCCGATTTTGCTCTGAACTTCTCTCTCCTGCTACCATGTGAAGAAGGATGTGTTTGTTTCCCCTCTGCCATGATTGTAAGTTTCCTGAGGCTTCCCTAGCCATGCAGAACTATGAGTCAATTAACCTCTTTCCTTTATAAATTACCCAGTTTGGGGTATTTCTTCATAGCAGCACGAGAATGGACTAACACAGTAAATTGGTACTGTAGAGAGTGGGGTGCTGCTATAAAGACACCCAAAAATGTGGAAGCAACTTTGGAACTGGGTAACAGGCAGAGATTGGAACACTTTGGAGGACTCAGAAGAAGACAGGAAAGTGTGGGAAAGTTTGGTACTTCCTAGAGACTTGGATAGCTCAGAAGACAGGAAGATGTAGAAAGTTTGGAACTTCCTACAGACGTGTTGAATGGCTTTGACTAAAATGCTGATAGTGATACAGATAATGAAGTCCAGGCTGAGGTGGTCTCAGATGTAGATGAGAAACTTGTTGGGAACTAGAATAAAGGTGATTCTGGCTATGCTCTAGCAAAGAGACTGGCAGCATTTTGCCCCCTGGCTTAGAGATGTGTAGAACTTTGAGCTTGAGAGAGAAAATTTAGGGTATCTGGTGGAAAAAATTTCTAAGCAACAAAGTGTTCAAGAGGAAGCAGAGTGTATAAGCTTGGAAAATTTGCAGCCCAATGATGTGATAGAAGAGAAAACCCATTTTCTGGGGAGAAATTCAAGCCAGCTGCAGACATTTGCATAAGTAATGAGAAGCCAAATGTTAATTACCAAGGCAATGAGGAAAATGTCTCCAGGGCATGTCACGACAGCCCCTCCCATCACAGGCCTGGAGGCCTAGGAGGGAAAAATGATTTCATGGGCCAGGTCCAGTGCCCCCCTGCTGAGTGTAGCCTTGGAACTTGGTGCCCTGCCTCCCAGCTACTCCAGCTGTGGCTAAAAGCAGCCAAGCTACAGATTAGGCTGTGGCTTCAGAGGGTGCAAGCCCCAAGCCTTGGCAGCTTCCACATGGTATTGGTCCTGCAGGTGTTTAGAAGATAAGAATTGAGGTTTGGGAACCTCCACCTGGATTTCATATGATGTATGGAAATGCCTGGATGTCCAAGTACAAGTCTGCTGCAGGGGCAGCACCCTCATAGAGAACCTCTGCTAGGGCAATGCGGAAGGGAAATATGGGATTGGAGCCCCCACAGAGTCCACACTGGGGCATTGCCTAGTGGAGCTGTCAGAAGAGGGCCACTATCCTCCAGACTCCAGAATGGTAGATTCACCAACAGCTTGCACCATACACCTGGAAAAGTTGCAGACACTCAACAGCAACCCATGGAAGCAGCTGGGAGGGGAACTGTACCCTGCAAAGCTATGGGACTGGAGCTGCTGAAGGCTATGGGAGCCTACCTCTTGCATCAGCATGACCTGGATGTGAGACATGGAGTCAAAGGAAATTATTTCAGAGCTTTAAGACTTAATTACTACCTCATTGGATTTTAGACTTGCATGGGGCTAGTAGCCCCTTTGTTTTGGCCAATTTCTCCCATTTGGAATGGGTGTAGTTACCCAATGCCCGTACCCCCATTGTATCTATTAATAGGAAATAACTAACCTGCTTTTGATTTTACAGGATCATAGGTGGAAGGGACTTGCCTTTTCTCAGATGAGGCTATGGACTTGGACTTTTGGGTTAATGCTGAAATGAGTTAAGACTTTGGGGAACTGTTGAGAAGGCATAATTGTGTTTTGAAATGTGAGAGAGACAAGATTTGGAAGGGATTAAGGGCAGAATGATATGGTCTGGCTCTGTGTCCACACCCAAATCTCATCTTGACTTGTAATCTGAATTGTAATCCCCATGTGTTGGGGGAGGGACCTCATGGGAGGTGATTAGATCATGGTGGCAGTTCTCCCATGCTGTTCTTATGATAGTGAGTGAGTTCTCATGAGATCTGGTGGTTTTATCAGGGGATTTTCCTCCCTTTGCTCTGCACTTCTCTCTCCTGCCGCTATGTGAAGAAGTATGTGTTTGCTTCCTCTTCTGCAATGATTGTAAGTTTCCTGAGGCCTCCCCAGCCATGCGAAAATGTGAGTAAATTAAACCTGTTTTCTTTGTAAATTACCCAGTCTTGGTTATTTCTTCATAGTAGTGTGAGCACAGACTAATACAGCACTGGACCTTCTCTTTTGAGGAGTGATTTTGCCTGTGACTTACCTATGATCTCCACTTGTCTTTTCTCTTTTCCATGGAGTATCTTAGGACTGCCCTCCCACTATTCCTTACATCAATTGTCTTGTAGTGGCAGCAGGAAATCTAATAAATAACTAACTCTGTTGGAATATAGTATTTTTTCCTCTATTTATAAGTAATTTTAAGTTTGGAGTATTCTGTCTTCTGGGTCATGTATGGTTTATTCTTTTTGATCTTGTGATTTTTGTGAGAAGGGATGCACGAATTTACATTTAAGCATTGCCATTATTCTAGTACCTATCAGAATTCCTGTGTGTATCTTTATGGTGAAGAAAAGTTCTTATACATACAATAACAATGCCCGTATAGAAAATTGGGCAAAGTCAAGTTGCAAAGGAAAAAAAAACCAGTAATCAATAGATATATAATAAATGTTCAATCTCACTAATAATTAAAAAACAAATAAAAACCATACCAATTTCTCACTCTCAGAATGAAAACTATTTATTTAAAAAAATAATATCTAAACCAGGCATGCTGGTGCATTCCTGCAGTTTCAGCTATGCAGGGGTTGCAATCCCAGTCTCTGATAAAACAGACTTTCAACCAACAAAGATCAAAAGACACAAAAGACATTACATAATGGTAAAGGGATCAATTCAACAAGAAGAGCTGACTATCCTATATATGCACCCAATACAGAAGCATCCAGATTCATAAAGCAAGTCCTTGGAGACCTACAAAGAGACTTAGACTCCCACACAATAATAATGGGAGACGTTAACACCCCACTGTCAATATTAGACAGATCAACAAGACAGAAGGTTAACGAGGATATCCAGGACCTGAACTCAGCTCTGCAACAAGCAGACCTAATAGACATCTACAGAACTCTCCACCCCAAATCAATAGAATATACATTCTTCTCTGCACATCGCACTTATTCTAAAATTGACCACATAATTGGAAGTAAAGCACTCCTCAGCAAATGTAAAAGAACACAAATCACAACATACTGTCTCTCAGACCACAGTGCAATCAAATTAGAATTCAGGACTAAGAAACTCACTCAAAACCGCACAACTACATGGAAACTGAACAACTTGCTCCTGAATGACTACTGGGTAAATAATGAAATGAAGGCAGAAGTAAAGATGCTCTTTGAAACCAATGAGAACAAAGATACATTGTACCAGAATCTCTAGGACACAGCTAAAGCAGAGTGTAGAGGGAAATGTATAGCACTAACTACCCACAAGAGAAAGCAGGAAAGATCTAAAATTGACACCCGAACATCACAGTTAAAAGAACTAGAGAAGCAAGAGCAAATAAATTCAAAAGCTAGCAGAAGGCAAGAAATAACTAAGATCAGAGCAGAAGTGAAAGAGATAGAGACACAAGCTCTTCAAAAAATCAATAAATTCAGGAGCTGGTGTTTTTAAAAGATCAACAAAATCGATAGACTGCTAGCAAGACTACTAAAGAATAAATGAGAATAATCAAATACATGCAATAAAAAATGATTAAGGGAATATCACCACCGATACCACAGAAAATGTAAACTACCATCAGAGAATACTATAAACACTTCTATGCAAATGAACTAGAAAATCTAGAAGAAATGGATAAATTCCTGGACACATACACCCTCCCAAGACTAAACCCAGAAGAAGTTGAATCTCTGAGTAGACCCAATAACAGGCTCTGAAATTGAGACAGTAATTAATAGCCTACCAACCAAAAAAAGTCCAGGACCAGATGGATTCACAGCCGAATTCTACCAGAGGTACAAAGAGGAGCTGGTACCATTCTTCCTGAAACTATTCCAATCAACAGAAAAAGAGGGAATCCTCCCTAACTCATTTTATGAAGCCAACATCATCCTGATACCAAAGCCTGGCAGAGACACAACAAAAAAGAGAATTTTAGACCAATATCCCTGATGAACATCAATTGGAAAATCCTCAATAAAATACTGGCAAGTCGAATCCAGCAGGAGGTCAAAAAGCTTATCCACCACCATCAAGTTGACTTCATCCCTGGGATGCAAGTCTGGTTCAACATATGCAAATCAATCAATGTAATCCATCACATAAACAGAATCAATGACAAAAACCACTTGATTATCTTGATAGATGCAGAAAAGGCTTTTGACAAAATTTCACAGCCCTTCATGCTAAAAACTCTCAATAAACTAGGTAGTGATGGAACGTATCTCAAAATAATAAGAGCTATTTATGACAAACCCACAGCCAATACCATACTTAAATGGGCAAAAACTGGAAGCATTCCTTTTGAAAACTGGCACAAGACAGAGATTTCCTCTCTCACCACTCCTATTCAATATAATGTTGGAAGTTCTGGCCAGGGCAATTAGGCAAGAGAAAGAAATAAAGGTTATTCAATTAGAGAAGAGGAAGTCAAATTGTCCCTGTTTGTAGATGACATGATTGTATATTTAGAAAACCCCATTGTCTCAGCCCAAAATCTCCATAAGCTGATAAGCAACTTCAGCAAAGTCTCAGGATACAAAATCAATGTGCAAAAATCACAAGAATTCCTATACACCATTAACACAGACAGCCAAATCATGAGTGAACTCCCATTTACAATTGCTACAAAGAGAATAAAATACCTAGGAATTCAACTTACAAGGGATGTGAAGTACCTCTTCAAGGAGAATTATAAACCACTGCTCAATGAAATAAAAGAGGACACAAACAAATGGAAGAATATTCAATGCTCATGGATAGGAACAATCAATATCGTGAAAATGGCCATACTGCCCAAAGTAATTTATAGATTCAATGCCATCCCCATCAAGCTACCAATGACTTTCTTCATATAATTGGAAAAAACTACTTTAAAGTTCATATGGAACCAAAAAAGAGCCCACGTTGCCAAGACAATCCTAAGCAAAAAGAACAAAGCTGGAGGCATCATGCTAACTGACTTCAAACTATACTACAAGGCTACAGTAACCAAAACAACATGGTACTGGTACCAAAACAGATATATAGACCAATGGAACAGAACAGAGGCCTCAGCAATAACACCACACATCTACAACCATCTGATCTTTGACAAACGTGACAAAAACAGGAAATGGGGAAAGGATTCCCTATTTAATAAATGGTGCTGGGAAAACTGGCTAGCCATATGTAGAAAGCTGAAACTGAATCCCTTCCTTATACCTTATGCAAAAATTAATTCAAGATGGATTAAAGACTTAAATGTTAGACCTAAAACCATAAAAGCCCTAGAAGAAAACCTAGCCAATACCATTTAGGACATAGCCGTGGGCAAGGACTTCATGACTAAATCACCAAAAGCAATGGCAACAAAAGCCAATATAGACAAATGGGATCTGATTAAACTAAAGAGCTTCTGCACAGCAAAAGAAACTATCATCAGAATGAACTGGAAACCTATAGAATGGGAGAAAATTTTTGCAATCTACCCATCTGACAAAGGGTAATATCCAGAACCTACAAAGAACTCAAACAAATTTATAAGAAAAAAACAACCCCATCAAAAGTGGGCAAAGGATATGAACAGATATTTCTCAAAAAAAGACATTTATGCAACCAACAGACACATGAAAAAATGCTCATCATCACTGGTCATCAGAGAAATGCAAATCAAAACCACAATGAGATACCATCTCACACCAGTTAGAATGACAATCATTAAAGTCAGGAAACAACAGATGCTGGAGAGGATGTGGAGAAGTAGGAACGCTTTTACACTGTTGGTGGGAGTGTAAATTAGTTCAACCATTGTGGAAGACAGTGTGGTGATTCCTTAAGGATCTAGAACTAGAATTACCATTTGACCCAGCAATCCCATTACTGGGTATATACCCAAAGGATTATAAATTATGCTACTCTAAAGACACAAGCACATGTATGTTTATTGTGGCACTGTTCACAATAGCAAAGACTTGGAACCAACCCAAATGTCCATCAATGATAGAGTGGATTAAGAAAATGTGACACATATACACCATGGAATACTATGCAGCCATAAAAAAGGAGGAGTTCATGTCCGTTATAGGGACATGGATGAAGATGGAAACCATCATTCTGAGCAAACTATCACAAGGACAGAAAACCAAACACTGCATGTTCTCACTCACAGGTGGGAACTGAAGAATGAGATCACTTGGACACAGGGCAGCGAACATTACACACTGGGGCCTGTTGTGGAGTGGGGGCCTGGGGGAGGGGATAGCATTAGGAGAAATATCTAATGTAAGTGATGAGTTGATGGGTGCAGCAAACCAACATGGCACATGCAAGCCTATGTATCAAACCTGCACCTTGTGCACATGTACCCTAGAACTTAAAGTATAATTAAAAAAAAGAAACTTCTACATTCTTTTTCCAAAGTGGCTAAACCATTTTTCATTTCTAGGAGAAATGTGTAAAATTCAAATTGCATAGCATCTATGTCAGCACTTGATATTTTCATCTTTGTTGCTTGCCAATCTAATAGATATATACTGGTGTCTCATCGTGGTTTTAATTTGCATTTACCCAATGACTAATGATATTTAACATCTTTTAATGTGCTTATTTGACATTTGTATATCTCCTTTGGTAAAGTGTTTGAATCTTTTGCCCATTTTTATATACTTATTATTAAATTTTGAGAATTCACATATTTTGGATTCAAGTTATCTTTCAGATGTGTGTTTTGGAAATATGTTTTTTCCAGTCTGTGGCTGGTTCTTTCATTTTATTTACAGTGTCTTTGATGAATAAAAGTTTTACATTTTGATAAAATTCAGTTTATCAGCTTTTTGTTTTGTGTATCATGCTTTTTGTGTCATGTCTTAGAAATCATTGCCTAACCCAAGGTCACAAGATTATTTCCTGTATATTCTTTTACAAGTTTATAGCTTAGTTTTTACATTTAAGTTTATGGTTGATATTAGGTGAATTTTTATATACATATGGTATGAAGTATGAATCAAGATTCAGTCTTTTGTATATAGGTGTCCATTTGTTCCAGTATCATTTGTTTAAAAAATGATACTTTATTGCATTGTCTTTGGTATACTACATTTTGATAAATAACATAAACCAGTAATCTACATATATTGTCAAATGCTAGTTCGCACGCTTTTTGTGTCACATGTGTAGCTGAGATAACAAACTATGCTTGAAGAGGATAATCAGTGCTTCTCAGGGCAGGGTGAATTTTCCCATTCTTCTGCAGTGTATCAGCACACATTCCACTGTATTTTGCCAGCTGACCCATTGAGAAGTCCTGACCTCCATTAGGAAAAAAGCAAAATGGACTCTTCACTTTCGGGTTTTCTTAGTTTAAAGCTTTTCATAATTTTCAAACCAAAACTAGAATACATTCCTAATTGATGGCTCTTTGGAATTTAGAATGCACTTTTGCATAGAAGTAGTGTTTGTAAATGATGGTTACTGATAAAAGAAAATCTTCAGCAGAATTAAATTTAAAGGCGTTTAATTGAGCAATGAACAACTCGCGAATCAGGCAGCCTCTTGAGCCAGAGTAGGCTCTGAGACTTCAGCGCAGCTACTTAGGAGAAGAAGATTTATGGACAGAAAAAGGAAAGTGACGTACAGAAAATGGAAGTGAGGTACAGAAACAGCCAAATTGGTTGCAGCTTGGCGTTTGCCTCATTTGAACACCATTCAAACAGTTGGCTACAGTTGATTGGCCAAAACATGGTGATTGGCACAAGTGTAGGCTACAGTTGGTTTACACTTCCTCTTACTATAGTTCACAATGTACAGCAAAACCTTTAGGCTGAATTTGAAATATGTAAGGAGGCTTAGCTTTAGGCTAAACTTGATTTAACATTACATTCCCAGACTATCTTATAAATATTTGATTTATCTATCATGAAGAAGAAATACTATTTATTAACAAGGAGAAAATCAGCAAGTAGATGGACCCTTGTGGAGGTTTTGATGGGAACTTATTGAAAATATTTTAAGTATTAGGGACACTGGTTCTTAAGTAGAACAAATTTAATCCCCAGGAATATGGCTTTCCTTTTTCTTGATACAGCAGCATGATTATTTTATGCATTACTCATGATGGTGTGGAGATGAGTAATATTCATTAAATACTGATTATGTGCAATTAGATAATTAAGGCTTTTCTTAAGTCACCTCATTCCTATAAGAACTCTGTGAAGTAGGAAATTTATCTCCATTTTATGGATCTGAAAACAGATTTAGAAAGGCCGTACAATTTGCTCAACATCTCACAATTAATGTGATGGCTCTGGAGTTAAAATTCAGTTCCGTCTGACTTCAGAGCTCACTATTCTCTGATGATTGGGGTCAACATTTTGGCTAGTGAAATAAATGATGAAGGGAGAGAGATCCTCCTTCAAAGAGAGAGGATGAGGAGAAAGGGAGCTAAAGGAGATGAGTGTATGTAAGTGAAAAAGATTAAGGGCGAATTGAATGAACCCTGAGTGATGACTTAATAGAGGTAGATAGATTCTGCCAAAAAGGCCTTGAAGAGGAATAAAGAGTAGGGTGTAGAAAAGGGAAGTCAAATAAAGGAGTTCTACCTTCTGACCACTAGGTGACACAATTGACAGAAAACACCTTGGCTGCTGTCTGGAGGTGGTGGTGAGGGTGGTGGGGGGTGGTGCGTGAGGCAGGGAGGCAGGGAGCCAGGGAGAGACAGTGAAGAAGGTTTTAGGAGTAAGTTGCAGGTCATCCGCATAATGGACATTTGAAGCAGTCAGAAGTGATGGCAGCCACATGGAGAGTGCCTTATGGAGAAAGGCGTCTAAATTATATAGTCTGTTCAGGTGTCACTTTTGATCTAAATGTGAATCATTTCTATTTCTACCAAACACCAAGTAGGGAGGCAGTGTCAGTATAGGGATTAAGAGCAAGGAATCTGGAGTTTGGCTTTATAGGTCTGGAACCTGGCTCTGCCACAACTAAGGCAAGTCACCGAATCTTCCTAAGCATCAGTTCCCTTCTCTGTAAAAGGGATATAACAATATCTACCTCAAAGAGATGCTGTGCTCATTAAATGAAATAATACATGTAAAGCCCTTGGTATGGTGCCTTCCTCAAAGTATACTTGTTTAATGCTATCATCATTGTTATTATTGTTGTTAGGTAGAATTTTTTTAAAAAGACAGCTAAATTAAAATGAATTAATTAATACATTTCCAGAACAGTAAGAGACAGGTTTTTTTAGTTCAGACAATGCAATTTCTTTTGCTTTTGTTGATTGTACACAAAACACTGTCAGTTTAGATGAGCACTGCATTTTAACTTCTTATATGCCTTTTAATTTCTTAATTGAATAAAAGCTCTATTCTTGCATATTTTGCTAAGAGATCACATAAAGATTGTAGCATTCATGGTCAACTCTAGGCAAAATTTCAAGATGGTCAAATTCATCCTTGATGCCTTCTCAGCTCTCACTTCCATCTTTGTGCCCTTCAATCTCTCTTCCCTACCTCCATTCTTCTCCACCTTCTTTTCTCTTCTCCTATTTCTAATGATCTTAATCTGCTCTTCAGCTACCCTCGACCACTCTAAGAAACACCCCAGAAATGCTTTTCCTCTCATGACTTCCCAATCCAAAACTTTAGTTACTTCTTTCTTGTTCACCTCATTCCCCACAGAACTCCAACTCAGTCAATCCTTCTATTTTTGGAGATCAGAAACTGGATTTGACTAATTAATAATAAATGGAGAATGAACAGATATTTTTACCATCCCCAGGAATGTTCACATTTTGTAAAGACTTTTTAACTGAGATAAATCTCTAGTAGATGGTGTGTGTCAAGCCATGTGAAAAACTGAAAAGAAGACTTTTGGGTACTCTGAAGGAAGCCTTAGGAATGGAGTGACTTTCCTTAAATCACAGCACTAAGGTGGCCACCAAAGAAATACAGATCACTGAAAATTCCCCAAAACTCAGAGATTTTCATTTACTCAATAATTTAAAATTCTTATTTAAGCTTTTTGAAAGTGGTATTTGCAATTGGAAAAATTAATTCTCTTTAACTGCTTTGTCTCTCTTATTTTACAATTTCTCAACACTATTAGTGTGGCGGAAGCCCCTGGTTACTTTCCCATAGCCATTTTCCTTTCTTTCCACAGTAATACAACCTTTAATTTTATGGCAGTCATAAAAACCACATTCCCCAGCTTCCCTTGCAGCTAAGAGTAACCTTGTGTTTACCTTTTGGACAACAGAATGCAAACAGGAATGTCATTTGCAACTTTAGTATCCTGACAGGAAAGGGCTTAGAGTTCTTCCCCTTTCTCTTTCCAGTTGGCTGGAAGGCAGATATATAAACACTAGAGCTCTAGACAGCATCTTGGACCAGGCTACTGAAGTTCATTCCTTAGAGGTGACACAACAGTAAGTGGGCATGATCCTGGCTACATGATAAACTAATCAAGTTACTGTACCAGCTTTGGACTGTTCATCTCTGGAACTTGGAAATAATAGAAAACTGTGTGTGTTTAAGCCACTATTGTGTTTTTGTCACATACAGCTGAATTTAATTCAAGCTACCTGTTGCTGATAGAAAGTTATAGGTGAGGCCAGGCGCGGTGGCTCACACCTGTAATCCGAGCACTTTAGGAGGCTGAGGAGGGCAGATCACGAGGTCAGGAGTTGGAGACTAGTCTGGCGAACATAGTGAAACCACGTCTCTACTAAAAATACTAAAAATTAGCCAGGTGTGGTGTTGGGCACCTGCAATCCCAGCTACGCGGGAGGCTGAGGAAGGAGAGTTGTGTGAACCCAGGAGGTGGAGGTTGCAGTGAGCTGAGATCGTGCCACTCCACTCCAGCCTGGGTGACAGTGCGAGACTTCATCTTGGGGAAAAAAAAAAAAGGAAAAGAAAGTTACAGGTGAATTAAATAACCTGCTCATGGATAATTCTCAATATAAGAAAAGTTTAACTCAAATTCACTAAGACAATTAGGTGGCATTTTTTTTGCAGTTAGTATCTGTAATGCATGGCCTTAACCTGTTAGTAGTGGAATCTTCTATTCTGATGCTATAGAGACCAGTGCTATTCAATAGAACTTTTATGATGATGGAAATGTTTATGTCCTGGTTATTCCTGGAAAAGCCACTAGTCACACATGGCTACTGAGAATTTGAAATGTGGGTTTTTTAACTAAGGAACTAAATTTTAAATTTTGTTTTAATTTAAACTTAAGTAGTTACATGTGGCATGTAGCTCTGATTCTGAGAGTTTGGCACATACTCAACATGCTCAACATACTCAACTTGTCCACAGTTTTTCTTCATTTGAGCTACATTTTAAGCAAAGAAACTGAATACTGTAAATGATCAATGGGTTGGTGAAGCCAGTTACAGCTAACGAAAGCTGCCTCTTAGATGGAGTGAGAATTGAAGGAAGGTTAAAACAGTTTCCATTTTCTCCCACAAGAAGAATATGCCAATTTACATTGACTTTAAATGTTTCACACTGGAATATTTTAGGATCTTAAAACATGGAAGGCTCAAATACAGATGTGTTCCTCTGGTAGCAGCCCTCAGAAGCCCTCAGAAATGCGTGGTAGATTTTGTTTCTCCTCCACCCCTGACAAAATTGACTCTTGACCTTGTGCTATTGTGTTAGGGGTCACACTGATTCCCAGGCTTATCCCCTTGCTTCTACTAAATAACAAGACCCCTTTCATGTATTTCAGGTGTTTGTGGCGGTTTCTGGGCTCTGCTATAGGTGGTGGCACAGCATGAGCATGGCTGTTTATTCCAGTCTCTCTGCAGTCAGTTGTAAAACTGTAAATGGCTAAAACAAACACCTTTTGCTATCACCTATTCTATTAACAGCCCTTAGAACCAGGGCTGTCATTAGCAAAGCAGACCCTGCTTATATTCTAACTTTGGACTGCAATCAGAAGATTTGCAACAGTTAATGAGGTGAAGCCAGGTATCTTGGTTTCTGTATGGATATCAGCGAACTTGCCTTTGAAGACTGCTTCCAGATTTAGAAAAGAATGCTGTCATTCCAAAAAAGTACAAGCCTTTACTAAAGATCGTACCTACTATACATATGTGTACAGTGCTGTATCAAATGCTGTAATTTTCTGAGCAAGTGGATTTTCTGGCTTATTAATTATTCAGTAGAGGGGTCTCTCTGAGTCTGTGCTTGGATTCTAGAGATTAATGCTTGACAGATAATAGAGAAATTGTGTGAGTGGCTCTATTTTCCAAAGGCCAAAAAATGGAGTTCTGAATTGACCTTATTTTTCTTATGCCTGTCCTTCCCTCCTTTCGTATCCAAACAAGTATTGACTCTGTAGCTCAGGGCAGGCTATCTTTGTTGCCACAGTTAAGATACACCTGGAAAATTTCTGTTCCCTTTGTGGGCATAGAGAGGTTTGGTGTGATCCAGACTTATGGTCAACTCCTGACTCTACCACTTACTAGATGTGTCATTCTTGGTAATTTGTAAACTTCTCTGTGCTTTGGTTTCAATAAAATGTAGGTGATAACAGCTTCTTTGTGTAGGGTCATCATGTGCTTATGTGAGTTAAGGTAATTTAATGTGGTTAGTATTATATCTGCAACATAGTAAGCTTTCAGTAAATGGCATAGTTACTGTCATACACTCTTTCAAATTAGTGAACAAATACATTATTATTCTTTTCATCAGAAAGCATTGGAGTGCCCACTGAGACGTAGTCTCCTTCCTGCTATCCCTCTTCACTGTGTTTTGGAAATGAACAAGGAAGCTGGAAACGGAATTGCTACTGATATCCATCTTTCAATAGAAGAAGAATCAGTCTAAGGAAAAATTTGACATACAAAGGAGAATAAATCTGAGAGAAGCAGAGCCAGGGTTCTGATCAAACCATACCTGAAGCCCATGTTACTGCTGATCCTACTCCCTTAGTCAACAAGTAAATTATTTTTATTGTCAGTTTGGCTTGACTGACCTGTCCTTGCAGCCTAAGTGATGCGTGAGCGAATGGAGATATGAACTAGTTGCTACATAGAAGCTTGACGTCAGGTTGAAATTAGGGGCTCAAAACTAGATATGAAACCCAGGGCATGGAAATGGTCACAGTGCTTCTTGAATAAGAAGCTCTACTTCAAATTGGAATGTTGATGTAACAGAATCAAGAGATAGTACTCTCAGGGCTTGATCAGCAAGGTCTGAAGGTTCAAAATGCGGCTCTGTTGTAAACTACTGAGAAAGCCAGTGGGGAGAAGAGATTTCTCTAGGACAATCTGACAACTATGTTCCCTCTCATGCTACAGATGTCTGGCTGCTAGTCAAAGGCCTTCATAGAAGGTGCTAAGAGAGTAAAGGGATATCCAAAAAAATAATAAAAATAAAGAGAGATAGTTAAGAATTCTCAATTATCCTCAGAAAAGAAGTAGTAAAATATGAAAAGAGTATGGACTTTGTAGTCACACTTGGTTTTAAATTCTGGCTCTGCCATTTTCCAGCAAGTTATCTAACAAGTTGAACCTTATTTCTGTTTGTAAAAATAAGAGAAAAATACTAACACCTTCTTTGAGGATTGTTGCAAATAGTAATGTGATACTTTTATGAAAAGTCTGGAACATAGAAAAAATCAATTAAGAACAGTTATTATTATTTGTTATTAATAGAACTAGGACTGTGCCTGTTGGTAGAACTCCTGGGCTATTTAAAAGATGAGTGGGCTGCATGATTTTGCAACTTTAGCTGGAAAGCGTCCTGGTGTGCAATGATCACATGATTATTCACCATTGGAATTCTCTTGGTAATTTTTATACCCCTCGTGCCAACCTTTAGGGAAGAGAAAGAAACCATTCTTGGTTACAATAGTTTCTAATTTCCACTTGACCCAAACTTTGCAACAGTTGTTTTACTGGAGTTATACTTGGTTCTCTGGAAAGTCATGGGAACAAGTACTGAAATTGCAGTACCAGGCACATAGTAGGAGCTCAATAAGTGCTACCTGAAGTCTGGGTGTCAGCAGAGATGACAATTAAAGGATACTTTGGGAAGGGCTCTGGAAGATATAAATATTCCAGATTCTGTTACTGTTTCCACATTTTTAAGACCTTTGGGCCCTGAGTTCATTTATGTTCTGAAGTAGAGTCCAACCTCCCTGTGAAAAAGACAAATAAGTTGATTGTAGCCTACCTCATGTAGCAATGGTTCTGCTTAAAATTTCTCAGAGCTCAAGCCTATATGGAGGGCCAAGGTTAGTGGAAAGTTTGCTGCTGCTGTTAGCTCACTCTGTGGCCTAAGGCAAGCCATTTAACCTCTTGGTGTCTGGATTTCCTCATCTGTGAGCCAGGGATAATAATACTTCCTACCTCACAGGTGTGTTGGGGGCATTAATTAATGTTTGTCTAGTGCTCAGGGATCTGTGATGAAAGGAAAGCATCATTACTGTTGGTTTGCTGCAGGCAAGACTAGATTATAGTCCTCCAGATGGGTTGCATATGGGAAGTGGTTTTAGCAAAAGATTTTCCCAAATGAAATGCAGGCTTTAAGGTTTGGGGCCACTTCAAAAGAAAAGGTGCCAGTAGAACTTCATCCTTTCTCTCTTGCATCCCAGCACTATCCATTACCGTATTTTGACAAGAAGTATTTAGCTAGTTTGTTTCAGAAGTCTCTGCTCTCCATAGAATTTTAAATATCCAGATTAACTAGATGTGGTTATTTTTACAGAAAACTCTTAATTCCTTGTGAAGACTATTTAGTGTATAGGGACCATTTAGTGTGTTCATCCTATGATAAACAAGATTAAAAAGCCATTGTTTTAACAGCACCAGTGGACAAATCAAATAGGCAAGAGGTTTCAAGCTTTTCATTCTGTTTTGTTTTGTTTAGCTCCCTCTTCCCTGACACCCACTATTTTAAAAATAGCTTTCTACACTAAAGAGCATTGAGGTGTTCCTGAAAAGTTTTAAAGAGGAACATTTTGAGAAAGGACTTCTGGTAAAATAGTGAGTAGAGTGTCTGGATACATTAAAGCCTGGAAGGAACTGGCAAAGAAGAAATCTGTTCTCTGAGTGCTAGACAAATTTTTGTTTTCCAAATATTTGAAAAATTGATACAATTAGTACATATGTCAGGTTAAAGGTCAAAGATAACTTTTCTTTTACCAAGAACAGAAGTGTATTTTCTCTTATTTCATTTTGCTCTCTTCTATATTTATATTTTATTAGTATTATCAATTCAGATAATATGAGAAATAGGAAGAATCTTCTTGTTGGTTAAATTCATGCTGCTGAAGCAAAAATTCCAAGGCAGAAATGTAAGTGATGATAGCCCTGCTACTGCATTTACTTCTGTTATAAAGCAACCGGCACTTTATTCAGCACATATTTATTGAGTGTACTCTAAGTTTGAGGCACTGTTCTGGGCAATAGGAAATGAGCAGTACAGATAGGGTCTCTATTCTCATGGAGCTTGCATTTTGGTGGAGGAACACAAGAGCACACCAAAAAACAATTATAAATGCAGAGAACTAAAGTGATGAGACAGAGAGTTCGATGGATTGACTAGAAAGCCCTCTCCAGGAGGTGGCTTTAAGTTGGTAAGGCCCCTAGGGGTGAGACAGTGTGAGACAATGTTAGAAAACAACTTTGTTGTAATAAGGCTTTCAGTTGGTATGGGATACAGTTTGGGATTCATATTAGTCCATTTTCATGCTGCTGATAAAGACATACCTGAGATGGGGTAATTTATAAAGAAAAAGAGGTTTAATGGACTTGCAGTTCCACATGACTGAGGAGGCCTCACAATCATGGTGGAAGGTGAAAGGCACAATCTTACATGGTGGCAGGCAACAGGGAAGAGAGTCGAGCAAAAGGGGAAACCCCTCATCCAATCATCAGATCTGGACTTATTCACTACCATGACAACAGTATGGGGGAAACTGCCCCCAGGATTCAATGATCTCCCACCGGGTCCCTCCTACAACACATGGGAATTATGGGAGTTACAATTCTAGATGAAATTTGGGTGAGGATACAGCCAAACCACATCAGGATTCTAGCATATCCTTCTAATGTGGTGTCCAATTATTTCTTCTTAATTTAGATTCCTCCATCATCTATTGCATACAAAGGAAAGTGGATTATGTTTAGAATCATCAAATTAGGGTGGTTGACTGGTGCTCTGAAAAGGACTGAGGACCATGTTGGGAGACCTGGTTGGTCCTGGATCTTCCACTACCTTGCTGTGTTAGTCATGCAGTCTCATTATACTTTGGCTGAAAAAAACAAAAAGTGAGGTGCTTCTAGGATGAATATAAAGCATGATTCAATTATTGTAAACCCTTTGTTTTCATAAATCTGTGAAAAGAAAGCTGCAAAAACCTAAAAAGTGCTTATATTAGTATCTTGAAAATTTAGGATAATTAGGTAGAGAGCTAAATTCAAAAGTTAGATATCATTAGTACTTTTATAATGAGTTTTAAAAATTCTTTACATCTTTTTTGGAAAATGGGAGTCTTTTTAAAAACCTACAGTAGAGAGTTTTCAAAACATTAGAAAAGTCAATAATCATTACTAGTATGTTTGTAATTTCTTTACTTTTAAGTTTTTCCTGCTTTCACCAACTTCCACAAGTAAATAGATGTGAAATGTCTTAAAGTTCTTAAAGTTAAGCATTCCTTTTGCAACAAAAATTGAACTTTTAAAAATAAATTCAATAAGTAAATTTAGAAAATGATTTATACTCTAATATCCCAAACTCTTCACAAGGAATTAAGAATTTTCTTCAACAATAATATCCCAAACACAATTTTATGAACAAGTGAGATTATGCGTATTTTTGTCTAGAAACTAATAAAAACGCACTAACAGCATTACCTTCTGTAGTGCTTAACACTTTTCAAAACAATTTTATTTCATTTAATCCTTACAATTGCTTTGGAATTAAATTGGGCAGAATTTATTATTCCTGCTTAAGACAAGAAGGAGGCTCAAGAGAGAATTTTCTTGGAGTTGTGGCCGGGTGTGGTGGCTCACGACTGTAATCCCAGCACTTTGGGAGGCTGAGACAGGCAGATAACAAGATCGGGAGATGGAGACCATCCTGGCTAACACTGTGAAACCCCGTCTCTACTAAAACTACAAAAAAAATTAGCCGGGTGTGGTGGGGGACGCCTGTAGTCGCAACTACTCAGGAGGCTGAGGCAGGAGAATGGCGTGAACCCGGGAGGCGGAGCTTGCAGTGAGCAGAGATCACGCTACTGCACTCCAGCCTGGGCGACAGAGCAAGACTCCCTCTCAAAAAAAAAAAAAAAAAAAAAAAAAAAAGAATTTTCCTGGAGTTGCATAGCTGGTAACTTAAGTTTGAATCTAAGATCCTGCTCCTATCTAGAGCGTCTGCTTCTAAAAATGGGTACACACCTAACTTAGGTTTCTTTTTTTTTTTTTTTTTTTTCCGGATTTCAAACTACTTTCAAGAATTTTCTAGAAGGCTTTGAGGCTGATGTGTGGCACATGAGTTTATAAATAAGTTTGGGCAGCTGTAGTGATTCTGCCACTTGCATCCCTTCTGCTGCGTCCCTGCTCTTTGGTGTCCTGCATGTCTGTCTGGCGCATCTGTCACTCTTGTGGGCTACCTTACCCATGGCCAGGGTGAGACCTGTGTTGGATGCGTTGGATGTTTCCCTTGTTTTTAGAAAAACCTAGGCAGGAATCGTACATCTCATCTTGAGTTCATTTAAACATATTGTGGCAATGTAAAACTAAGACCAGACACTTTTGAAAATATTTTTTTTTCATGGAGTATCAAATTTTAACAGTATGATTTCTAGTATCTGATTACCTTTGGCTTATTATCAGTCAGTAAACGTGATGTTTAGAGTGATGAGGAACAAATAACATGACTTTGAACCACCCTCCAGACCTTATATTCTACCGTGGTCACAAAATATTAGACCTTTCCATTAGAGTATGATGGAATGATTACGTGCAAGATTTTGAGACACTGTTATAAGATCTGCTAAATACATCTACAGGTCAAAGACTGGGGGAGGGGGAATAATCTACTTGAAAGCTGTGGAGAAAAGATGGACAAAACACGAGGGAATAAATAAGAGTTGGGTTTAGAGAGAAGAACCAGACATGATTTTGTTCAAAACTTCATTCTTTATTTGCAATAAATTAAAATAAGGTGGATTTTTTTGATGAGTCATAAGATAGATGTTGCATGAAAGGGCACTGGAATCAACAGGCACAAAATAAGATGGCCAAACACGGAAAAATGATCATAGGTAGAGCATTTGTTCCAGTTGCCTTTTATCTTTTACACCTGTGTTTGAATTCATCCAAACTTGCGTAAATCCTTTACACAGCTGTCGAAATTGCACCTGAAAAAAGGCTGAAGTAGTCTCAGACGGGCTAACATTTCATCATCCTGAATACTTAAACCCAAACAGGTTTAAACACTTTGCCAAACCCAAGGATAACGGGCTTCCCATTGATCTTCGCTCTGCTCAAATGTTCAACTGTGTGTGCCAAAATGTACACTGCAGCCTGCATTGTGTAGATTTCAACAATTTTTAGCTGCAGACAAGCTCAAAAACAAAGTTTTAACGATGGGAGTTCTCCTTTAAAATCTACGAAGAAACACATACTTTCATATATATAATTAGATAAAGAGCAGTTGGCCATTTGTACAAACAGATCTTCTAAATTTATTTTTTCTTGTAAACAAATAGTTTAATTTTGTATAATTCTGAAAAGAGCTAGTCACATTTCTGGTATTTTCACTGGACTATTTCTGATGTGTAATCTGACCTCCACAATCTTATCACCTTTAATTTGCGGTCTATACTTAATTTTTTCCATTAATAAATTATAAAGGTATATATCAACATTGTAATACAATTCACACAGCACAGAAAGATATAGAACTAACAGTACAAGTCCTCCTTTACTCTGTTTCCTCCAAACTCACCTCCCCAGAGGTAACCTCTTTCAACAGTTTGATGTATATCTTTCCAGATCTTTTGTAAAATGCATTAATTTGCATATGTGTGTCTGTGTAATTATGAATAAGTTCTATCATAACATACTATGAATAAATATTATCATAACATTCTGCCATGATCTTTTCCTTAGAATATAATGTATTATCAATCTTTAAAAATTTGTCCAGCCTGATCAGTGAAAGGTGGTATCCCTGGGTATAGGATGTTCTCTGGGTGGGGACTAGATGCACTTAAACTATTTTCTTCAAACTTAATTCTCCACTCTCTGCTTCCCTGTTCATACTAGCAAAAGTTGGGAGGCTTTTTTTCTGGCTAAACATGGCACTAAGAGGAAGTGAATCTGAAAGTTGACCCTGAAGAAAATTTGGGGCTTGCCTTCATTATGGAAAAAAGAAAGGAAAATTCCACATAAGGGAGCTTTTTTCTCTGTGCAAAGCCATAGGAACCTGACTGCCTTCCTGTTTTCTTGGTCAGACTATCTGGAGCTATCTTTATGGCCAACCTGATCCATGTTTTTTCCATTGTTTTTTCCACTGTGCTCTCACTAAGGACTACATTCAGTTATACATGTATTTTTTATTTTTTGAGACAGAGTCTCGCTCTGTCGCCCAGGCTGGAGTACAGTGGCAAAATCTTGGCTCACTGCAACCTCCACCTCCTGGGTTCAAGTGATTCTCATGCCTCAGTCTCCTGAATACCTGGGATTATAGGCGTGCACCACCACACCGGGCTAATTTTTGTACTTTTAGTAGAGATGGAATTTCACCATGTTGGCCAGGCTGGTCTCAAATTCCTGACTTCATGTGATCCACCTGCTTCGGCCTCTCAAAGTGCTGGGATTATAGGCGTTAGCCACCAAGCCCGGCCCAGTTCTACATTTTAATGGCCTTCCCCTTTGGCATGCTTCCATACCCCTGCTGGAATGTTTATTTCTTCTCCTCAAAAGGAGTTTCTTCGTAAGGGAAAAGATGGATTTCCCTCAGTCTGGCAGAGAAATCCCCAGAGCAGACCCTTGCCTGAACTTTGTAAGTTGATTTGAAAATCGTTATAAAGAGATTTGGCTGCTGGGGGGGAACTTGAGAGAAACCTGATTGACAAGATAATCGCCAGGCCATTGAAGATGGCATTGGTGGGAAGCTGAGGGTTAGTGGGTGTGATAGAGTCAAAAGACAAATTGATGTAAGCAGAATATCTCCAATGTTGAATAATGAGGTTGAAAACCTGACGACGTAACAGTGCTTTTAGTATTTGACTTTTGGATCTGAGCCAGAATAAATTAAGGACAGAGTCCTGATAAAATGAAGTGACCTTCATTAATTATGTCACCATGTGCCATTTATTGTCTTTCAGCTTCAAGCCCACCCTTCTATATTCTTTAACTGATGCTGAGACTGGGCCTTTGCAAACAAGTCAGCTTTGCCAACTGGCTCCCTATGAGGCTTTGCCATTGGGGGATACTAACTGGAGAAGACATGCCACTTCCTGTTTCTGTGACCATCACCCAGCCTCACTTCTTTCTCAAACCTGGAACCAGTACTTGATTCCAGGAGCAGCCATGGACTCCAACCAGCAGTTTTTCCAACACTCACAGAATCTGTTTTCTCTCATCCCCAACTCCTGAAATACCAGCCCCACAGCTGAGATGCTCCCTTGCTCAGAGATTTGAGTTTTTCAGCTCCCTGCAGGCCTACTTTCTAAGTTTTAATACATCTAGTCTCTTCTCTTTGCTTCCAAAGCCTTAAGGTTGGTAGTTTCTTCCTGTAATTGTAACCTCTGTGATATCTTAATGTTTCCCTGTTGAATGTTCTGCTGTTCAATATCTAGTTAACAGTTCTTTATGGTACCCTATTTCTGTCTTTTTATGAGACCCTGACTCACACAGGCTCTTCCAAGATGAAGAATAAAGGGGAAACTCATGAGTTTCTATGTCATTCAGGAATGACACTGAGGTCTTCATTATGTGGGAGTGGTGAGAACATAGGGGAAGAGGTACATTTGACAAATGTCAGGTGGGAAGGAACTGATAGGACTTGATAATTAGAAACAGGGAGTGAAGACAGAGGGCAGTAGAATAGGTGAAGTTCCCATCCTGCTGGTTGGGAAAATGATATTGTTTTAGAATACTGGGAAAGTTGGGAAAAGAAATAAGTCCAGGTAAGGGACAGGCAAGTGGAAATATTTTAAAGGCATGTGGTAAAGTGGAACTGAAATTCAAGGGAGAACTGGAGAGGTGACCTCAACAGTGAGCATGGAGACAGTGGCTTAGTTCCCTGAGGATGTGAGGATGGAACAGCAGTTGGCAGGTAACTTGCAGAAAGGGGCTTAGCCTAAAGTCCAAGCATGTGGCCTCCTGCCCATAACAAACACAGATAACCTTCTTTTTAATAACCTGTACAGGTTAGGAAGAACAGGAACTACAGGACCATTATTTTAACTAGAAGAAGGATTAGTGATTATTTGAGATTCTGTTATTGCTTGCATAAGAAAACTTCACTTCTGGGTGAGTCAGTCGAATGGAGAGTCAAGGAACAAAGTTGCCTTTAATTTTTTATGATGGAAGCAGATGAGCAAGCTACATAAACAGCCACTTTACATGAGCAGAAGACTATGAAGCTTGTTGTCATCAAATAAAACACACAGCAAAGCTCATCTGACACATGTTTGATAATATTCACAGTTATTATTGTGCTACATTGTAACTAGGCACAGGTGCTAAGAAGTTCTTATAAAATATTGTAAATCATATTGATGAAAGTCAAACCAACTTTTTATACTTTCTACTTTTAAACTTTATCTAAAATGGATCTCTCAGAAGTTTTCATTGATATCATGTACTATCAATTAAAATCCATCTGTCAAACATGTATTGAGTTGTTATTATTTTCCAAGTATTGTGCTGGGCTCTGGGGGATAAAAATATGAACAGAATGGCGAAAAGTTGAGTTTATGTGTGCACTTAAATCTGAATCACATGTACGCTCCTGAGTGATCCATACATGTTTCTGCATAATGGTCCTGTATCCTGTACTCTGCATTCTCCTTGAGTAAAAGTATGACTTCTTCTGATACCATTTCTTTCTTCAGTTGACAACCTTACTCCTCCCATGCCTGCCTTTTTCCAGCCCTCTGTGGGGCATGGAGGGGTTCTCCACCAGCATTTCCCATTCTAAGTTTCCGGGAGGGTAGGTGTCTTGACACGAGAGAATTTGGGCTCGTGATGTTGGAATAATAGACACACAGTAGACTGGACGGCATAGGCAGTAGAGAAACACAGGAAGAAGGGGCTTTTCCTCCGTAGAAATGGACTGTCTTAACAGAAGGGAGAGGTAAAGGTTAGGAGGAAGAGCCTATGTTAGGGCTGGGAAAATAGCAGGGAGCTGACTAGGATAGGACACGTGCTTGAGTAGGATGGTTTCCTGCCAGAAGAAACTCTCACCCAGCAACTCTATGGGAGGGGCCCTGAGTAACAGAAGCTGGTATAGTCTCTAACCTGTTCCCCCAAATAAGACAGAAAAACATATTTGAGAGAGATGCTGAAGAACATTGCCCCCTTATTTTGGCCCCTTGTGAGTCAGTCCGGATAGGTTAAATAATGTTGCTGTAATAAACAACCTTCAGATCTTAGTGGTGCAGCACTACAAAGATGTATGTCTCCCTTAGTTTGCACGTCCATCATAGGATGGCTAGGTGCTTTGCTCCACGTCATCCTCACTCAGGATGCAAGCTGAAAGAGCCTCCACTATCTGGGAACATCATTGATTTCTCAGTCAAGGGGAAGGAAAGGGCAAATCACACACTGGCTCTTAAAGGTTCTACCCAGAAACTGCATAAGTCACTTCATTTCCATGTCATTAGTTAAAGTAAGTCACACACATGATAATGCCATTCTTCAAGGTGGCAGAGAAGTATACTTCTACTGTTTGCCCAGAAGTAACAGCACTAGAAACATCCTTCCTAAGATACCTATGCATTATACAATGAGTTATTGTTGACTCTTAAGGAGCAACTCTATGGGTAGGAATAGTGTGATTTTCCAGGATCACTGGAATGCGAATCTTCCACTGTCCTTGAAATATATTTTTTTACCTATTCAGGGATGCATGGAGTTCCTTTAATAGCACATAGTATTATGTGTGTTAAGTAAGAAAGGCTTAAAATATCTAATAAACTAATAATGCTTGTTTATATGGTTACAAATCTGGTCTTTTGCGTTTTGCTAAAAGGGAAGGACCCTCTACAGGGCATGAAAGATGAGGTGCTCTGCTGAGTACTGAGCATCTCTAATATGGGAGGGAGCTTTTAGGAAAGTTGTTTGGTTCAACCCTCTCAGTAACTCAAGATGGTTTAGTAGTTAAGAACATAGACTCTGGAGCTAGACTACCTAGGTTGAATCCTTCCTTTACCATTTAGCATTTCTGTGACCTTGGGCAATTCCATATTCCTCTGTGCCTCAGTTTCCTTATCCAAAAAATAGAGATAAAAATAGTGTCTACCTCATAGGGCTGTGAAGAGGAGTTAATGTTTGCAAAGTGCTAGTGGCAAAGACTAGCAAAAGGTCGCTGTCTATAAAAGCATTGATTAAATAAATAAACTATTTTATTTAGAGTTTATTACCAAGTAGTCTCATTTACCAAGAAGAAACTAGGGTTCACAGAAATTAAATAATTTTCTTGGGGAGAGGAAAGATCCAACATTTTATATCACTTCTCTCCGAAGTCCATGTTTTTTGTTTTACAACACATTGGGGGCTGGATAACAAAGTCAAAAGGAAAGAAAAACATAGAAATGTAAGACATGAAAAGCAAGCCTTTCCAGCTTCTCAACATTGCCTTCACTTGCACCCAGAAGTTTTCATGTTCTTAGTAGCTCTTCCATAGGAACTTGTCAGTGAGCCAAAAACTATTGCTCCACCTAAGGTAGATACTGCCCGGTGCTCTGGGACAAGGACATTGTCACTGACTTTTTTTTTTGATGATGTCTCGCTCTGTCACCAGGCTAGAGTGCGGTGGTGTGATCTCAGCTCACTGCAACCTCCACCTCCTGTGTTCAAGTGATTCTCCTGCCTCAGCCTCCTGAGTAGCTGGGACTACAGGCACATGCCACCACACTCAGCTAATTTTTGCATTTTAGTAGAGATGGGGTTTCACCATGCTGGCCAGAATGGTCTCAATCTCTTGACTTCGTGATCTGCCTGCCTCAATGACCTGTTAAAGTTACAGTAACTGGGAGCACTTTTCAGCCACTGCCCAAGCCTTGAGGATTTGATAATCTTATGTGAATAAGCATAATTTCTCCATGTATGAAATGTTTGGTTGAAGTATGAGTGGCACATTTTCACCTTGAAAGAAAAGTCCTTTTGAACATCCTCAGGTCAGTAAAAGAGCAAGATAAATTCAATGTGTTTCAAATGTTAGGTGTAAAACATAAATGGGAACAAACGAAGACTTTCCCATGACAAGTTGCCAAGAGCCAAGAGATGTGCATTCTGAATTCTCACCTTTTCTTTTTTTGAGACAGAGTCTCACTCTGTCGCCCATGGTGGAGTGCAGTGGCACCATCTTGGCTCACTGCAACCTCCGTCTCCCGGGTTCAAGCAGTTCTCCTGCCTCAGCCTCTGGAATAGCTGGGACTACAGGCGCATGCCACCATGCCCAGCTAAGTTTTGTAGTTTTAGTAGAGATGGGGTTTCACCGTGTTGGTCAGGCTGGTCTTGAACTCCTGATCTCGTGATCCACCCTCATCGGCCTCCCAAAGTGTTGGGATAACAAACGTGAGCCACCGTGTCCAGCCTCACCTTCTCTTTTTAAAGAACTCATATGATTATAAGAAGGAACTAGTGTCTAGTGGTTAAGAGCAAACTATGAAGTCAGAAAGCCCAAATTTGAATCCAAGCTTTATCACTTACTCGCTTTGTGTTGGTCAGTTTCCTCATTTAAACAATAGAGATTATGACATTATAGTTGCCTCCCAATAGTCATCCAACCTCCCTACAACTCTGCACAATGTGCTTTGGGTGAAACTGACCCCATCCACAGCTTCAGGAGTGGGTCCCTATTAGTCTCAGGCAATCATTGTATTCCCACCCTTTGTCCCAATGACGATACCAGGGATGTGTAGATAACTCATGTCTCTGTCCGAAGCTCTGTATAAAAAGCCAGTTTCGTTCATTGGTTCTGAGATGATATCCACTCTCTTGAATGCAAATGAGAAAGCATGTAGGCCTGACTATTGCTGGCAATGTTTATGATGAGGGGAATCAACCTGGTGACAAATATAACACATGGAGGAGAACAGAGCTAAGGGAACTGCAGAGAAATTGATCTAAGCACTGATAAGGTTGTACCTGAAACCCCCAATAGCGATGGAATTTTGGGTTATATGAGCAATAAGTCTCCCTTACTTGTTAAGCCAGTTTGAGTTATTTGCCACATAAAGCATAACAATTCGTATGCTTACTTCTAGAATGGTTTTGAGGATTAAATGAGACTGTATGAGTAAATTTCTTAGCAGAGTGCCTGGTGTGATCTAAGACAGTCTCCATCGTGGCAGTACAATTACTGTCACATAGTGGGGGAGAGGTGGGAGGCTACAGATAATGACATGTAACCAAGCCCTGGGGATAGGGTGGTGGTGATTTTTGGTGCAGAGGATAGGAATTAAGAATAGAAGCAATCACTTAAACCTTCTATTTCATCAATCTCTCCAGCTAATTACTAATTAGTTTACTATTTAATTGGTAGCTACAGCTATTAATTATGTTAGGAAATAAAAAGGTTTATAAATATGCAGTCTTATATATTGTATAATTTAGAATCATGAATCAGAAGGACATATGTGATTTGCTTGTCAATTCAGAGGGCTCCAGGTCTTCAGGATATCTTAGAGAATGGAGTGCAGCAGAGCTCTGAAATATTTGTCAACAGTTGAGTGAATGGGAAAGCAGAATTCTTAAAATAACACCACCACTGAAGTAAAATCAGTTGAGATCACGGTGTTGTCACAGTCTTCAGCTGTGAGGGAATGTAGCGGCAGAAACCTGTCTTTCTGAGGCATGGGGGTGAGGGACTGCTCTGGGCCCCTCTGGGAGTTCCAGGGACTGGGGCCTGAGGAAAGGGTGCTATTGACAGCCTGGAGAAACAGGGAGACAACGAAGGGGGAGTGGAGAGATAATGAGCTCTGCGTCTGACATGTTTAGTTTTAGGAGGTGGTGGGACACCCAAGTAGAGATATTCTGCAGACAGAAAGAAATATGGGACTGAAGAGAGGGTGAGAGGTCACGGCTGGGGCTGGAGATTGGGAGTCATATGCATTCAGGTGGTAATTAAAACCATCTGACGGGAGCTTCCACGAGGAGTGTGCTGTGAGGGAACAAAGCCCATGGCCTCAAAATGAGCCTTGCTGGAAGAAAGAAGGAAAAGAGAGGGAAATGCACTCACAGGAGGTTCAGGAAAGAAATGATGAGAGGAAGCAATTCACAAAGTATGGCTCTTATGGCCCAGGGCAAAGAGGAGATGGACGCAGACCCATAAAAATGCTCACAGAAGTTGGAAAAGCTATAAAGAGCGATTAGGCAATTGGATGTTTCCATCATTTTACAGACATTATTTAGAAGGAAGCAAAGGCCATTTGCCCTCAAAAGAGCCAAAGAATCACTGGTATAAGCTGAACAATTTGGGGGAGGCAAAGAAGATTCTCAGTGCCTTCCTTTTCTACCTGAAAAAGAAATAATATCAATCAATTTGGGAAGTTTATAAGGCTAGTCAACACTCTTAGATGAAATACATGAGAAGTTCTCATTCATCATAATGTTATGGAGATTATCAGCATAATGTTACTAAGATTATTTTTAAAAGATAGTTCTTGAAAGTTATGAGAAAGAGGACATGATGAGGGAGTATTGCTTACTGGGATAAACCATGCACTAGGGACCCAAGCATTAAGAAAAAATAAAAACAATTGAGAACTACTCCCTTATACATGTAAATGTCCAGTGAATTCATCCACAGAAATGGTGCCATTGAAACTAGCTAAGCAGACCAAACTGTAGAAGAGGCTATGAGGTTATGGTCAGAAAACACTTATTTACTTATTTTTTTCTCCATGACAGAAGTTAGTGGTAAGTTTTATTTTTATACTCTAATGTATTTTAATAATGCCAGGTGTGATAACCTGCTGATTTATTCAATTCATAGTCCTAAAGGAATTTTATAGTGACAAAGCGCTGGGAATCGTATTCCTTTAATAGCTTAGCAAGTCCCTTTAAACAAGATGTACGTTGATAATGAAGTGATGATAAGATCATTTCCTCAGGACCTCCAGAGCTTGGTGTGTTGATTAAGGTGGTACAGGATAGCTAAGAGGACTGCAATTACAACCCTTGACCAGCCATTAAAGCAGACCATAAAGTGCTGGGCTAGAACATGGCTTTGTCAGGGTTAGCATTTAACTCCTGGTGGTAACCAATAGGTGTTCCAATACAGACGAAGGCAGCCATATTTACATAATGAATGGAAGTGTTTGGGTAAGGTGGACATAGCTGCTTAGAGAGAAAGCTGGGTTGGGGCCAAGGACAAATGGCTTCCTTACACACTAAAAGCATAAAATTTTGCTCTGAGGCATGAGGTTTGTTTTGCTCTAATTTTTGCATTTATAATTTAATACAGCATTGATTTTCCAGGCCCCTTTAAAATTCCATTAATTGAACTTGATTGAACTATTATAAAATTTAGACTGCCTTACAGATGCAAAGGAAAAACATGACAAAACTAGACTAGCAGGGGCAGAGAAGGGGGAAGATTGGAAAGAGTGGGATGGGGGTGAGGGCTGATGGGGAAGAAATAATCTCTGCCTACTCTTGGAGGTTACAATAATCTTTACTGTATTTCAGGGAGAAAAGGGAACAAAAGAAGAGAGATGGATCTAATATTCACTAAATGGATTTTTTTGTCTGTTTTCTGAGGAAGTCTTACTCTATCGCGCAGGCTGGAGTGCAATGGCACCATCTCAGCTCACTGCTACCTCTGTTTCCTGGGTTCAAGGTGATTCTCAGCCTCCCGAGTAGCTGGGATTACAGGCATGAGCCACCATACCCAGCTAATTTTTGTATTTTTAGTAGAGACGGGGTTTCGCCACATTGGCCAGGCTGGTCATGAACCCCTGACTTCAGGTTATCCACCTGCCTTGGCCTCCAAAAGTGCTGGGATTACAGGCGTGAGCCACCGTACCTGGCCCACTGAATGGTTTTTATGACCCAGATCTAGCATATTTTCATTCATCTAATTCTTTAAGGTGTGTATTATTCCATTTACAAATAAATGAATGAAGGCTCAGATTATTTTCATAACTTGTTCAAGGTAGTGGCAGGGTCAAAATCTGAAAAAAAGTCTTTCCTCTCTTTCCTCACCCTTCGTCCTTTCCTTCCTTCTGTCTTTTTTTCTTCTTATTTTCTTTTTCTGATTTTTTTGGGGGCCCTTTATGAGTGATATAGGAATGAGCTTGAATTTCCATGTACCTTATCTGTGGCAGATACTGACTTGCTGCATGTGTGCCTCTTGTTCAACTGTATCTTGCCGCACTTGCTATCACCAGGGCGAGCAGCATGCTATGCCAGTGGCAGCAGAATACTCTGGAGGTGCCCAGGCATCTTTCGTGGTCCCAAGTGATTTTCACACATAAGGCTGCTTCCATGTCATTCTGTACAAAGGCAATATGTGCTCCTATATCTGACAATGACCAGGCTGGGTATTAGGACCCATATCTCAGATTGGAAGTTGTGGCTAAACTCTGGGCTTAAGGAGAAGAAGGCAGAAGTGCCAGGCAGAAACAGCTCAGAATTCAGAAGGAGGATGAGACCAAAGTCCAGTTTCACAATGAGTCCTGTACAGGAGTGAGGGTTGGAGAAGGAGAGTTGCACCTGTGCCTCACCCCTGGCCTATTACATCCCAGTCCTGGTCGTAGCAAAAGGATTTGGAGGTTGGTCATCTAACACAGGGACCTAGGGTTGACGGTGGTCTAACTCATCTCAGCAAGTGGGGGAGGTATTGGAGAATATTAAGGTGTGGGGATTGGGGAAGGATTAGTCAGAATTCTTATTAAAAAATGAATTTTATTAACAAGGCAAATTGAATGGATAGTAAGGAATTAGAAGGTCCATATTCACTAGCACCCAGGAGAAAGCCCAAGAGATTTTTGTGTTCCTGAAAAAAGAATTTCCAGGCTAACTAGGGGTGTGTGTACTAGCAAGGGGAGAAGAGATGGGTTGATTCTGACACTTCACCAGTTTGATGCCAGACGAGCATCTTCTCCTTTCTCTTGCCGTATGGTTACAGCATTTTATTCAGGTTCAACAGAGAGGAGAGTGAGAAACTTTGACCCTCTGGCCTCTTCTCTCACCAGAGCTCTAACACTGGTACTCAACTGGGGGAGATTTTGTCCTCCAGGTAGGGTTGGCAGATAAAATACAGGATGCACAGCTAGATTAGCATTTTAGCTAAACTACAAATAATTTTTAGTATAAATATGTACCAAATATTGCATGATACATACTTATACTGAAAAATTATTCATTACTTATCTGAAGTTCAGAATCAACCAGGTGTCTTGTACTTTCGTTTGCTAAATTTGGGAATCTTATGCCCAGGGGATGGGCAAGGTCTGGAGACATTTTTAATGATCATGACTGGGAGAGAGATACTGCTGGTGTTTAATGCATAGAGGTCAAGAATGCAGCCCTAAATATCAGTAGTGGTGAGACTGAGAAACCCTGCTCTAAGACAACCTGGCTGGCCAGCATCTTAGTGTGTAGCTACAAGATCCAAACCCAACCAAAGTAAATTCACCTCTCTAGCATGCTGTGTGCCTGTGTGTAAGTGGAATTAATTCTTAATTAGTGCCTAAGCACAGCGGGGAGAGAGAATTAGATACCCAAATTATGCTTCTTCCATGATATACTAATTGTGTGATTTTGCATAAGGTACTTAACCTTTCTTTTCTGGAGTTTTCTAACGTATCAAATGAATAAACTAATAACACTAACTTATCATTCTTGGGTGTTCCTAATATGGTTTGGCTCTGTGTCCCTACCCAAATCTTATCTCAAATTATAATCCCCATGTGTCAGGGGAGGGATCTGGTGAGAAGTGATTGGATCATGGTGGCGGTTTCCTCCATGCTGTTCTCCTGATAGTAAGTTCTCAGAGGATCTGATGGTTTAAAAGTGTGTGGCTTTCTTTGCTCTCTCCGTGTTTCTCTCCTGCTTCCATGTAAGGTGTGCCTTGCTTTCCCCTTTGCCTTCCTGAGGCCTTCCCAGCTATGTGAAACTGTGAGTCAATTAAACCTCTTTTCTTTGTAAATTACCCAGTCTCAGGTAGTTCTCTATAGCAGTGTGAAAATGGACTAATACAGTGCCTGTGAAGATTAAATGGGTTATTATATAGAAAGTGTTTAGAACAGTGTCTGGAACACAGAAAACTCTTAATATACATAAGCTGTTGTTACTGTTACTATTGTTCCTAATTTAGAAAAGAAAATAAAGAAATCTCTTACTACTTAAGTATGCTTTGAATATATATAGTTCATAATTCCCTTCATTTTTTAATGAGCCACCATTTTAAGGTTGACAAGGAAAATATAAAATGCTCCATTTAAATTTGAATTTCAGATAAACAATGAAAAATATTTTAGTATGTCTCAACTAAGTATGCATGAGACATACTAAATTAATCAATCAATCCATCATTGTTTACCTAAAATTCAGGCGTAACTGGGCATCTTGTATTTTTATTTGCTAAATGAGGCAACCCTACCTATTTTGGGGCAGAGGGGATTTGTGTGTGCCCTTGACCTTTTGTGAGCATATCTCAGTGTGGTCATTTCTGGAGTGTGCTTGTAGGTGTGAGCTGAAGAAGCATAAAGGGCTACTTCTCTTTAAAGACAATGGAGCAGCATAAATTGTAAAGGTGACATTTGTATTGTTGCTAAATAGCTTCCTGAAATCAAACCCTGACATTGTGTATCATCAGTTAATAAAAAAATACGTGGTACTCAAAATAATTAATAGGCACACAAAATATTCTAGAAAACTACCTTGTTCTCATATTGTAATGATAGTCTTATAATCCAATACAAAGATCAGTCAACGTTTTCTGTAGAGGGCCAGATAGTAAGTATTTTAGACTTTGGGGAGCATGTTTGGTTTCTGCCATATATTCTTCTCCTTCTCCTCTTCCTTTTTTAAACAATCACTTAAAAATGTGGGAGTGTAAAGTAGTGTACAATGTCTATGGAAAGTGCTATGGAGATTTCTCAAAGAACAAAAAATGGATCCTACCATTCAATTCAGCAATCCCACCACTGGGTATCTACCCAAAGGAAAATAAGTCATTATATCAAAAAGACACCTGCATGTTTATTGCACCACAACTCACAACTGCAAAGTTATGGAATCAACTTAAGTGCCCATCAACTGATGTATGGATAAAATAAATGTGACACACACACACACACAACCATGGAATACTACTCAGCCATAAAAACAGCAAAATAATGTCTTTTGCAGCAACTTCGATGGAACTGGAGGCCATTATCCTAAGTGAAGTAACTTAGGGATGAAAAACCAAATACCACATGTTCTTACTTTTAAGTGGGAGCTAAACTATCGGTATGCAAAAGCATACAAAGTGGTATAATGGACATTGGAGACTCAAACAGTGAGGGTTGTGGGGCTGATGCATGAAAAATTACTTGTTGGATACAGTGCATACTACTCAGGTGATGGGTACACTAAAAGCCCAGACTTCACCACTGTGCCATTCATCCATGCAACTACAAACTGCTTGTACCCCTAAAGCTATTGAAATTTTTAAAAATTAATTTTAAAAAAGTAAAAACTATTCTTACCTTGCAGCTGGACAAAAGCAGGACAGGGGCTGGATTTGGCTGGTGGACTGTGGTTGTGGACCCTCACCATGTGAGCATTGAGGTTATGTAAGGGACTTTGATGAGGAATATTTATTCATAATTATCATGCTTCTATTTATGATAGAAGGAAAGTTAGCATCTACTTATAATTAATTAGTACTTATTTAGCATTTAACATAAACAAGGCACTATTCTATGTTTTGTACATATATTAATGAGCTTAAACCAAAACATGGACAGTGTAGGTAGCAAGCTCAAGGCTATAAAAGTTATATAAAGAAGTGGTGAAGCTCGGATTTGAACTCAGGCAGTCAGCTCCAGAGTCTGCAACCTTAACCATGATGCTACATTTTCTCTTATGAGAGTTGTAACTACTTTAAAAAATGTATAATCATTAAACATTGAACACAGGTATCAAAATATCACATGCCCTCCCAAAACATGTGCAACTACTCTATTTCAATTAAAAAATTTAAAAAGTAAACTAGAAAAAAATGTATAATGCTTTTGCCCCCACCTCTTTTCATCTTCAAGCAGCTACATATTTCAGATTTCCTCATATCTGGGAATATTGACCAGACTGCATGGGGCAATTTTCTTATTCTTCACTCACCACATCTTGAGAGCACTCTTGGAAAGAATATATCAAGCAGTTTAAAAAGCAGAAAAACAACAAATAGGTGAAATATGAAGATGACCCACCTTTCCTCTCTCAAGCTCCCCAGACCTTGGGGGCTCTTCTTTTTGTTTATTTTGTTCGTATTTGCTGGAAATGTATTCGAGTTTCACTGCATCTGCCACCTACTCCAAAACATTTGGGATCCTGATATGCCAGTCCAGTGGGATTACAATTCAGTGCAGGACCTCATACCCTTATAGGATGTTTCTTCGTCTCTGGCATATCTTTAGTTGGGTGCTGGCTTTCCTTGACTGAGCCCAGTGTATGTTGTATACAGGGATCAAAATATCATATGTACCCCCAAAATATATGCAACTATTATATATCAATTTTTTTATAAAAAGCAAACTAGAAAAAAATGTATAATATTCTTGCCTCCATCCCATTTCCTCTTCCAAGGTCACATTGCAGACCTAGCCTTTGTGGAAGGCAAATAAGCAACATCTTAATCTCTTCCTCTTGCCCAATCCAGTTTATCTTTTTTCCTTCACCAGACTCCTCTTTATTTTTTGGTTTTCCCCTTTTAGTCTGTGGACCCACCTATACTGTTTCCTCTGTGATACTGGGTACCCAGTAGTAGACTTCCTAGATAAATTATCAGCTTGCTATGACATGATTTTGTACATGTTTATTGAAATAAAACATAAATGCAGAGAAGTATAGGCCATAGTAATTTTGAAATATGCTATATGTATCATGAAAGAGTATAATTAGCCTATTCTTCAATGGATACTATTTTAGTTTAATCTATTTTTATCCATCTCCCCTCTAAGATAATTCATGTGAACTCAGAAATTTAATATTCTTGGAGATTTTTTTGGCCCAATTTCTCTTCAAGTGATAGAATATGGTTTCAAAAACTATGTTTTGACTGATGAAGTTATTGATTGGTTCCACAGATCACTTGGGTAGTTTAGCTGCATATTTATCATTATAAAATGATGTCTCAATCTCTTGGAGGTGCTGGAAACCCTTAATATATCTGTAAGGTGATTATTCTCTCTTGGGTGTGCCTCTAAGTAAAGCTTCCTCTATTTATCCTGTTTTTCTCCTAGCAGAGGAGTGCTCAACCTTCTGAATACTTTGAGAGAGGGTGTGCATGCGTGTGTGCTGTGTGAGGTGATGGTGTTGGTGGGATGAGAGCATAATGTGTAACCCCATGGCCCTTCATGTGCTTTCATTTGCTACTGAAAACAAATTGCATTGGAAGTAAAGGAAACATGAGTATTCATAGTTGTTCCACTTGGTACAGCAAACTTTTATGGAATTGGGAAATTTGATTAAAATGATTTCATTATAATGCTGTTAAGAATTTTAGACAAGAAAATTATAGCATATGATTCTGGAATGACATAAATATAGGCTTTAAAAAAAAACTTATTAATCTATTTTTACTTCTTGTGGTACAACTCGTCCTCCTCCCATCCATATCATATACCCGTTAAGGTTTCAGGTAAGTAGATCTACATGTGTACAACATAATACTTTTCTTTAAAGTCACAACAAATCCTGAAAGAAAAGCTAAAGTTAAAATGAAATTACTTTTTTTTTCCCCAATAGATTTGCTCCAATATAGTGTGATCCAAATAGTGGATACTCAATAAATAAATGTTTATTTGATATGCAAGGAAAAGCCAAGGTATTTTTCAAATGCAGATGCAGAGTGGACACTTGGTCCCTTAGCCTATAGTGTTCATTCAGATAAGGTGTAACTATGGGGTTAGGACAGCAGGAAGTGATTAATTTTCTTAGGTATTTAACATGGTCCTTTGAAGGGGATCAGCTTTTGAATCTTTACGATTATATTTATTGCAATGGTGCTTCCCTTCTATGTTTAGACATGAAAGTGAATGTCACTGTTGAACAGTAAACACAGGAGAATGACTGTGTGACAGAAGTATGTAAAGTATTTTGTAATTCAGTAGGAGAATCAAAGTCAGCTTCAGTTCTTTGCATTCTCAGGGATTCAGAAAGGATTAGATAACAATAGTTAGAACCTATGCCAGAGAGTAACTGAAGGATAGCATTCCTTGAACCTCAGAAACCTGGGTGAAAGGAATTGGGCAATTAAGGTCTTTAGGAAGTCTAATGGGGTCATTTGTGAATGCCATCTTCATGGAACTTGGCAAACTGTCATCTCAGAGATCAAGGGAGGTCACTGATGTGAGGGTTGGAGGAATGAAAGTGGAGTGACTGTTTCCTGCCAAGTGTGTTTAAAGGCTCTTAACTTTTGTCTGAAGGTAGCTACAGATTTTTGTTTTATTTTGTTTTCAACAATATCAGGGAGCTAAAGATACATGTCTTTGTAAAGTGAGCTCTCCTGGTTTTCCACCAAAGTTGTATTATATCCAAAGAGCCTATATTTGTTTTCCCCTTTATCCAATTACTAAATATTTATTAAATATAAATGATGTGTCATGCTGAAGATAAAAGTACAATGTAAAAAAAATTTTTTTACATTAGCTTAAACTTTCAAATACATTCAGGCTAGTACTGATTCATTAAAAATATGTATGGGGGGATTTCCTATTACTGTGGGTAGGCATGGAGGAATTTGATTTTTTTGGTTTTTTTGAGACGGAGCCTTGCTCTGTTGTCCCGGTTGAAGTGCGCTGGCACAATCTTGGCTCACTGCAACTTTCACCTCCTGGGCTCAAGCAATTCTCCTGCCTCAGCCTCCCAAGTAGCTGGGATTACAGGTGCCCACCACCATGCCCTGCTAATTTTTGTATTTTAGTAGAGATGGGGTTTCACCATGTTGGCCAGGCTGGTCTCGAACTTCTGACCTCAAGCAATGAGCCACTGCGCCTGGCCCAAGGAATTTGAAAATGGGAAAAAGTAAAATTACAATATTTAATTCAAGAGTGTTGTATATTTTAGGTGGGGCTATGACAGTAAGTGTAAATGATGAGGAATCTGAAATCAAAGTCATCTGAAGAGAAAGGGAAGGAATTAAATGGAAGGAAAGAATATTAAGCAGATGCATGAGAGCTGTTTTCAAATACTGATGGACTGCCTGGTAGAAGAAAGAATTAATCTTTTCTCTTCATGTACAACAAATGGATATGCATTATAGGAAGTTAATTAACTTTATATAGGAAATAGTTTTGAGTTGACCTGGGAAGGATCTTCATGATTTTACAAGCACACAAGGATGAGGTGGGCAGCTTGTAGCCATTGAAAGTTTATGATAAAATAGCAATGTGTTAAGAGTTTTTAGTGTGCATTTTGCCAAGGTATACAAAGATTTGGAGCACAGGAGAACTTATCATAAGGGATGTTGTCTGGCAGCTACTGTAACCCATGTGTGATGTGATAGATGCTCTCCTAGGATGGTGGAGGTGGGAATGAAGAGGAAGCTTGTATTTGAATGACATTTTCATGAAATATAAACAAGACTGTGAAAGGCAGATGAAGAGAATGAAAGAGAAGGAGGAGCCTAACATAACCCTAGGACCATCATCTGGGTTGTGGGGAAATTGTTGGTATCACTGACAGAGTCAGGAAAGCCATGCGAGGGAGACACATTATGGGTATTTTTGAAGAAGAGAAGGGGAACAAGGGGAGATGCAGACATGCATAAGTTTTCTTGTAGGTGTCAACTTGATTTTGGCCATTACCCAAGTGGACAGACATGGTAGTCAGTCTGAGATTTGGAATTGGCTCAGGTGCATATTCAGATGTGGAAGAAAGCTCCTGGGGGAAGCTCCTGCAAAGGAGAGGGAGACAGAGGTGAGGAAGGAGCTTGTGTAAATCCTGTTGTAATGGGCATGTAGGGTCTTTTGATAGTTTGCAGCAGTTTCTGAATCTGTGTAGGAGGGAGTTCGTGGCATGGGAGGATAGAGGGCTATAGGGGTTCTTATTTCTAAATTAGCCTACACTTTCTGACAGGTTCCTCTTTCATTTCAGAGAGAGACTAAAATAATAGCAACTCCTAAAACCACAGTTTGCTCATCACAATATTCCAATGAACTCTATTTTACTTTGGCTTGGGCGTAGCTGAAGAATCATGACTGTTATGAATGTTTTTACAGAAACTCTTGCTTTTCACTCTTAACAACTCATAAAGAGAAAGCCTAACTTTTTTTTGAAATACATCTAGCAACAAATGCCTCTTGCGGGATCGTCTGCTCCATAAGGTTATCACCCACCCTGTACATTAACCTCATGATTTCTCAAGAATACAGGAGTGACGGTTCAACAAAGGGTAGGCTTTTTATTTTGTTGTTTCTATCCATAGAAATGTGAGCACATTATTTTCCAAGTGACCCGCAAAATGATGTCAATAGAATTACATTAAGGCAAGTATGGGGGGGCTATAGTATACAGATACGCATTTAATTGCAGTTACTGTAACACCTGGCTAAAGCTCTTTTGGAAGAACTTTGATGATAGAAACAGACTTATCTGTACAATACCAACTGCTCTTTATTAGTATTATTTGGGGTATGATTCCTTGCATTTTAATGAAGTTACTCTTTTAGGACTGGAAGAGAAGTGTTGACTAATTGTTAAACAATTGAAAGCCATTGTTCATAACACAGTTTTACCTTTGGGATTGAGAAGTTCTGTTTTTATAATTCTGAATAATCATCAGGTGATCAGTGAAGCTAAACACATTCCAATCAATTGATTTACTCCTCTTGGCAGATATAGGCCATGCTGATCGGATGATGATAAATTTAGACGGGTACCTCCCTGTCAATTTAGCATTAATGCTACTTTTAAAAAGCTCCTGTTTTATTCATAGAAAGTATAAACATTGAATTCTGTGGTGGCAAGATTTCTCAAAAGTTTACTTTGGTTACTCAAAATATTTATGAATGTGTATAGCCAGCTTTAAACTGTTTTGAAATATAATACTTATAAGTTATTATAAACAGAAATCTTCATTTGAGACATCATACACTTTCAGAGTATCATAAACCAAACTGGAGCTGTTTAAAATAAGCGTATTATGTTTGCAGCCAGTTATTTTTGTTTTCATCAAAAAACCCATTCCTAATTCTTCAGAAGAAGAGAAGTAATAATTATAAACCTCTGGGGCCCTGGTGGCTAAACTATGAAGATAGAGAATGATGGTCTTTTTTTCCCCCCTTGTTAGTGTTAAAAATATCTGCAAATGGACTTGTTAGTGGTCATGTAAAAAACATTTGGATGGTAACTTTCATCTACACAACAAGAAATTTCATGGTTCACATCTATTACCTACCACATATAAGTCTGAATCCAGAGGTGGCCTCAAGTGGTGTTTTTGATCGAAGTGCGAACCCAGCTGCAATGTGCTCTAATATTAGCAAAGGGGACCTGCTTTCCTAAAGGGAGGAT
Source organism: Chlorocebus sabaeus (assembly GCF_047675955.1). Lineage (NCBI taxonomy): Eukaryota > Metazoa > Chordata > Mammalia > Primates > Cercopithecidae > Chlorocebus > Chlorocebus sabaeus. The sequence continues at coordinate 29,899,553 of NC_132927.1, forward strand.
GATTTAAGGCTGTATTTCTGTTGTTCAGCAAATGCTGTTAGAAGTAGCAGAAGGTTACCCTTTTCCCATCACCTTAATTCCAGAGATACTCACAGACCTGACATTAGGCTGTTGGCTACTCGTCAAAAGACTTCTCTGTCAAAGCGAATTCAGCTGATGAGCCATGAACACGCTTACAGTCAGATAATAGATGAAAGAGTCTCAAGATAAACGAGGTGCTTATAAATACCGGCCAAAGTTGTTTAAAAGAGGATGGCAAAGGCTGTTAATTCTCGTCAGGCAGTTTCAAAAGGCAGGGGATACTTGACTTCTTACTGAAGAGCACACTATCTTACCTCTGTGTGAGGATGGGGCTCCGACGCATGTAGAAAGGGTGAGAGGCCTTTTAGAACTGATGCTAAACCCCATGTTCCCCCGAAGGGAGAAAGGGGAGTTTTGTTTTTTTTTTCCAAGTATGATAAAGGACTTTGTACCCACCTTTATGGGCTAACATTTTGACCAGGTTATATCACACAAAATACTCTTGTTTTTCCATGCTTGGTTCTTTGTCTTCTACCCTGAAAGCTCAAATGATATTTGTAGAAGATAAACATTGATAAGCTTTCCTATTCAGGAGCTGATCACATCTCAACTCAAATTGAATACTCTTCTTGGTGATGTCTTATTTCTATCTTCACACTGTGGAATGTGGATATCAAAATATAGGTAAAAGCACAGGTTGTCCACACTTTTTTTGTTTTCATTGAAATAGCCAGTATGCCTCAATTTACAAGTAAGTTGCATTTGGGGTTGGTATCTGTTAGTATGATTTATTAATAACACAAAAATTTTAAAAAATATTTAAACTTCTAAAAATTGTCAATTGGATTGGGATATCTCCCTTCTCTCACAAACATAAAAGGTTACCTTTGCTTAGAGTTTGCCAAAGGAAAGACTTTTCATAGCTTTTCTTTTTCCTTTTGATGGGCAGTAAGTTTAAAGCTCAGAAGAATGCAGTCAAAACAAAATTTGAAAGATAAAAGGAAGTGTGTTAAAATATAATTCTCCGAAAAGGAGATCAGAAACCCAGATATTGGGATTCTAGATAATTCAAAATGCCTCACACAAGTTAAGAATCCTCCTGCAGACTCGTCTGCTGCAGCCAATTTCATTTTTGCTTATCCATTCATTCAGCAAACATTTCCCAAGTGCTTATCTGCATGTAGGTGTTGTGCTGCAAGCTGGAGTTACAAAAAAGATGCTGGCACTACTCTCAAAGAGTTTGCCTTCTAGAGATGGGGGTGGTTGGCTACCACCGCTCAGCAGTGTGGACTAGACACACTGGGAAAATGAACAAAGTCCACCAGCTCAGGCTGGGGGAGATCAGGGAAGGTATCCTGCATGAAACACATCTGCACTTCTGGAGTCTAGGAGAAAAAGCAGAAGAACAAGTTAGCTGTGGAGTTCAGGGAGAGGGAGGCGAGGGGTACCAGGGGATGGAGGACAGGGCCAGCCTCGCCTGCCCATCTTAGCTTTGTAGTTAGACCATGACACAACTGCCTGAAACTCTCAAGTGGCTTCCCACATCACTTAAGGAGCAGAAACCTAAAAGGCCCTACACAGTTGGCTCCCTGCCACCTCTCTGATCTCTGACTTCACTCCAGCTCCTATCTGCTCTTTGTCATTCATTTCTCAAACCCTCCAGGGTTTAAGCACTCTTTGTTCTTTTAGGATATTCCTTATCTACAGGTGTCTTTGGCTCACTCACTTACTTTCTTCCACTTTGCTCAAATGCTACCTTCACAGTTAGGCTTTCTCTGAACACCTTACTGAAAATGGCAATTCCCTTCCTTCATCATCCTGCCCCCAACTTTTTCCCTATCCCCTTTCTCTGCCTCAATTTTCCCCAGTTGCTCTTATTGCCATTAGACTTTCTATGTATTTGACTTATTTGTTTATTAAATGTAAGCTCTCTGAAGGGAGAGATTTTAGCCTGTTTTGTTCCTTGAGATGCAGTGCCTATAACAGTTTCTGATGATGTAATAGACACTTGATAAATATTTTTAAATACATTCTAATACATCTATACTTCTGGCAAAGTTGAGTAATTGGCACATGTGACTTAAGAATTTAACTTTGCACATGAAGGAAAACAAAAATAAATTCTAATGCTATAAAATTATATTTTGCATATTTTACTCGTTTTATATAGAGCACTTTATTATATACATTTATATATCATTTCTCCTATACATTACTACAGATGCAAAAATATCTCTTGTGAACAATCAAGGACCATTCCAGGATAAGTTCGACTATATATGATTTAGGTTTTAGCTGGTTATGGAGCCTAATTCCTATGTAAGATGCAACTCCCTGTAATTCTGAAGACAATGTGGAGGCTCTGAAGGATTTCAAACAAGAGTTTGACAGGATCAGATTTATATATTTGGAAAGATCACTCTGTCTGCACTGGAAGCACACACTGGAAGATGACTGTATTAGAGGTAGGGCAATTGTAGAATGTAGCCAGATTCTCCCTGAGAGATGATGATGCCCTCCACTAAGGTAATGGTAATGAGGATGGAAAGGAGTATATGATTTGAGAGATATAAAGAAATAAGATTTATAGAACTTGTTGTTGAAACTGTGGATTTTAGCTAGCTGTTTTGTAAAGACTTTTCCAGTTATACAGCTTATACACATATCACCAAGCTAGAAAAGGGGTCCTGAAACATCGTTTGCAAAATTGTGCTTATCTGTAGTTTATGGCTGTGTAAACACAGATGTTGGTTAAGACTAAAACTAAGTAACTGGGGATGGAGAGTGAAGGCAGGAAAATAGAGTTAAATCAACGTTGTGATTCTAAACAGAACACAATGTTAGTGAAAATAAAGATGCTCCACTTAAGCCTATAGTAAACCATCAATTCAAAATAAGGTGTGCTTGCAAAATCATTTCCGGTTTCTTTTTTGGAACATGGGATATATTTCCTAAAGATAGGAAATTCTAAGATTTCTAAGATGTGGTTAGGTTTATACCAAACTGTTTGAGTAAAAAATGTAGATAGAAGGCATATTCATTAACATAAATACAAGGAAGACTACTATTGTAAAGACATAAAATAATATACAAAACGTGTAATGCCAACAAGATATTTTAATAATATTAACTTTTAATGTTGGTCCTTGAATACTAGCAAATTTAATTACATGGAAATAAGGACATGAATGAAAACTTGGAGATTATAAAGTGAATTTCTGGGTTCTTTTAAAAGATATAGGACTGGATCCTTAGCATATGCAATGTAGAAGAAGATTAGGAATTTTGGTTATGCAATGTATGTCAACTGAGTGGCATGGCTGCCAACATAGTTAATGTCTTAGACTATATTAGTAGATATATTATGCCTACTCTGGGGAAAGTGGTAATCTTACTCTATTTTGCTCTGATTAATCTGTACGTGGATACAGGAGTATTGTAGTCAGTATTGGACATGACACTTAAAAGAGGACAAAGACAAGCTAAAGTGTGCTCAAAGTTGATAAATTAAGAATCTGAGATTACTGAATAACCAGAAAATGTTTTGGCTGGATGCAAAGGAAATAAAAGATATGAAGGTATCTTGTGCAGGAAGAATTAAGGATCCAGTCTTATATCCTTGAGTTATGTACCTATATCCTTGAGGTATATTCCTTCTACACCCAGGTTTTTGAGGGTTTTATTGTGAAGAGATGCTGAATTTTATCAAATGTTTTCAGCATCAATTGAAATAATCATATGGCTTTTGTCCTTCATTCTGTTGATATGATGTATTACATTGATTGATTTATACATGTTGAACCATCCTTGCATCTCTAGGATTAATTCCACTTTGTCATGATGAATAATCTTTACAGTTTGCTAGTGTTTTGTTGAGGATTTTTGCATCAGTGTTCATCAGAGATATTGGCCTGTAGTTTTCTTTTTTTGTTGTGCCTTTTTTTTTTCTTTTTTGTACCAGGGTAATATTGGCCTCATAGAATGAGTTTCTAAGTATTTCTACTTCCTCTATTTTTCAGAATAGTTTGAGTAGGTATTGGTTCTTTTTTAAATGTTTGGTAAAATTCAGCAGTGATGCCATCAGGTCCTGGGGTTTTCTTTGCTGAGAGACTTTTTATTATGGCTTCAAACTTATTACTTGTTATTGGTTTGTTCAGGTTTTGGATTTCTTCATGGTTCAATCTTTGTAGGCTGTATATGTCCAGGAATTTATCCATTTCCTCTAAATTTTTCCAGTTTATTCGCATATAGTCGCTCATAGTAGCCACTAATGATCCTTTGAATTTCTGTGTTATTGAATGTAATGCCTCCTTTTTTATTTTTTATTTTATTTACTTGGGTCTTCTGTCTTTATTTCTTAGCCTAGCTAAAGGTTTGTTGATTTTGTTTATCTTTGCAAAAAGCCAACTTTTTGTTTTATTGATATTTTGTATTGTTTTCTTCATTTTGATTTCATGTAATTCTGCTCTGATCCTCATTATTTCTTTTCTTCTACTAATTTGGGGTTTGGTTTGTTCTTGCTTTTCTTATTCTTTAGGATGCATCATTAGGTTGTTTATTTGAAGTTTTTAAAACTTTTTTTTGATATATATAGCTTAAACTTATAGCTATAAACTTCCCTGTTATTAATGCTTTCACTATATCTCATAGGTTTTGATGTTGTGTTTCCATTATCATTTGTTTCAAGGAAATTTTCAATTTCATTCTTAATTTTTTCATTGACCCACTGGTCATTCAGGAGCATATTATTTAATTTCCATGTGTTTGTATAGTTTCCAAAATTCCTCTTGTTATTGTTTTCTAGTTTTATCCCATTGTGGTCAGAGAAGATACTTGATATTATTTCATTTTTTAAAATGTTTTAAGCCTCATTTTGGGGCCTGACAAATGGTCTCTCCTTGAGAATGATCCATGTGCTAAGGTGCAGAATGTGTATTCTGCAGCTGTTGGATGAAATGTTCTGTAAACATCTATTAGATTCATTTGGGCTATAGAGCAGATTAAGTCCAATTTTTATTTTAAATTTTCTGTCTGGATGATATGTCCAATGCTGAAAGTGATGTGTTGTAGTCTCCATCTTTTATTGTATTGGGATCTATCTATCTCTTTAGCTCTAATAATATTTGCTTTGTGTATCTGGATGATCCAGTGTTGGGTGGACATATATTTACAGTTGTTATATTCTCATGCTGAACCAATCCCTTTATCATTATATAATGACCTTCTTTGTCTCTTTTTATAGTTTTTGTCTTGAAATCTATTTTGTGTGATATAAGTATACCTAACCTGCTGTTTTTTGGCTATCCTTTGCAAGGAATATCCTTTTTCATCCCTTTATTTTCAACCTGTGTGTGTCTTTATAGGTGGAGTGTGTTTCTTGTAGGCAACAGGTCATGGGGTCTTGTTTTTTTATTTATTCAGCCACTCTGTGTCTTTTGATTGGAGACTTTAGTCCATTTACATTCAATGTTATTATTGATCAGTAAGGACTTACTCCTTTTGTTTTGTTATTTGTTTTCTGGTTGTCTTGTGGTCTTCTCTTCCTTCTTTCCTTCCTTCTTGTCTTCCTTTTAGTGAAAGTAATTTTTTCTGGTGGTATGTTTTAATTTCTAGCTTTTTGTGTATCTGTTGTATGCTTTTTTTGATTTGAGGTTACCATGAGGCTTGCAAATAACATCTTACAATCCATTATTTTAATCTGATGACAACTTAACACTGATTGCATAAACAAATTAATGAACAAGTGAAGAGAAAACTAATAAAAACTCTACATTTGAACTTCATCCCCTTGCTTTTAAACTTTTTGTTGTTTCTATTTATACCTTATTTTTTTGTCTGCATCTTGAAAAGTTGTCGTAGTTATTATTTTTCATTGGTTCATTGTTTAGTCTTTCTATTTAAGATTTGAGTAGTTTACATACCACAGTAACAGTGTTATAATCTGTGTTCTTTTGTGTACGTACTAATACCAGTGAGTTTTGTACCTTCAGATAATTTCTCATTAACATCCTTATCTTTCATATTGAAGAACTCTCATTAGCATTTCTTGTAGGACAGATCTGGTGTTGAGGAAATTCCTCAGCTTTTGCTTGTCTAGGAAAGTCTTCATTTCTCCTTCATGTTTGAAGGATATTTTCACCAGATATACTATTCTAGGGAAATGTTTTTTTCCCTCTCTCTCTCTCTCTCAGCACTTTAAATATGTCATGCCACTCTCTCTAGGCCTGTAAGATCTCCACTGAAGAGTCTGCTGCCAGATGTACTGGAGCTCCATTGTATGTTATTTGTTTCTTTCCTCTTGCTCTTTTAGGATCTTTTTTTTTCTTTCAATCCTTAACCTTTGAGAGTTTACATATTAAATATCTTGAGGTAGTCTTCTTTGGGTTAAATCTGCTTGGTGTGCCATACATCTTTCTCTAGATTTGGGAAGTTCTCTGTTATTACCCCTTTGAGTAAACTTTCTACCACTATCTCTTTCTCTACCTCTTGTTTAAGGCCAACAAGTCTTAAATTTGTCCTTTGGAAGCTATCTTCTATATCTTGTAGGTGGCTTTCATTCTTTTTTCTTCTCCGACTGTGTATTTTCAATAGCCTGTCTTCAATCTCACTCTTTCTTTTGCTTAATCAATTCTGCTATTAAGAGACTCTGATGCATTCTTCAGTATGTCAATTGCATTTCTCAACTCCAGAATTTGTGCTTAATTCTTTTTAATTATTTCAATCTCTTTGTTAAATTTACCTGACAGAATTCTGAATTTTTTCCATTTTATCTTGAATTTAATTGACTTTCTTCAACATAGTTATTTTGAATTCTTTGTATGAAAGGTCACATATCTCTGTTTCTCTGGGATTGATGCCTGGTGCCTTATTTAGTTCATTTGATGAGGTCGTGTTTTCCTGGATTGTCTTGATGCTTGTGAATGTTTGTTAGTGTCTGGGCATTGAAGAGTGAGGTAGTTATTGTAGTCTTCCTAGTCTGGTCTTGTTTGTACCTGCCCTTCTTGAGAAGATTTTCCCCATATTTGAAGGAACTTGGGTGTTATGATCTAAGTTTTTAGTCACTGCAGCTGTATCTGCATTAGGGTATACCCCACAGTAATGCTGTGGCTCTTGCAGACTCACAGATACACTGCCTTGGTGGTCTTGGTGGTCTTGGATAAGATTCAGAAGAATTCTCTGGATTACCAGGCAGAGACTCTTATTCTCATCCCTTGGTTTCTCCCAAACAAATGGAGTCTCTCTGTGCTGAGGTGACCCGAGCTGGGAGAGGGGTGACACTAGCACCCCTGTAGCCACCACCACTGGGACTGCATTAGGTGGGACCTAAAGCCAGCACAACACTGGGTTTTGCCTTAGGCCTGCTATAACCACTACCTGCTTACCATCTGTGTTCACTGAAGGTCCTAAGGCTCTAAAATAAGCAGGTGGCAGGTGGCAAAGCAAACCAGGCTTATGTCTTTCCCTTCAGTGCAGCAAGCTTCCTGTGGCCCTGGGCAGGTTCAGAGATGCCATCCAGGAGCAAGGCCTAGAGTGGGATACCACAGATATCTACCTGATGCTCTAGTCTACTGTGGCTAAGCTGACACCCAAGACACAAGACAAAGTCCTTTATACTCTTCCCTCCCCTTTCTGCAAGCGGCGGAGTCTCTTCCCATGGCTACCACTGCCACAAGCCCAAGATGAGTACTGCCAGGCTATTGTAGATATTTGCTCAAGGCCCAAGGGCTCTTCAGTCAGCTTGTGGTGAACAAGTCCCCTGACAGGCCTGGGACTCACCCTTCAGGGAGGGAACTGAGCTACTCTCTGGCCCAGGGCAGCTCCAGAAATGCCATCCAGGAGCCATGGCCTGGAATCAGGGATCCCAGGAACCCTTTGGGTGCTCTACCCCACTGTGGCTGAGCTGGTACCTAAGTTGCAAGACAAAGTCCCTTTTATTCTTCCCTCTGCTTTTCTCAAGCAAAAGGAATATCTCCTCACAGCCAATACAGTTGGGAATTTTCTGGGTCTCACTTGAAGCCAGCACATCTCAGAGTATTAACCAAGGCTTATGGTGAATACTGCCTAGCTACCACTGCTAATTATCCAGGGTCCATGGGCTCTTTAGTCAGTAGGTGGTGAGTTCTGTCAAGACTGAGTCCTTCCTTTCAAGTCAGTGGGTTCCCTTCTGGCCCTGGGTATGTCTAGAAATGTCATATGGGAGCTAGGCCCTGGAGTGAGTGCCTCAGGACTCTGCCCGGTGTCCTATCTTACTTTGGCTGAGCTGGTATCGAACTTGCAAGACAAAGTTCTCTTTATTCTTCCCTCTCCTCTTCTTACATAGAAGAAAGAAGCCTCCCCTGGAGCTGTGAGCTGAGTTACTGGGATTGAGGGAAGGGTAATGCAAGCACTCCCTTGGCTGCCCCAGCTGGTATCTCACTAGGTTGCATGCTCCCCATTCCACTGGCTCGTAGCCCAGCACAGTATTAGAACTTGCACAGGAATTGCAGCCTTTGTGTCCTAGATCACTTTTCATGTTTATTTGGTACTCTAGAGCATTTTGGCCCATGAGAGCAGGGCTTGCCTAAGTTCAAGTTTTGACTGCTGGGGTAGGTAATTCCCCTCTGGCTAGGGCTGCTTTAAATGTTCCCTTCATGGTTGTTGGCTGAGTTCTGCCAGGTGAGGTGTTGCTTCGGGCTGTGACAATATGAGTTCCAATGCAAAGTCCCACAATCACTGTGCTCTTTCTCCCCTAAGTGTGCAGATTCTCCATGCCACACAGTTGTTGCTGGGGGTCGGGGGTGGGGAGGGGGAGGGATGGTATTAGCTCTTCAAGACTCTCTCTTTCCAAATTCTTCATTGTCTCTTTCAGTGATATGACGTTAAAACCAGGTACTGTAATCACTCACCTTATTGTTTTGTTCTCACGAAGGTGCATTTTTGTGTGTAGATAGTTGTTAAATTTGGTGTTCCTGTGGGGAGGATGACCAGTGGAGGCTCCTATTTGGCCATCTTGCTCTGTTTCTTTCCTAAAATTTTTGACAACTGTGTTAGCATCAGACAACTTTCATAGTTGGGAAGTTTTCCCTTACGTCTAATTTGGTTATTTATTTTCTCCCCATTAAAATATTTAGGAAATCTAATGGAACCATCCTTGAACACAATAACACAATTTCCTTATAGCTTGGTCGTCAGTGTGGATTGAAGATTACTGATGATTTTCAGTCAAATGGGGGCAATGTAGTTGAAAGATACTTGAAAAACATTAAATGCTATAAAAATATATCCTATATTATTCTGATTCAGATTATATGACTAGTATTGCTATTTTTCTTCAAAATTTAATCTTTTATCCCATTGTCCTTTCTTATCTTTCTGTGTAGAATCTGTTTTTTCCCTTCTCAGAATTCATTAGAATATATCAGGATGAATAGTATTAGAACTCAAATCATTCATAAAACACTATATGACCTTCTCATCATCTGCTCTGGTCTTTTGGAGCTGTTTCACGTAATGTCAACCTAACAAACATAACTGGATTTCTTAACAAGTGTGGATTACACCCTTAGGTATATTACATTATTGAAATACTCTTATGGCTCTTGTCTTCTATGATAGTATGGCAATAAATGCACAACAAACAAAAAATATGGTAAAATTTAACAAATGAAAAAAATGTACGCCTTTGCTAAATCCTATTTTGTTTTTCATTAGGGTAATTATGTGTGGGGTGAGGAGATGAGAGATGGCTTGGGAGAAGTTAAGGAGTAACTGAAATGAAAGATGAATTATACTAAAGGAGATTAATAGAGTTTAAATAGAGGAGGGAATAACCACTAGAGAGATGAGAGAGAATGCATGAATAGTGCCAGAATACTTCTAACCATTATTGTCTCTGAGAGCAACCCTCCTTCCTAAGTTCCCTCATGACTTCTTATTTTAAAATCAGTTTATTATTCAGTTTCCAGAAATCAAAGATATAACATAAAGGAGGTTGTTTTCAATTAAATGAGACAATGTATGAGTCTTCAGTTAGAAATGAAATGGCCAACAGGTCATGCTGATATTACAGTTGCACTTCTTTTCCGTATAATTTATAATTTTTAAGTTGTTTAATAACAGATTCATTTTTTAAGATGCAGTAAGAGAAAACACCTGACATTCATTATTAAGCACATATTGAATGTATTTTCCTGAACTTAATGCATTTGATGGATGACTTACTCCCCTACTCCATGGTAAAAGTTTATTTGCCCCACAACATGTAATCATGCTTCAGGAGAAGGAAGCCACCTTGATTCCCAAGCCCTGAAAGAAATTCTTATTCTCTGAAGTTCTTAGAATCTGGGCTGATTCAGCAATCTCTGGTTCCAGAAAGGATGAGCAAGTAATCTATTGACCTCATTAAGTCAAATAATGCTTTGTCCTGGTTGGTCTTTGGTGTTTTGAATTTGAAAACGAATTCTTGAAGTTCCAAACTGGGCCTAACTTTTGTACCACAGCCTTTTTTAATGTAGTAGTTCTTGGAAATGCCCATCTTATGTCTTGCCAGAGATTGAATTTTCTTGTATGTGTTAGAAAGGTAAGCAAAAAGCAGAGGTGTAGGGAATCCCAAATATGCCAAATTCTTCAGAGTCTCGCCTGTCATCCAGGCTGGAGTGCAGTAGGCTGGAGTGCAGTGGTATGTTCTCAACTCACTGCTACCTCTGCTTTCCAGGTTCAAGCCATGAGGAGATGTTTTTAATTGAGTAATGATTATCCTTTCATTTTACTGAGTCCTGTTTGTTGGAATCCTTCTCTGCCTGTATCAATTTGAAGGTGATCATTTACAAATATGCCGTTGGAGAATCCTGAGGGATGCTGGGTTTATTTGCCAAGTTTTTAAAATTATTATTTCTTAATCTTTATATGTTACTGAGTCTTAGGTGTGTGAAAAAATAGAAGATTCAGGGATAACATATTTTGAGAAGAAAGAGTAGTTTACTTGTAAAGTTTTGCAAGGAAGACTAGATTTCAGAAGAACTGGCTCCTCAAAGGATGAGGGCTATTTAAGGAATAAAATCTTCAAAATTGTTATCAAGGTCAGAGTTTGTCTACTCATGGTGGAAAGAAAAAGAGCTATTTCTTCACTTGGTTGTCCTTTCTGCATTGTATCCATTGCAAAAGCATCAGGGGAAAGCTGATTTTTTAGGGAGACAGTAACTTACTGGAAAGGGCTCAAGGTTTCCTCTATTATGGGGACTAGAGGTAGACGTAGTGTCCTTGTTTTTGTCTTTGTTTTTGTTTGTGCTTTTTTCTCTCTGTGACTATGAGACATGATGTGATGTGTACACTTAAAATGACAAGTCTGCTCTCTCAATTGAAAACTAATCTTTGCATAGTAGGCAGCAAAGCCCAATTCCTTTGAATTACTTAGACTGATACTGAGAGGAATCTGTCTCCTTACCCGATTCCCATAGCTCCTTCATTTGCCTTAGGAACAGTAGTTTATTGTGACCTGACTTATCACATTATGGTAACTAACCACTCCTATCTATTGGCATAGGTTTTTTCTTTCCTCTTACTGTAATTCTTCAGATACACAACAGGATTCCTGCTGGCTAAGCTTATGCTAACCATGCTAGAGAACAGGCTTATTTGGCTCAGTCCTTGACTATACACTATCTAACAAGATAATATTATTTTAAAATTTATTTGTGAGAGAAGTTTCTTTCTTCAGCAAGATAAGTAAATATCTTCTGTAGGTAAGTAAATACTACCCTTCATTTCCTAGTAAGTGAAATTTATCAAATGAAAAAGTGAGGTGTTAATAGCAGTCTGGCATCGGATTGGTGACTGTTAGTTTTGCCACTGGTCAACCTGGAAAATAAGTGGTTAGAAAAAGGCTTATAGTCAACCACTGAGAATTTGCCACCATTGTCTCAAACACAAAGAAGACATTATGGTAGTTTCATCACTGTTGGTGAATTGCTCCAGGAAGCCTGTAGTTTAAAAATTATAAAGGATGTAACTTCTAGTCCATGATTGAAAAAATACTGCTGATATGACTAAACAATGTGGATGTGTTGCTTGGTAAGAAAGATTTGGAAAATACTTATTTCTGTCTAATCAGATGAATAATTAACTTTTGAATGAGAGGATTAAAAATATAGCCCTATGACACCAGGAAAGAGAATCAGAATAGCAGTTATTATTCTAAAGTTGTTTTTGCATTATCTCATTCAAGTTTTTTTTTAGTGAAGCTTTAAGGTGTGAAACCCAAGCATCTAAAATAGCTCATCTCTTGAGTGTTTTTAGCCATAAATCTCGATATGGAAACACAATGAAGCCTTTGGCAGTTTACCCTGCAGCATATGTAGGAGTTGCTTTTAAACATACAATTGATCATTTGTGCTTACAAAATTTCTTTCATATATACTTGCCTCTAAAAATGCATTTAACATTAATATATACATTCTAAGACTTTAATATGGATTTTTGGTCTTAAGTCAAACTTGCAAAAGAAGAAAAGAAAGGTGGGAGAAGAGAGAAAAAGAGAGAGTTGTGGTTATGGGTGTGTTATGTTACTGCTACTGATTAATAAAAGGAATAGATCTCCTTTCTTTCACTTATACATTCCAAAGAGCAATAGAAAATAGAATTAGTATATTTCAGTATCATAAAAATCAGGCACCATATATAGGATTTAGGAGGGACTTACCAGAGTGAAGCTGCCGATATTGAATGGTGAATGAGTACTCTATTGAAATTTGCAAATGGAAGATTTACGTATTGTAGGTGATGTAAAAACCGAGATTATGGAATTTTGAAGCTTTTCCAGTGACTAGAACAGAGGGAAGCCAGAAAAGAAGGATAATTAATGTTCCCAAGTGCAAGGTCTCATGAATAGAATCAACCTTTGCCTTATGATTCAAAAATTCTATGGTAATCAGCAAGTGTCGTCAATGAAATTAGGCCTTATGTCTATCTTACCTAATTAACTTACCCATTAGTGTGCTCACTGAATGTTTATTAAGCATGTGCTATGTGCAGCACCACTGCTGAGTACTGAAATGTCGAATATGGCTAAGATGTATTTGCTACTTACAAGAAATTCCTTGTGCAAAGTGATGTGATGAGGATTTGTGGTTTTGTATTTAGTTAGGAAAGTAGTTTACTCATTCCCATTATTAAATGGATTTTCTAACTTTGACAAAAAATTGCAAAGCCTAAGTTTGGGGTTGGTCTACTCCAGTGGGTAATGATGCATTTACTCAGTGACCTCACAACTTTTGCATTTTTTTATTGCAATCCAGGACACAGAAGTTTGGTCCTGGTGAAAATGCTGCTTTGCAAAGCTTAGAGTCCTGGAACTGGGCTGTATCTAGCTTTATAGAGGTAGTTATAATTGCCATTCAAGTGTACATTATTGTCAACGAAAATAAATCTGTGCTATCAACACCAAGACAACAGGTCCCAAATACACAGAAAGACTCCTTTTCAATGAGCATACCCTGGGAAATGTGGGAGGCCATAGAACCAGTTGGGAACAGAAGGACAAGGGAAGATAGTAGGATATCAGTGCCTGGTGTCATCAAGCATGAGAGCTGGTCTAATGCAAAAGCATTATGTGCACATTTGTGTGCCACTCAGAATAATGCATAATGCTTCCTGGATAAGATCTAATTGAAAATGTCAACATCTGTTGCAAGCATGTGCTAGCAGGAAATAAGGCTTTCAACCATGGAATCTTAAAGAAGAGAGAGGCAAATGGTAAGTGTCCTGAGGCTTGACCCTTGAACACTAATGCCTCATCCATGGGGTACAGTCCTAGGGTTAAGGATACCTCAATCCAGCATGTCTCAATGATGGTGAACTGAGGGCGTTGTCTGGTGGCTGGCTTTTGTTATGTGGTCACAGTAGTCCTCCATGTCTTGGAGTTCTAGGTAGAGGCTCTTTTCTTCATAATGCCATAATGCTAATGGTTCTGGGCCATCTGGCCATTAGATGAACATCCTCAGAGCTTGGCTATAGCTCCTACCTTTCACCTGAGTCACAGCCTTTTCCCACTTTCCAAGTCTACTTTCTAGTGCCAAGTTTTCCCCTAAGATTTTTTTTTTTCTCAGATTCTCTTTTGCCATGTCATCTGACTGTCCAACCACCTACCTGTCTGAAATCATTTTATACATCAGGTGGGACATTAATGACTTCTATCATTCACACTGCTGCCAATTTACCACCAACTTTCCATGGGTGAAACATGGCTTCATTTCCCTTCCTTTCCTATTGACTTTGACTGAAAGATATGATGTGGTCACATTTCATGTTAATTGACTTAGATGCTCCATAGGCAGGGTACCTCTTAAGCATCTTTTTTTCTTTATATTTTAAAATTACAATACAGAAATATATAAAAGTATATAATACATAAAGCATATCAAATATGAAATGAAAATTCTCAGCTTTTATAGCATCTTTTGTATTCCACAGAGGTATTCACAGCTGTTTGGTAGGCACACTTGAACCTCTTCACAGCCCTGCAGATGACATATGTGTACATACATCTATAACTGAACAGTTTTCCTAGTAAATCCCCACCTGCTATCAATGAATTTTTAAAAAGCCTTTATTTAATATTAGTCCATAAAAATAATTTTAACAGTTCTCAACTTTTTTTTTTTTTTTGAGACAGAGTCTCGTTCTGTCACCGGGGCTGGAGAGAAGTGGCGTCATCTCGGCTTACTGCAAGCTCCGCCTCCTGGGTTCACACCATTCTCCTGCCTCAGCCTCCTGAGTAGCTGGGACTACAGGCACCCATCACCACACCCGGCTAATTTTTTGTCTTAGTAGAGATGGGGTTTCACCATGTTAGCCAGGATGGTCTTGATCTCCTGACCTCGAGATCCGTCTGCCTCGGCCTCCCAAAGTGCTGGGATTACAGGCGTGAGTCACCATGCCTGGCCCATAACAGTTCTCAACTTTTAAAGAATATGAACTACAGTAAGAAACAGATCTTACGTCATCACCCAGTACACAATTGCCTGTGTGTATATAAGTATCAAAAACAGAAACGATGTGTTCATGAAACACAATACCTACCCTTACTATGTTCAATTCATTCTACTACTTTCCTTTCCGTCTTATTCTTTTTTTTCCCGAGATGGAGTCTGGCTCTTGCTGCCCAGGAGCGATCTTGGCTTACTGCAACCTCCACCTCCCGGGTTCAAGCGATTCTCCTGCCTCAGCCTCCCGATTAACTGGGATTACAGGCACCTGCCACCATGCCTGGCTAATTTTTGTATTTTTAGTAGAGACAGGGTTTCACCATGTTGGCCAGGCTGGTCTCTAACTCCTGACCTCGTGATCCACCCGCCTTGGCCTCCCAAAATGCTGGAATTACAGGTGTGAGCCTCTGCACCTAGCCCCTTATTTTATTCTAGCCTTTAACATGAAAAACAATGTCAGTGGTGACCTCCTGGATTGACTTTATGACTGATTAATGGATCATGATCCACAATTTAAAAAATACCAATTTAAACAGTTCCTTTTGGAGCTTGTGTAATTTCTCAGCTTCTCATTCCTAAATCCCTCCCTGTTTTATTATATTTTTTGATGACATCTGAGTGTATGGGCGTGGCTCCCAGGACTTTAGAGAGGTGGAATGTAGCAGTCCCATAGTTCCTGTCTGTATATATAATTGCCGTGTATTATGCTTGTGTGAGTATTTTTATAGGCTGTGTATTACTCAAGGTGTGAATGCTGGGCCAAAGCATATATGCCTTAGACATTTTAATTTGTGTTGTCAGATTGTCTTCCTAGAAATCATCCACACATGTTTTAGAACACATGAATGCATGTGGGGAGTAGAGATGCCCAGGTAATAACAGAGCATTAAGGCAATACTCATTCACTCTTGGTGTCTAACCAATCCGCAGGTATTTTGAAATGTCTCTAATATACACATCACTATGAAATAAAAGTAAAAGGAGATACATCCCTACTGCTTTAGGAAGTTGCACGCTAACAATTTCCTAATTGGCTTTCTGCATCTGTGGACAAGGCCCTCATTCTTCAATCAGGCATTAAAGACTCTTTCCCAATTGTGATTTTACATTTTTATCTTTAACTTCCTCTACATTTTACCAGGTTCCCGTGCCAACCATCCTATACCACTGAACGCCTGCATTCTTTGTTGTATAGTTTTCCCACCCTAGAATGTCCTTTTTATCCTTCTCGGCCTATTTACATTTTAAATCCTGCTTATTTGCTAAGCCTCAGTTCAAATTCATCTCTGCAGAGGCCTTTGGAACCCCGCTCTAGGTGTACAGAAGCAACAGCCTTTGTTGGGGTTTCCACAGCAGTTCGCTTTTATAGCCCTTGTTTAATATTCCTTAGTATTATAACTGGGTGTTTATTTTCCCTAATATGATAAAATTCACATACCTTACTCTGGTCTATGAGTCTCTGTGTGATAGGTCTGCTTCTTTCTTCTCCATTCATTCATGCCACTCCCTTTTGGCCATCTACTCACCCATGAGCCCCCATAATGCTCCTGAAACACGCCAGCCTCATCCCATCGTGGGGAACACTCTTCCTCAGACCTCTGCATGACTGGCTGTTTTTCATCATTTATGGGTTAACTCGTTTTCTTATAGAGGCCTTTCTAGGCTGGCTACATAATCTAAAGTAGCCACCCAATCACTCTGCTGTACCTGAGCCCATTGTATTTTTTATGGCACCTATTACTACTTAATTTTCTTTGTGCATTGTCTACCTAGCTTCACTATAATGTAAGCTCCATGGGAGCCAGAATAGTTTTTGTCTTATTCAGAGATGTGTCCTCATGATGCAGAACAGTGTCTGGAATAGAGTAGGTACTTATTAAATGGTTGTTGGATTAATACAATGAATGGAGTATGTATTCCTGAATAGAAGGACCTATGCTGATCTTCTTTGAATCTCTACAGTTCTGAACACAGTAGCTTGAACGTAATCAGAGCTCAAATATTACAGACTAAATTAATATATCTTATGCAAGAGTAAAAAAGTGAAAAATAAACAGTGGTAATCTCAGAATCCTTCATAAAATGAGTAGCTATTTTATACAATGTAAATGAACATATAATACTATTTTCTGAAACAAGAAGCCAAATGTTAATTTAATATCTATATATGCAAAGCACTTTAAATTGTATTACCTAATTTAATTTTCTGAGCAATTCTATGTGTTATTATACTCTGGTATATGGTCTAACTGCCTAGTCTATGCTATTTCATTATATACATGTCATTAATGTTATAAAAATCTTTGAAAATTATAGAAATATAGTGCTGAAAATCACTGTCTTTGAGCTGATTGATGCAATTTTTATAAATTTTCCATCAAATATTTTTTTCTCTTCAGAGCGAAATGGACTTTTCTTATTTGTTGATGTTGATAATCAAAGAAAAGAGCAAGTCTTGAGCAAGTCTGATGGACACCCCTCATGTGTCTATCAGTGTGTTCCACTGATGTGTCCATTCTTGGAACAGAAGTTTGTAAGCTCACGTCTCTCAAAATGACTTTAATGTGGTTTTTAAGTAAGCACTCATTTTCTTTCTTAATGGTAGTATGAGGTAATATTTTTAAGGGATAAATGACAATGTGGAGAAATGTTTACTTTTGTTGTGTGTCACATGTTCAATGTCTGATTTGTTCATTTTTGGTCCTCGGTAAATGACTGCCACTCAGGCAGGAAGCTCAGGACCCCACAGCCACTGCAGGGTGTGATCATTGGTCCGATAGTTCAAACGCTTGGGATGTAGCCTCATGCTGTGCATAGCAGAGGTCCCAGTTCAGTCCCTAAGCATTTTTTTTTTTTTTTTTTTTGGTTTTACAACTTGATAAAATTTTTGGAACTATCATTTAATAGTCAAGAGATTTCTCACACAAACACACACACACACACACACACACACACACACACACACACACACCCCTGCCTGGTTTCTCTTGAAAAATTAAAATACGCAGCAACATTAACTCACATTCTATGTGGTAATAAATAAGAGCTGAGCCACAGCTGTCCCTTTTAGACGGAACTTGCACCCTCTCCTTGGTTTACTACTACTTTACCATTCTTGCATGATCTGGATAGGCTTATTCATTATTCTACTGGCTGGTTCTCAATCCTGGACTCATGTTTGAGTCATGTGGCAATTTTTTATAATGCTGGGACCCAAAATTAGAGATCTGAGTAATTTACTGTATTAGGCTATTCTCACATTGCTGTAAATAAATGCTTAAGGATTGGTAATTTATGAATAAAAGAAGCTTAATTGGCTCCCCGTTCTGTAGGCCATACTGGAAGCATGGTGCCAGCATCTGCTTGCCCTTTGGTGAGGCACCAGGAAGTTTTTACTCATTGCAGAAGGCAAAGTGGGAGCAGACACATCACACGGCTAGAGCAGAAACAAAAGAGGGTTGTGGGGAGGTGCCACATACTTTTAAACACCAGATCTCATGAGAACTCACAATTGTGAGAATAGCACTAAGCCATGAGGGATCCACCTCCTTGACTCAAACACCTCCCACCAGACCCCACCTCCACCATTGGGAATTAAATTTCAACATGAGATTTAGAGGAAACACATATTCAAACTATATCATTCTGCCCCTGGTCCCTTAAATCACATGTTCCTCTCATATTACAAAGTACAATCATCCCCTGCCAACAGTCTCCCAAAGTCTTAACTTGTTCCAACATTAACTCAAAAGTTCCAAGTCCCAAGTCCAAAGACTCATCTGGAGATAAATTCCTTCCACCTGTGAGCCTGTAAAATCAAAACAAGTTATTTACTCCCAAGACATAATGGGAGTACAGGCATTGGGTAAACATTCTTGTTCCAAAAGGGATAAATTGGCCAAAAGAAAGGGGCTACAGGCCTCATGTAAGTCTGAAACCCAGTAGGGGAGTCATTAAATCTTAAAGCTCCAAAATAATCTCCATTGACACCATGTTCCACATCCAAGGCACACTGTTGTGAAGGGTGGGCTCTCAAGGTCCTGGGCAGTTCTGCTTCTGTGGCTTCACAGGTTTCAGTCCCTGGAGCTGCCTTCATGGGCTGGAGTTGAGTGTCTACAGCTTTTCCAGGTGCAAGATGAAAGCTGCTGGTGGATCTACCATTCTGGGGTCTGGAGGATGGTGACCGCCTCCCCACAGACCACTAGGCAGTGTCTCAGAACTCTGTATGGGGACTCAAACTCCATATTTTCCTTCCACAATGCCTGAGTAGAGGTTCTCTTTGAGGGCTCTACCCCTGAAGCAGGCTTCTGTCTGAGCAGTCAGGCTTTCTAATATCTAGTTGGAGGCTACGAGGCCTCCTTCACTCTGGCACTCTGCATGCCTGTGGGCTTAACACCACATGAAGCCACCAAAGCTTTGTGCCCTCCAGAGCAGTGGCCTGAACTATACCTGGGGCTCTTTGAGCCATAGCTGGAGCTGAGTGGCTAGGACACGAGAAAGAGCCTTCTGAAGTGGTACAGTGCAATGATGCCTCAGGATGGCCCATGAAACCATTCAGTGCTCCTGGGTCTCTGGGCCTGTGATGGGAGGGGTTAACCTGAAGATACCATTGTCTTGGCTATCAGCATCTGGCTCATTTTTTAGTCATGCAAATCTAACAAGTGGTTGCTCTCCAGCCTGCTTGGATTATTCCTGTGAAAAAGCTTTTTCTTTCTTTACCACATAGCCAGGCTGCAAATTTTCCAAACTGTTATGCTTTACTTCTCTTTTAGTAATGAATTTCAACTTTATTTATTCACTCTCACATTTGAATGTAGGCTGTTAGAAGCAGCCAGGCTACATCCTGAATGCTTTGCTGCTTAGAAATTTCATCTGTTGACAAAAAGAGTCAAACTCTGTAAAATATTTGAAGATATTTATTCTAAGCCAACCATGAGTGACCATGGCCCATGACACAACCCTCAGGAGGTCCTGAGAACATGTGCCCAAGCTGGTCAGGACACAGTTTGGTTTTATACATTTTAGAGAGGCATGAGACATCAATCAGATACATTTAAGAAATACATTAGTTTGGTCCAGGAAGGTGGAACAATTCAAAGCAGGGATGCTTCCAGGCTATAGGTAAATTTAAACATTTTCTGGTTGACAATTGGTTGAGTTTGTGTAAAAATCTGGGATTGATAGGAAGGGGATGTTCAGGTTAAGATAAAGACTGTGGAGACCAAAGTTCTTTTGAAGTCTTACAGTGACTGCCCTTAGAGACAATAGATGACAAATGCTTCCTATTCAGTTCTTAGTTAATCTCTTTAGGATTGGGAAGATTTGTAAGAAAAAGATCTAGCTATGTTAATAGAGATTCTTTATAGATGCAAATTTCCCCCCACAAAGAATAGTTTTGTAGGGTCATTTCAAAATATGGTAAAGAAACATGCTTTGGGGTAAAATATTTTGACTTTCTTCCTTGTCTCATAATGTTATGCCAGAGTCAGGTTGGAAAGTCAATCATGATATATGGGATTAAATAAAACCGATCTGATAAGAAATTATGATTTGTAGGGCATGACTCTTCAGAATCCTTAGATAGGAATTTGGGCAAGATAAAAAAAATCAGAGTTTGGTCCTTACTTCTATCAGATATACGAAATCATCACTCTTAAGTTAAAATTTCCACAGAGCTCTAGGGCATGAACACAATGAAGCCAAGTTCTTTGCTGAGGCATAACAGGTGACCCTTGCACTTCCCAATAAGTTCCTCATTTCTGTCTGAGACCTCCTCGACTCAGGCTTCTCTGTCCATATTACTATGAGCATTTTGGTTACAATTGTTTAACCAGTCTCTAAGAAGTTCCAAACTTTCCCTCATTTTCCTCTCTTCTTCTGAGTCCTCCAAACTCTTTCAACCTCTGCCCATTACCCAGTCCCAAAGTTGCTTCCACATTTTCAGGTATCTCTATAGAAATGTCCCACTCCTTGGTACCAATTTTCTGTATTAGGTTATTCTTGCATTGCTATATGGAAATACTTGAGGCTGGGTAATTTATAAAACAAAGAAGCTTAACTGACTCATGGTTTTGTAGGCTCTACAGGAAGCATGGTACTGATGTCAGCTAAGCCTCTGGTGAGGACTCAGGAAGTTTTTATTCATAGCAGAAGGAAAAGTGGGAGCAGTCACAACACATGGCCAGAGCAGGAGCAAGGGTGGGAAGAGGTGCCACACATTTTTAAACAACCAGATCTTGCAAGAACTCACTATTGCAAGGACAGCACCAAGCCATGAGGGATCCACCTCCGTGATCCAATCATCTCCCACCAGGCCCTACCTCCAACACTGGGGATTACATTTCAACATGAGATTTAGATGGAACACATATCCAAACCCTATCATTTACTAAACCAAAATAATGAAAAATTCTAGTGAGTAAGCAAATGAAACAAAAAGGGTATACATATCACCAGAAATAGCCAGATTGAAGAATGGGCAGAGAAGTTCTAAGAGATAAGATGGAGCCCTGCATTCCCACTCTCCTACAATGGCCTCCAAAACTGCATCAAGGTCCTCCGGCTTTCTCAAGACATTTTGGCTTGTCTTTGATTAGCATTAGAATAAAGCGCAGCTGATGGTGCCAATGAAATTTGGTTGCCTTGCTCTGGGCATGAGCCTCATTTTATACAGTGTACAAATACAAAAAATTATTTCCTTCCTTCCTTCCTTCCTTCCTTCCTTCCTTCCTTCCTTCCTTCCTTCCTTCCTTCCTTCCTTCCTTTCCTTCCTTTCCTTCCTTCCTTTCCTTCCTTCCTTCCTTTCCTTCTGTCTCTCTCTCTCTCTCTTTTTTTCTTCTTTTGAGACTGGAGTACAGTGGTGCGATCTCAGCTCACTGCAACCTCCGCCTTGCGGGTTCAAGCAATTCTCGTGCCTTAGCCTTAGCTCCCCTCCCCCACCACAAGTAGCTGGGGATACATGTGTGCACCACCACACCTGGCTAATTTTTGTATTTTTAGTAGAGTTGGCATTTCACCACGTTGGCTGGGTTGGTCTCATACTCCTGACCTCAGGTGATCTGCCTGCCTTGGCCTCCCAAAGTACTGGGATTACAGGCATGAGCCACCATGCACAGCCCAAATACATAAATTTCATACTTAGAGGAAGCTTTGCAGAAGAATTCACAATAGTTTTCCTATAAATCATCAACTCTCCAAATAATTTCAAGTTATAATCAGGTTACAAATTTTACATGTGAATTTTGGTTATTTTACTGCTGTGTACGATCAAGATTTTTTTGAAATTATTTGTTTGTGAATAGGTATTAATTTTCACAGTTTATATATACTATTATGGAGAGATAACTTCAGAATAATTACTTTCATTTTAGGTTACTACATGAATCCAGTGGTACATAAAATCAATTAGTATATGCTAATAAATGGCTTACCATTAAATCCTATATGTGAAATCACACATTAAATAAGTTTTTTTCTAAATCAGATCTCTAGAAAATGTAATTGACCCATCCAGTTATGCAACAAACTCCTACTAATTGAAAACCATAATTCATTTTAATATTAGCAATATTTCTATCGTAAAATATATCATTAAATAAAGCATTCAAAAATAATTTAAAATTTAAATTTTCTTTTTTAATCAAAGTAAATGGCTCAGCAAACCCAGTTTCTAAGTTTATTAATTTTGTATGTTAAAGGAATTTTATACTTATATACCTTATAATATGATGTAGCCTTGTTATAAATTCTAATTTTGCTTATAAGTTATACGTTTATTTTTTATCTCTGCCATAGGCAGTAATATGAATTGATGAGTATTTGAAATTCATATAATTTTAAGAATTCTATAATTCAAATCTTTGACTTAGACTAGTCTTCCCCTTATTACAGTTTAATGAGATTTTATTACATATTTCCTAATCAATCAATTACTATATGAAGAAAAGTTTATGTAGACACAAAAAACATAAATATGCCCTCAAAGAGGATGAAGCCAAAAAAAGACATCAAGGTGGTCCCAGAAGGGAACTGATAATATTTTTTTTCTGAATGTTGTGACATTCGTGGAATGTCAACTTTTTAAAATTTATAAGTTGTCGTGATTTCTTTTTCATTCTAAGTATATATTTATAGCAAATTTTATAACTGTAATTTTGTATTATTTCTATAAAGAAATCGCTTCCCTTACCCTCCAATTGTGTAAGCTTCAGGCCCTATACAACCTAGATTCATTTCTGCCTATGATCATATATTTTATTCACTATGGTGTTGAAAAAGCCTGAGGCACACTCTTGGAGACTCTCACCAGGTTGACACCAAGTTGAGTTGTTCAGCCAGCTGAAAAGTAACTGTACTTGCACTCTAAGTGCACACCTCTTACATACCTTCATGGGTGTCACTTGTACATTATGAGAGACATAATGGTCTAATATCATTTGGTAATATAACTATGTGTTTTATTGTTATCTTAATGAACAAAGTTGGCATGTGTATAGAAAATAAAAGTGATCTATTTCAGCATTCTTTGCAATAATTATTCCATTCTTTTAACACTAACAAACCACACACTTATTTACCTATTACAGAATGTTGTAAAGGCATAATGTCTGGAGTGCTTATCAGTATTTAAGATCTGTAATCTATTTATTTAGAAAAAGAAAACATACAGCAAATTGCAAATCTAAAAAGCTGACACAAACACTATAATAGCTATGAAAATAACAACAATTTGTAATTTTTGTACATATCTTTGTAATACCCTTTTTTCCTTCATGTTTTTTGGATGCTTACTCTTTGATGGTCTCTTTATACGAGAATAGTTTTGAAATGTCAGAAAGAACGTAAAGATAACTGTCCTATCTCTAGAATGGTTAATTAAAATTTGTTTTGGTAATGCCATGTGACTTTTTAGAATAGTTGTCAAATTTGGGAAAATTTCTATGAGTTTCTTTCATATGAAAGCTGTGAGATTTGAAAGAATTTTCCCCAGATTAACTTTTGGCTTTATATATTTCACATCTTGTTTTTCCTTCAGTCCCATATACTTGTGTGCTGGATGCTATAAGACACATACGATCGAGGGGAAGATGAAGTAGAAGATCAAGAACTGATTATAGTTAAAATATCTTACTTATGCTAATTCTACAAAAACTTATGACCATGTGAACACATTGTAAGAGCCCATCCCAGGGTCTTAGAAGGTATCAGTGTAAGAGAGGAGCCCTGAAAGCTTAACTTTTATTCTCTTTATTGTAAAATCCACATTTAAAAATAGAATTAAAATACAAAATTATCTCAAACTTCAGACTGAAATAGAAAGATGAAATTTAACTTAATAAAAGTAAAATAAAGCAAGGTCAAGGTATGAATTTCACAAGCACATGTTAAAGGGCACATGATGAATTCGGATTTTAGATGACTTCCATTTTATCATGAACTAACAGTATGATGCAAACATAGAAATGGCTAGCACAATAATGGGCCACATTATTAGAATAGTTTCCAGATCATGGGACCTAATAATTCCTCAAAAAGCTATCTTGGTCAGATCACAGCTGCAATAATATGTCTAATTTAGACTCCATAATTTAGGAGGCATTGTGACCAATTAGATTGTATCCAGAATAGGACATGTAAACTGGTAAAAACATACCAGTCCTTCTCAAATCCTTTAAACAAATTGAGCAGGGAACACTTCCAGCTGATTTTGTGAGACCATCATTATCCTAATACCAAAGACAGATGAGGACACTACAAAAAAGAAAACTATAGGCCAATATATCTCATGAACATAGATTAGAAAATCCTCAATAAAATAGTAAACTGAATTCAAAAGCACATTTAAAGGATTAAGCACCATGATCAAGTAAGATTTTTTCCTGGAATGCAAGGATGGTTCAATATATGTAAATCAATAAATGTGATATACTACATTTAACACAATGAAAGATAAAAATCATATGATCATCTCAATAGTTGCAAAAAAACCCCATCACTTGACTATATTCAATATACCTTAATGATAAAAACTCAACAAATTAGGTATAGAAGAAACATACCTCAACACAATAAAGGCCATACATGACAAGCCCACAACTAACATCATACTCAACAGGTGGGAAGCTAAAAACTTTTCTTCAAAGATGAAGAACAAGACAAGAATGACTACTTTTGCCATTTCTGTTTAATGTGGTACTGGAAGTTCTAGCCAGAGCAATTAGGCAAGAAGAAATAAAAGAAATATAAGAATAAAATCCAAATCAGAAAGGAAGAAGTAAAATTGTCTCTGTTTGGAGAAGACATAATTTTGTATATAGGAAACCCTAAAGACTCCACCAAAAAAATTGTTAGAGCCAGTAAAAAGATTCAGTAAAGTTGCAGGATACAAAATAAATAGACAAAAATTAGTTGCATTTCTATATACTAACAGACTATCTGAAAAAGAAATGTGAAAAACAATTCAATTTACAATAGCAAAAAATAAAATACTTAGGAATTCATTTAGCCAAAAAGGTGAAAAACTTATATACACTGAAAATTATAAAGCATTGATGAAATATACTGAATAAGACACATATAAGTGGAAAGATATCCTGTGTTCATGGATTGGAAGAATTAAAATTGTTAGAATACCCATTTGGGTAGGTCACTACCCAAAGTGACCTACAAATTTAATGCAACCTTTATCAAAATTCCAATGACATTTTTCACAGAAATAGAAAAAAATTCATAAATTTGTATAGAACCACAAAAGACTCTAGATAGCCAAAACAGTCTTGAAAAAGAAGAACAAACCTGGAAGCATTACATTACTTGACTTCAAAGTATACAACAAAGCTAATATAGCCAAACCAATATAGTACTGGCATTAAAAACAGACATACAGATCAATGAAACAGAATAGAGAGCCCAGAAGTAAACTCACACATATACAGTCAAGTAATCTTTGACAAAGATGCCAGGAACACACAATGGGGAAAATATATTCTCTTCAATAAATGATGTTGGGAAAACTAGATATCCACATGTAAAAGAATAAAACTGCATTTTCTCTTACACCATAAACAAAAATCAACTCAAAATGGTTTAAAGACCTAAATGTAAGACCCAGAAAAAAAAAGAAGAGCTCCTTGATATTTGTCTTGATAATGATTTTATGAATATGACTCTAAAAGGACAGGCAGCAAAAGCAAAAATAAGCAAGTGAGATTACATAAAACTAAAATTTTTCTGCACAGCAAGGGAAACAATCGACAAAATGAAAAGGTAACCCATGGAATGGGAAAAACATTTGCTAAATTACATATTTGATAGTGGGCTAATATCTAAAATAAGGATATTCCAACATAAGGAACTCATATAACTCAACACCAAAAGTACAAATAATCCTGTTTTACAATTGACAAAGGACCTGAATAGACATTTTCTCAAAGAAGACATACAAGACATTCCATGAGATATTGCCTCATACCTGTTAAGATGGCTGTTACCAAAAAACTAAATGATAAGTTTTGATGAAGTTGTGGAGCAAAGGAAACCTTTAAACACTGTTGGTAGAATTGTATACTGGTATAGCCATTATGGAAAACAGTATGGAGGGTTCTAAAAGAACTAAAAATAGAACTACCATATGATCTAGTAATCCCATTTCTGGATATATATCCAAAGGAAATTAATTTAGTATCTCCAATAGATATATGTTCATTGCAGCATTATTCACAGTAGCCACAATATGAAAACAACCTAAGTATTGGTAATTAATGCATGGATTAATTTTAAAATGTGGTATATATAGATATATACAATGGAATATTATTCAGCCTTTGAAAAGAAGGAAAATCTTACAATTTGCAACAGCATGGATGAACCTAGAGGACATTATGCTAAGTGAACTAAACCAGACACAGAAAGGCAAATACTGCGTTATCTCAACTATATGTGGAATCTAAAGAAGTTGTACTCATAGAAACCAAGAGTAGAAAGGTGGTTTCCAGGGGATAAGTGATGAGGAAAATGGGGGGATTTTGGTCAAAGGATACACATTTTGGGTTATAAGTCAAATAAGTTCTGAAGATCAAATGTACAGCATGATAACTAAAGTTAATAATATTGTATTGTATGCCTGGAATTTGCTAAAGGAGTAGATCTTAAGTGTTTTCATCACACACATACACACACACAGAGTAATAATATGAGGTGGTGGATATGTTAATTAGCGTAATTATGTATAAGTATATACATACATCAAAACATCACATTGATATATGCAATATTTATTTATTTATTTTTAGACAGAGTCTCATTCTGTTGCCCAGGCTGGAGTGCAGTGGCGTGATCTTTGCTTACTGCAACCTCCATGTCCTAGGTTCAAGTGGTTCTACTGCCTCAACCTCCCGAGCAGCTGGGATTACAGGTGCCCACCACCATGCCCAACTAATTATTTTTTCTGAGATTAGTCTCTAGTACTTTCTCCCAGGCTGGAGTGCAGTGGTATGATGTCGGGTCACTGCAACCTCTGCCTCCTGGGTTCAAGCCATTCTCCTGCCTCAGCCTCCCAAGTAGCTGAGCCTACAGGCCACCATGTCCAGCTAATTTGTAGAGATGGGGTTTCACCATGTTGGCCAGGCTGGTCTTGAACTCCTAACCTCAAGTGATCCACCTGCCTCAGACTCCTAAAGCACTGGGATTACAGGCATGAGCCACCGTGCCTGGCTGACGTAGGTAATTTTTAAATATATGAAATTTTTATTTGCCAAGTAGACCTTATTATAGCTGGAGAAAAAAATATAAGCTTAGAGAATAATGGGTGAGGGAACTGGTAAAGACAGTTGGAATTCCTGGCACCAAATGAGTGGTTAATGAACCTGAGAATGTTAGATGAATACTTAAGGGAACACGATTCTATCTTCCAATACCTGAGTTGCTGTTTTACCAAAGAGAATTTTATAGAAAAGTTGTTTTAAATTGCCACCAGTGGGCAGGGATAATATCAATTAGTATCTTATTTCAATCTGACAAGTAGTTTTCTGATATTACGGTTGCTTGCAATGGACTTGGTGATCCCTTGAATATTTGAGGGAGTTGAAGTATTAAATATTGTAACAAGATATTGGTATCACAAAGAAGGGATTTGGGTAACAGCAACAACATTTATTTAACGCTTACTCCTAGCCAGTTACTGTTAAAAATACTTGCAAAGGGTAAAGAGCAGGAAGAGATGGCCCTCTTGGCTTCTCTTTCTAATATTTGGTAGATCTGAGGAAGTGATTTAAAAAAAACATATTGCTTTGGCCGACACATTAAGAAACAGCCATTTTTTTTTTTCTGCTGGTAATTTCATTGTCATGCTTATTATATGAGCATTTCTGATTGAAATGACCCACCTTACTACTTTAAAAATGCTGTAAATTCAAGGTCTATGTTTACAGATGAGAGAGTTAGAGTTCCTGTTACTTTTTACATCATCAATCCTAGTTTATTTTTGTGTAATGGATGACGGTAAGAGTGTAGACTGAAGCCGGACTCCCTGGTTCTCAACTCCATCACTTAAGCTGAATGTCTTTCTGTGCCTCACTTTTTAAAACTGTAAAATGGGAGTACAGTAATAATAGGACTACTCCATATGACTGTTTTGAAGATTGAATGACTTACTCTATGTAAATCACTTGGAATGTTGTTAGGCGTTAAAATGATGTTGTTTCCAATGACTGTCAATATGTCACTTGTTTTTATTTTTCCATTTATTCGTTCATTCAATACATATTTGTATTGAGTTCCTAACATGGATCAACACTGTGCTACGGGCTGAGAATTTATTTGTGAACATTGAAGATGTGGTCTCTAACTTCACGAAGTTTATAATCCAGTGGGTTTTTATGCAGCCAATGTCAAAACTAGGGAAAAATAATTGTTAGTATCTCAGTTAGCAACTTAAGCCCCAATAATGCTTATTAAGGATAATGACTAGCAGTCCTAAAACTTCAGTTCTATTAAAAACTTCAACCTCTGTGGCTCCTAATTTTACTAAGGTTTTGTGTGTGTGTGTGTGTGTGTGTGTGTGTGTCTTTAAGAAAGTTTTCAACCATGGAACTGATTAAAAGACAGTAGAAATGAAGCATGACTACCCAATCTCTATGATGAAGATGACGATGATTTTACTGGTAGGTGAAAATTGCCTGGAAAAGTGGGGACAGAGAGGATTGGATTCTGTAACTTTCTCCCTGTTGATGAAGTTCTACCAGAGGATGCTACTAATTGTAAGCAATCCAAGTGAATCACTGTGATCTATCAACAGTGAAAGATATGTGAGTAATAATGAGAACATTGGGTTTTATAGCTCCTTGGTTAACCAAAGTCTTTAGTGAGCTCTCCAAGGGCAATCTCCCTTTTGGTAGAGACTGAATCCTTTTCCTGACTTTAAACACCACGGAGTCTTTAAACTATTATTGGCAAGTTAAGGGATTTTGAGGTCTTCTCAAAAAATGTTACATGCTGTTAATTGATCTGTCTTCTGTTAACACTTTAAATAGAATAAATAGACTTATGTTCTTGGGACTTGAGCTTGGACTTTTTTTGACTTGTGTAAATGTTAAAGCAGTTACTCAGATCTTAGAGCCATTTCCTTTGTATTCTGAGTTCCAACTGGAAGCTTAGCTTCTAACATGCCTTGGCAAGTCTTTCTTCTCTACAATTAACACGTTCAGTTAACACCAGTTAATCAAATGTCATATTACTTTTTATGCTATTAAGTTTGTTTTCCTATGTGCTATGCCCATGTGTGTTTAACATTAAATTTAAATTAAAGTGTTATTTCTGAAAGAATTTTTTTCCTCTTCTTTCCCCATTTCTTAAGTGAGACCATGATTTTGTGGCAAAACTACTATAACAAACCTGTGATTTTCATTAAAACTTTTAGTGACATTCTTTTCTAATTATAAGTACAGAGTGGGCGAGTCCAAGAATTTGTGTACCAATTAAAAAATGTCAGCTACACCCTTGTTTTTATCTGTTTGCTCAAGCCCGTTGGATCTTTGAGATCTTGAAAGGAACACATTTTCTTTTTATTAGTAACAGTGCATCAGACTTGTTAAGTGCAATCAAGCAAGCGTGCCTAATCCAGGCCCCAATTTCAGAGCACAAATGAACATGTGAAGGATTTTTCATTAAAAAATTACCATAGTAAAATACACATAATGTAAAATTCACCATCTTAATTATTTTAAGGTGTACAGTTCAGTGGCATTAAGTACATTCACACTGTTGTGCAACCATCACCACCCTCCACCTCCAGAACTTTTTCATCCTCCTGAACTGAAACTTTGTACCCATTAAACAATAACTCCTCATTCCTCCATCTCCCTACAGCCCCTGGCAACCAATATTCTACTTTCTGTCTCTATAAATATAACTCCTCTAGGTACTTCGTATAAGTGGAATCATACATTATTTGTCCTTTGGTGTCTGGCTTATTTCACTTAGCTTAATGTCTTTAAAGATAATCCAGCAACGTAAGTCAGAATTTCTTTCCTTTTAATAATAATATTGTTTTTATAATAATATTCTGTTGTGGGTATATACCACATTTTATCTGTTCATCTGTCAATGGACACTTGACTTTCTTGTGAATAATGCGGTTATAAACACGGGTGTACAGATATCTGTTCCAGTCTCTGCTTTCAATTCTTTTGGGTATTCACCCAGAGGAGAATTGTGGGATCATATGGTAACTCTATTTTTAATTTTTGAGGTACCATCATACTGCTTTCTATAGTGACTACACCATTTTTTTACATTCTGAATAGCGGTACAGAAGGATTTCCATTTCCTCATGTCCTCACAGACGCTTATTATTTTCTGTTTGTTTTTTTCTTATGATGGACCTCCTAATGAGAGTTTACTAAGGTTTTTCTAACTAAATTACTAGTATGTTATTGCAACTTTTTATATGCAGATACAAAAGATATAAAATTAAATATTTTTCACTGGATATATGCAAAAACATAGAATTTTTAAATTATGTTCCTGTGTAAATAATACATCTTCAGTATAATAGAATAGTAGACACGACGAATAAAAACATCTAACAAGTGGAGGAGCAGATCAAGAAAAGAGTAACAGTGGAAGACCTCCAAATTGAACTAGAAAACTCTTCCCGAGCGATACTTAACATGTACCAATTAATGGTTGGGGTGTTTGGGTGCTTTTGAAAATATCTAAAACATGTTATGATGATGAAACTTGATAATTTATATTAATAAAAAGGTGACAACATGCTTAACAACACACTTTTTTAAACATCCAAATGTACACAGCAATGTCTGTTTTTTATGTGCTCTAGTTAAAACTCCACAGCCTTGGTTTTACAAACACATTCAGTATATGACAACACATTCCTATGTTTATACTCCTTTTTCCCTCAGGCTTTTCACTGTTTTCAAGGTTCATTACCCTGACCTGAACTCCCCAGTTTTGCCCTGGTAGAAAGTGGATTACTTCATTAGCGATCCAGAAGTGCCAGGTGAAAATCTATGTAACATCTACCTCTCTGGAACAAATGTGCCCAGTTACTGGTAATATAACATGTGGTATCGTTTTTCCCTTATTTGGAACATACAGAACTAAATTAATAACAGTTCTTACAAGACCCTGGGGGTTTGTGTAAAAGAATTTTGATCTCCTTAGGAAGGGCTCCTCAGTGCTCTCAGGAGAGATGCACTTGACTTTTGACCTCTTTTCAAAGGCACCTGTGTGAGCTTTTAAAATCCACTACCACCAATTATCCACTTTCAACCTGAAGTGTTTAAACCTAGGACCACATTAACTGAGCTTAGCACATAGCCATGTCATTGTAGACTTCCTGATGTGAGGAGATGTCTTGACATAGTTAAAAGGGAGTTTAGGGATGGGGCATGAGATTAATCAGGTCCTCCTACTGACAGCTTCAAACAAAGAAGCCTTTTAGCCACCTGGTTTGTGTCTCTCACACCTGCATTCAGATTGCTGGGACAAAGCTTTGTACCACTGCCTTGATCCCATCCTTTCCAGGTACTTGTTTGTAACTGCACTGCATCACTTAATGACTCTTTAGAAAAGGCAGCATAGGAGATGCAAATCAACAGCTTCCTCTTTCAGGGAAGGCAGTGCTGCTAGAATTGCAGCCATTTAGAAAATCAGTTCATAATGGACTTCTGACGTCCCGTGTGTACTTTCTTCAAGACTTTTGGAAAGGAGGCTCCAGCTCACAGTATACACCTATACACAGTTCTTTCTTCTGCTACCATTTTCTTGGAAATTTAAACCAGGATGAATATACATATCTGTCTTCTTGCTTCATATTGTTGTTAGTTGGTTTCTTTGACAGTAAATGTGGCTTTGATTTTTAGTCTCTGAACTTATTAAATGTAACATTTTCATTTTTTACTTTTGGTGCCGAAGACTCAAGCACTGTAGTACTAAGTTATTCCAACATTTAGGAGACCAGAGAAATTTTGGGAAAGTGAGACTCCAGTTGTCTAGCAGAGCCCTTCAGCCTTCACATGCTACAGAGTTTCAGCAACTGCCAGTAACTGCATTGTTCCCTGTATGCAAGTAATGCAGAAATATTAGAGGCCTAGTTGAATTCATATTCTATGCCTGGTTTATGTCACTGATGTTGTAAGATCTGGCCATAGACTAAAAGAAAAAAAAAAAACAACCAAATGTTTTCTGGTTCTAGTTTTTGATATTTTTTTCATATGAAAAGTAATACCATACAGAATTTCTTGATTGCACAATGAAGCACAGTTCCAGGGCCATGCTAATATCCCAGTTTAGCCTTAGCAGAATTATTCAATGGCTGTTTCAAATACATTCATCCAAGCCATTTGATTGTAAGGTTTAAGAGTCATTCCGCTGAATAAATAATGGAGTATGTGCTCTAATATGTGTTTGGCAGGTAAGGCAACCTGTTACTCTCCTATGGAGAACTGAATCTCTTTAAATTTCTGCTCCCAATTGTTTTAATGACTGTGTTTCCCCAGTAGCTATCTGGTGCTATGTCAATGGTAACTGTGGTATTTATCATAACAATGACAACAGCAATAGCTACAATAACAACAAAGAATATGTGCCAGGTACTATACTAAGTGTTTTATGTATTTTAGCTTATGTACTTTCCAAGAAATGACAAAAAAATTTCTTCTAAAATACTATACCCAGTTTAATAATAAGGGAGCAGCTCATAGGAGAAAGCAATTTGCCCAAAGTCATATGCTTCTTATGTGGGAGATCCAGAATTTGAACCCTGGCACTTTGATTCTCAAAACCATGATCTTAATAAAAATACTAAATAGAGTACAACATGTGTGACAATTTTTGAAAATGAGAACAAACCTACTGACATTTTACATTTAAGAAATTTTCACAGCAGAAGTTAAGTACTTGGGTTGGCCAAGAGACAAAACAACAACAACAACAACAAACCAGAACCAAAGGGAAACTGCTAGAGATGTGTGTACAAGAGGAGTGAAGTGTTGTTACCTTCTATTCTTGATTTTAAGGAAAATATATGAAGTGAGAAAAAAAGGGATGTGGTATCCTCCTCCCACCCTACATATACTCTTGATAATGAAAAGTTTCTTTCTAATACAGTGTACTTGGATTAATGCAAATGAAATGTTTATTTCCCTTCTGCTAATTTTGGAAACATTGTTTTTTGTAACTTTTTATGGGAGCATAGGTGAGATTATCACAAAAGTTGCCAGAGTGATATTTGTGGATTGATGGTCCTCGTTTATAACATATTTTTACCTTGGTGATCTATCTTATCTTTGCAAATAATATCTCCTATCTAGCAAATGTGAGGAGCTGTCTTGTCTTTGTAGATGAGAATCATCTTAGTAATTGTGAGGAGACTGCCCTGTATGTGGAAGCCTGTTGAGAAAGAAATGAGTTTGGTGCAAGTGCGTGAATGTCAATCTGTTTTCAATCTTCAGGGCTGAGCTTGGCTCTTTCTACTTCTGTTTCACAAGGAAAACAGTGGGAAAGGAACACAGTAACAAGCAGGTACCTGTGGCACTCCCCCAAACCCTCCCAGTCATTTAGCAGATTTGCCTTGTGACACACTCTTCATGGTGAAGTTTTTGTATAGAAATATATGAGTATGAAATGGCTGCCACAGAGGTTCCCAAGACAGGGCACACACCAACTCAGAATCAGAACCAAAATAATGCTCAAGGAAGACAGAGGAGCCGTGAGTCAATCACTATGTCGATAATGTGCAGACTGAAATCACCCTCCAATTTGTTCTCCCCACCCCTCCACTGCCTGCCACACCCACGCCCATCAGATTAATACACCACCAGGAAAGGATTTTAGAAACCAGAGCTGGAAAGACCGCTCCCTAGGTCAAATCCTCCATTCCTCCGTCAAACCTGGATCAGCCTCCCCACACTCTGTGCCCTTTCTAGTTGTTGCTCATCTTAAAATATCTATCTCAAGCGTAAATTTTCCTTTCTTACCTTTATCCCATTACTTCTAGTTACAACACCTTTTGTTATGCCAACTAATTCCCCTCTGCCTTTTGCAGACAATTATACCGTCTTTAGTCTTTCCTTGAATTTCACTCTTTTATTTTTCCTCTCCTCATAAGTCAACCCTTTTGGCCATTCAGTAATTCCTTTTGACTTGCTCTGAACTCTACACACGGTGCATCTGTCTCACTGTGAGGTCCCCAAAACCTGAATGGCCTCTACTGAGTGTGGTTTCACCTTAGACTGGATAAGAAAGCCAGTATTACCTCTCTTTCTTAATATGGGCTACTTTTGCCAGAGCGTTTCAAAAGCACTATATAAGTTTGCTTTGGCTATGAGATTGCCATGGAGAGAATTCTTATTTAATTATTTATAAACTTTCACCTGT
The DNA here is from genome assembly GCF_047675955.1 of Chlorocebus sabaeus. Lineage (NCBI taxonomy): Eukaryota > Metazoa > Chordata > Mammalia > Primates > Cercopithecidae > Chlorocebus > Chlorocebus sabaeus. Next base: position 29,934,430 of record NC_132927.1, read on the forward strand.
GCCTGGGAACGTACTACCGTGTAAATCAGCACAGTTCAATAGAAATTAAATGTGAGTGACACACGTTCTTTTACATTCTCTAGTAGCCACATTAAAAAAGTAAAAAGATACATGTAAAATAATGTTAATAATATTTAATATATCCAAATTTTCAGTTCAACATGTAATCAATATTCAACATTATTAATGGTGTAGTTAAATTCGTTTTTTCTATGAAACCTTGAAAATCTGGTGTGTTTTATACTTACAGTATGCCTCAGTTCAGACACTATATATTAGTCAGAAATACAATACTTGATCTGTGTTTGGATTTCATAAACTTTAATGTTGAAGTAGATTTACAGGCCAAGTTGTTCAGAGCATATTTAAAAGTTCTCCAGTAAATTGGAGTGTTTGTTTTTAAATTTAAATTTTAACTAACTAAAGTGAAATTAAGTTAAAATTCAGTTCCTGAGTCACCCTAGCCACATTTTAAGGGTTCAAATGTGGCTAGTGGCTACCATTTTGTACAGTGCAACTCTAAATCTATAATAATTCTAAATGCTTCCATCTCACATATAATTTAGCTTCTGTTTCCCCCAAATGAATCTTACCTTTTGGGTTCTTGATCATATGAACTTTTTTTTTTGTGTGTAGTGGGGTTCCTTATTTTTATTCCCCCCTTTGAATTTTGATGAGGCGTCCACTTTGTTGAAGGTTTTGTAATATAAGTTCTTAGATGTTAAGATGCTGCAGTGGTATGGTTTTTACCACACATACATCATCATGAAAATTCACACATTATCATGAAAAAAACTTAGAAACCAGAAAAAAAAAAGACCTATAAGATGTGTAGGCTTGAAAATGGTTGCTGTGTCATGGCTTTATACTGAAATACAAAGGTTCTTTTTTAACCTTGTCATAGAAATGCCGATGAAGCTTAAAGAATAAGTATATACCCAACACCTATCCATGATAAAACACTTAGCAAACTAGGAATAGAAGGGAACTTCCTAAACCTGATAAAGAGCATCTACAAAAAGCCCACAGTTAACATCATACTTAATGGTGAAAGGTTGCATGCTTTCATCTCTAATATCAGGAATGTGACAAGGATATCTGCTCTTGCTGTTTCTATTCAATGGTACTGGAAGATCTAGCAAAGATGATTTTAAAAAATAAATAAAAGGCATTTAAGTTGAAAAGGGAGAAGTAAGATGATTTTTATTTGCAGAGAACATGTTTTTTATGTAAGGAGCATCCTAAGGAAATCAAAAGAACAATCTAATGAAACTAATAAAAAAACTCAACAAGGCTGCAATATATAAGATTACTATTTTAAAATCAATTATATTTCAATATACTAGCAATAAACATTCTGAAAATGATATTAGAAAAAATTTCATTTATAATATCGGCAAAAAGAATAAAATACTTACGTAGAAATTTAATAAAAGAAGTGCAAAACTTGTATTCTTATAAGTACAAAACACTGTTGAAAGAAATCAAATATCTAAATAAATGGAAAGACATCCTATGTTCATGGATTGAAATATTTAATATTAAGATTGTGTAAGGACAGTTCAGAAGGGTCACAGCCAACCTTTATATAACAAAAGATGGATTAAAAAGAGAAAAGTATAACTAATGTACTTACTAAACATTTTACATGACCCAGGAGGCTTCAGATATGAAGAGTCAAAGACGCAGGGAAAACTCTCTATTTTTATGCTTAGGTTTGATAATGAATGGACAGCCGTGTAGAAATGTGATTGGACGAAAGAGTGTATCTAATGGCAATAGACTGAGGGGAAACCCAGCAAGACCTGTCTGTTCAAATCCCTCATGGTTGCTCTGTGTAGTATTCCTTACTCCTGGATATGGGACAGGATTCCTGTGAAAAGAGGGTCTTCAAGGGAGAAGGAAAAGAATGACCTTTCTAGGTTTTATGGCTTGCTTTGGAGGAGAGTTCTATTTTCTGTGACATGCCTTGGGGAAGAGAAATTCTGATTTTTGGGAGTGGCTTCAGGGAAGAAAGAGGGGCGAGAGACAGAAGGATGGGAGAAGGTTATAGAGATTTTACTTCTGAGGCTCTTTCAATATTTTTCAGTTCAAAGCACTTGGCATACCAAGGCACATACTTTGGAGTATCACGTTCTGAACCCTGACAATAGCAATATTCCCCATGTTGATACAGATGAAATTAATCCCTATCAAAATTCTGGCTAGCTTATTTTTTATTTTATTTTTGCAGAAATTGACAAGCTGATCCTAAAATTTCTATGGAAATGCAAGAGACCTAGGATAGCTAAAACAAAGTTAGAGGACCCATTCTTATTGATTTACATCCTAGGAAGCTACAGTAATCAAGGCAGTGTGGTATTGACATAAAAATAGACATCCTAGTCAATGGAATAGAGTTGAGAATCTGGAACTAAACCCTTAAATTTATAATTTTTGTCTGGTGCCAAACTATTCAACAGGATAAACAGTCATATTTTTAACAAATAGTGTTAGAGCAACTTGATATCCACATGCAAAAGAATGAAGTTGGATCCCATCATATACAAAAATTAACTAAAATGAATCATAAATTTATATGTAAGCACTAGACCTATAAAACTCTTAGATAAAAATATTGGAGTAAATTTTCATGATCTTGGGTTAGGCAGCTAGAGTCTTTGACTTCATCAAAATTAAAACTTTTGTGCTATAAATGACACTATCAAGAAAGTGAAAAGACAACTCTTACAACTCAATTCTTTTTAATATAAGAACTCAATTAGAATACAACTCAGTTCTATTATAAGAACTAATATAAGAATTCATAATGTGAAAACTTATATTACAAAGGGAAGGACATTCTGATACATGTATAATATAGGTGAACCTTGAAAATATTATATTAAGTGAAATAACATAATAGACACTCAGTAATGAAAAGATAAATCAATTTAAAAATGGGCAAAAATATGACAGCTATTTCTCCAACAATGATATATGAATGGCCAATAAATATATAAAAAGATGCTCAAAATCATTAGCCATTAGGAAAATGCAAACCAAAACCACAATGAGATATCATTTTACACTTACTAGGATGGTTGTACAAAAAACACAAATAATACCATGTGTTGGTGAGAATGTAGAGACATTGGAACCCCTCCTGTATCGCTGGTGGGAATGCGTATTGGTGCAGCCACTGTGGGAACCAGTTTGGCAGTACTTCCAAAGAGTAATCATGGAGCTACTATAGGACCCAGCAATTCCACACTTATCAGTGTACCCAAGATAAATGAAGACATATATCCACACAAAAACTGGCACACATGTGTTCATAGCAGTGTTATTTATAATAGCCAAAAGTATGAACAACCCAAATGTCTATCAACTGATGAACAGATAAACATGATGTATATATATACAATGACATATTATTTGTCAATAAACAGAAAGGAAATTATGACACATGTCATAACATGGGTGAACCTTGGAAATATGTTAAGTGAAAGAGGCAACTCACAAAAGACCACATACTATATGATTCCATTTATATGAATGTCCAGGGTAGGGAAATCTACAGTGACAGAAAGTAGATGAATGGTGGTTGCCTGGGGCTGGGCTGGTTGGGGGTGGGAGAGGGTGGAAGAAGAAGTCACTGCTAATGGAGCCAAGGTCTCATTTGAGATAATAAAAATGTTCTAAAATTGATTATGGGCTCGGCATGGTGGCTCACACCTGTTAATTCCAGTACTTTGGGAAGCTGAGGCAAGAGGATCGCTTGAGGCCAGGAGTTTGAGACCATCCTGGGCAACATAGTGAGATCCTATCTCTGCAAAAAATTAAAAAATTAGCTAGGCATGGTGGTGCATACCTGTGGTCTCGGCTACTCAGGAGGCTGAGGTGGAGGATCTCTTGAGCCCGGAAGGTAGAGGCTGCAGTCAGTCGTTATTGTGCCACTGCACTCCAGCCCAGTGACAGAGCAAGACCCTGTCTCAAGTAAATACATAAAGTTGATTATGGTGAATATATATACTAAAAACATTGAATTGCACATTGAAATATATGGATTATATTGCATGTGAATTGTAATTCAACAAAGCTGTACGAACAGATTTTGTACCTAATGTGGATATATCAAGGTAGACTGTCTCCGTTACACTGATTCAGAGAGCAATAGGCACAGCTTACAACACCAAACATTTCTGTACAAAAGCTAAACTTTAGCGTGGGAGGGTAGGACATTGCCAAAAGAAAAATGAAAAGAAGATTCCCAAAACTCAAATAGCCAAGAAAGAGGATCACTTTTATGAGGAATTATGAATTAAGTACTTACATGGCTGTAAAGGATGAGGGAGAGAATGCTAAAATGGATAGAAATGTCTGCAATAAGTTTCTCAAGACTCCTGAGTCTGGGTCACAGGAAAGAAGAGAAATGAATCCTTTGCCTTGGAGAAGGTGTACTAAGCCCAAGGGAATGAACCTGTGAGAAAGCATAATGGAACACTCACTGCTTTTACACTGTTCGATTTCTCGCAGGTCCACTCATTCACCAACTGGCTTCTATATTGGTGTTGCTATCTCTGTGACCTCTTCACAAATATATGAACTACTTTGAAAGTGGGGTGCTCTGAGAAAATTCCTGGGGGAGTCTTGTTGACACAATGCTCACAAATGCACTTGAGAAACTGTGTTTCATCAATAACACTTTGAGCACCGGGTACAAACTATAAATGAATGTTGTGCAAATGTTTGGCAGAAATACAGGCTTTCTTTACCGTTAGGCATATCTGTGGCTTTTTGATACTGTAAACAACTGACACAGTCATGGAGGAGTAGTGTATCTGAAATTGTTTATACAAAAGAATTCCATCTGTCAGTCTGTTTATAGTTCACATGTAAATGGGCAAAACTTTCATAATGAGAGAACCAGCAGAAATTCTGGATATCCTGCAGATAATTGTTTCAACAGGGTGTATTGAGAATTTTCCTCCCCCACTATAAGCAGTTAGCTAGAAATTATGCTTCTTGATAACTTTGCAGTAATTTTCCATGTCCTTTAAAGTTAAAGATGTGATGATTGGAAAGCTTAAGCTTGCTTTTGGCATTTCTGAATGCTAGGCTCTGCACAGCTCTCTAAGGCTGGGCAAGAGAATTGTACCAGGAAACTATTTTGCTTCAGGCAAGGTCAGATGCTAGAAAGCAGTGAGAGGCTGGCTGACTGGGACATCAGAGGGGAATATCCTTTCCAAGAACATTGGAACATTTTCACCATAAAAGATACTATGAGTCCCTGGCATAAGGAAATCCTGCTTAGTTTATCCTTTTATTCTTCTTCTTGTTCCTCTTTGAGTAATGTTTTATTAAGAACTTGCAGCTCTTACCCCCTGTAACTGAAGCACTTCATTTGTTTTACCCAAAAGACATGGCCAGAGATGGAGGCACGGAGAAAACTTAAAATTGCAACGGGAGTGTTTGTGTTGAGATTCGCTCATGTCCCAACTTTTATTTTGAAGAACATATTCTTTTAAATGCTCTACAGTTGCTGAATGTGAAGTATCATGATTTCAAACTTCATTAGGTATTGAGTTGAAAAAAATTAGGGCATTCAGTGAATGAGGTATAAAGGTTTTCAATTTTTGAAATTCGTTTGAAAGGATGAATTAATAATAATCATCATAGTTCATAATACAGTTTATAATTATTTGATCATAGGGAAAAAGATCATCAAAGAAATAATTTTGCCTGAAAAACAAAACATAGGGGCATATCTTCGTTCCAGTAACCTCCAGAATTATCTTATCTCTATATATTTTATATATCTATGTCTTCCTTCCTTCCTTCCTTCCTTCCTTCCTTCCTTCCTTCCTTCCTTCCTTCCTCCCTCCCTCCCTCCCTCCCTCCTTCCATCCCCTTCTTTCCTTCCTCCCTTCCTTCTGTCTTTCTCTTTTCTGTACATTCTCTATATAAACAGACTTGAACAGTTCCAATAGTTATGCTTTTCTAGACCTTTAGGATTTCCATCTTCAGGGAATTTTCCTTAATATGTAATCTAATACCCACGGCTGCATTTTTGGCCTATACTCTTACTTTGTTTTTGTCAATGCAAAATTATTTTTTAAAGTTATTTAACTTAAATTGGTTCAAATCTTTCTTTTTCATCAAATTGTAATTTTCGTAGGTCATCAGTGCTGAACTTCACAGCATTACTGACATAGAAGAGATTTAGGCAGATCAGCCTCATTTGGGTAAATGAAAATGTTTCCTTGAAATAGTCTTTGAAGTGATGGATTTTAACAGTGTCAAAATATTTTTATTTTCTTCTCATCCCTCTCTTTTCTTCCTCTTGTTACCTTTCCTTCATCCTTCTTTTATTTCCCTTCTTTTCACCTTTTCTTACCATTCTTTCATTTCTTCCCTTTTTATACACATTAAGTCCCTACCATGTACTAGGTACTAGGAGTTCAGAGACAAACCAACCAAAGCTACAGTTGATAAATTCCCAGTCTGATGTGTTAGACATTCAAGAACATCAGTGATTAAAACAGCATATGTGCGTCCACAAGACAGATGGGAGGGACACCTAATTTAACCGAGAAGGTCACCTGGTGCATTTGAAGTGAGACTTTTAGGAGCAGTAGTAGTTGACCAGGTAGACAAGGTAGACAAGGGAAGAAAGTTCTTGGCAAAAAGCATAGCTCCTTCCAAAGTCTGTGGTTTCCTTAGGAAACCACAGGCAGGGGATTTGAATACCATGCTAGAAAATTCAAACTTCACCTCTAAGGTAATGGGAAGCCACTGGTGGATTTTAAGAAGCGGAGTGATAAAATCATGTTGTGATGGACAAATGGAGAGGAGAAGCAGTAGGAGAAGAAATATTTGTTGAATACATATTATATGTCAGATCCACTGCTACCACTGCTAAGGACTTCAAGTATACAGATTGTAGTTAATTTTCCTAGTGACTCTATGAAGTGGATATTATGATTTCTGTGTGACGTATGAGGAAACTGAGGTTCAGAGGTTTGTGTCACATGTTTTCATCTCTCATCTGCCAAGTGTCAGATTTGCAATGTGAACCTAAATCTAGTGGATTTTGAATGTATTTTAGTACTTTGCATCAAGCCTGCCCAAGGAAAGACTAAATATTTTAAAAATTCCGTTTTAATGGAGAAAAATCTTACATTTTTTAAAGCACTTTCTTATTATTCTATCATTTGGAAGAAGGAAGCTGAGGCAAAATGTTGGTATAGAATTAACCGAGAGTTCTTAGAATTTTCAATAGAAAATATTATAATTATAAATATTTTTTGGAGCGTTTTACCCCAAGAGCAAACCAGATCTCATTTACAATGCTTTTCTTCATCTTCTCAACCTTTAATTTTAATATTCATCTTCTCTCTGTACTTTTGGGATGTAGAGGATTTTTTTTCTATTTTAAAATTGAGGACATTGAGGCAGAAAAGAAAGTGACTTGCTCATAATAAAACAGAGCATAGAATGTGAAGAGCTTGATTTAATTTTTTTTCTCTCCTATGAAGTATCATTAAGTATGTATATATTTATGAATGTCTGTCTGTCTCTATCTATCTATCTATCTATCTATCTATCTATCTATCTATCTATCTATCTATCATCTATATGCTAGGGCTACCATAATAAAATACCACAGACTAGCTAGCGTAAACAAAATTTATTTTCTCACAGTTCTGGAAGGTGCAAGTCCAAGGTGCCACCGGGTTTGGTTTCTCCTGAGGCCTCTCTCCTTGGTTTGCAGATGATCACCTTCTCACTGTGTCCTCATGTGACTTTTCCTTTGTGCCTGCTCACCCCTGGTGTCTCTTCCTCTTCTTATAGGTATAGCAATCCTATTGGATTAGGGCCATACCCTTATGACCTCATTTAATCTTAATTACTTCTTTCAAGGCTCTATCTCCAAATACAGTCACATTGAGTGTTAGCGCTTCAACATATGAATTTTAGGGGTACACAGTTGAATTCAGTCTGTAAATTATCTATATATCTTAAACTCCAAGGCATTATGATGCAGCCTGCTAGTTAGCATTAAATGAGGACTGATTTTAGTCCATGAAAAATTAACCATTATAATGCTGGATGAATTAGTTAAAAGCTGTCAAGCAGTAGGTTTAGAAAACTCATTGATTTGTGGAACCAATATCTCTGTGTTGGAAGAAGCATATGTCTAACTCATGCCCCTCATTTTTCAGAGGAAAAAATGGAGACCTAGAGGTTTTAAGTGGCTTGCTTAAAATTATACAGTTTGTTCATGGAAGAATTAGGACTGGAACTTGGATCTACTGAGCATAGCTAAGGCCAGGTTTACAGGTTGAGAACAGCCTTTAGGTTTATAAAATATGCCTTAACATTATCCACAGTCCAGAGTATTTCAAGGTATATTCTGAGTTTTTGTAAGTCACTAACACTGGAATAAAAGGAGAGAGGCTAAGTGGAACAGAAAAGAGGAAAAAAGGATAAGGAAAGGGAACACATGCTCAATGAGGAAGACAAAAAAAATGTAGCTTCATTGATTGGCTAAAGTGGAGCTCATTGTCTTCTCTGCTGATGGTTCCTTCCTCAGCACACAAAAGTGGGTGGTACCATCACTTCTGTCAGCCACAGAGTAGCCAGGAGCCATCTACAACTTCTCTCTCCCTTTCTCTTGCTGAGAAAATCTCCATCACTTCATCACAAATTCTGCCAATTTTATCACCTAAAATTGTTCCAAAATCTCTCTTCTCCAGGCTAATCCTATCATCATGTCTTAAGTCAGCCTCCATTGTCTTCCATGTGGGTTCTTCTAACAGGCCCTTAAGTGTTTGTCTCTGTCTTCTTGTTCTTACATCCATCCTCTGTTCCTTTGTGTAAAAGCCCACATTGCCTGTAGCAGCATTTCTTCTCTGACTTATTTGCCCCTTCAAAAAGTACATATTATCTCTTTATCTTCTTTAGAGATTTATTTTTTTATGATTTTTATTATGTGTTTGGTATATAAGAAAGACGTTCTCATAGTATCAAAAGTAGAGGGATAATAACGGCTAATATTTTTAGCGCTTTCATGGAATAGCTCAATTGTTGCTCACAATAATTGCGAAAGGAGGTACTATGATTATTGGCATTTTGCAAAAAGAACTTAGAGGCTCAGAGAAGTCAGGTAACTTGCCTAAAGTCACACACCTACAAAGTGATGGAGCTGTGCTTCCAGTTGGATTCTAGAGCTCACATTCTTAACCATCGTCCTGTATTGCCACTGCTGAGTCCTGAGCAAGTTCGCTTGACACACACTTGGAGGCTCTTGATGGGTACAATAAATAAAATTCTTTGATTAAAAACAAAAACAAAGTCGGAAGAGGAAATCACTACCTTTGGCATCCATGCACTCCTGGTACATTCCTGCTATGTCCCCCCTCCATGGCTTTGCTCATGCTGTGCCTTCTGCCTGGTATGGCCTCTTTTCCTCTCTCAGCTTTGCTAAGTCTGACTCATTCTTTGTGATTTTAGGAGATCATCTCCTCTAGGAAGGCTTTCAGCCTCCTCCTCCTTAGACTCTTGTCTGCGCTAGATGGTCTTTGTCCATGTAGCACAGCACCATTTTCCTTTCTATGGTGGGCTTTCTGTACTCAGTTGTGCCTCTCCCTCCCCTCCTCCTGTCTAAAGCTGGGAAATATATTTCCTAGAACCAGTTTCCTTGTATAGCTTTAGATTTAGTTTTGCCAATGAGAGAAACCCATGTGAGATTTGAGAGTAGAAGTGAAGTAGAGGTCACTGTTCTCAGTGAGGTTTGGGGTCAGACATGGCAGTCTTCCAGAGGTGAGCTCTCACTTTATGGTTTCTGGGCTTCACAAACTTCTCTGCAGCCTCCCTCTTTGTGGCTTTCCTGGAAAGTTCCAGTGAAAGCACCCACACTACCGTGCTCAGGGTGAAATCTTCATGGTCAACCTCTTGACCTTCCATAGCATCTTTCCTGATGTCTGCTCTCCCAACAGGCATGTGGTCCCCTAACTTTATGTAAAATCTATTTATTTAATATTCAAAATGCATAGAGTGCACTGGTTCCTGACAAAACCCTGACTGATAGATCATCCCTAACTCATTAGAACTGAAATCATCAATGACCATGGGTGTCCTTGTCTCCATCTGAACATTGGTGCTTTAAAGCCCAGATCATCTTTCTATACCAAATACAGTAGACCCAAAGTCAATGTTTGATTGGTGAGGATACTTAGTTTCATGAAAAACTCCATTACTTTAGGGATGACAGTTTCCATATTTGGGGGTCAGCTGTGGGGTAAGTCTTGTCAATGACCTCTACTTGCAGGGATAAGAAACTAAAGGAGGGAGAGAAAATAGGAAAAGGGAAAAAATGGCACAGGAGAGTAAAGTCCGAGAGGAAGAAAATTAGAGAGGTGAAGTGATAGGGAACAGAATAGGAAGCAGAGAGCTGGGGTGGCCAAGTTCCCCCTTTATTGGTTGTCAGCTCAGCAGTTGCTCATCCTAGAGCTGGATATCTCACCTTGAGTGGCACTGCTGTCTTCTCCACAATCCTCTTTTAGGAGAACTTCACTTTCCATTGTCCAGATTTCTGCTGATGCCATAAGCTAGGCCACATGGCAACATCGAAACATGAAGGCTTACCAAACCCCAGAGTCTCACACTGCACCTTGTATTCTGGGGGAGCAGCCAGAGACAGAGTCTTGCAGGTTGGAGGATACCCATTCAGGTGCCCCCCAAAGGCAAACTAGGATTAATTTCTAAATTTTCTTTGATCTCAGGCTAATAAATTCAAGTAGTTTTATTTTTTCCCTTCATCTGTTTAGTAATAAGGAACGTTTTTTATTTTAGGAGCTAGGAAGTTTAGAATGTTTTCAAAACTATGATTAATGATAATAGAGGATTTTTCAGGATGTATTTTGTTAACTGTTACTTGTCAGATTTAACACTGTTGTGACCAAATTCTTCCGCTAAAAAGATGGCTTTAGATGAACTGTATTCTTTTAAAATTTTAATCGTGTGTTCTTCTTGATACTTAACATCTTCTCCACTCATGATCAAAGAGAGCCATTTTTTTTTCTGTTTTGCACTATAAATACACACAGCTTTTATATTCCTTCAAAGTAAAAAAGCTGCTTTCCATCTTTTGTTCCCCTTTCCAAGGGGAATAGAAAAAGAAATCAATTACCAAACAGAGAGCGATTTGAAATATTTGAATAGATCACATTTAAATTCCATGTAGTAAAAAGAAACAGTTTGCAGCAATGTAGATTTGCTTAACAATTTTCTTTAAATTTAAGGATCATGTGTGGCTTCCACTGATCCATTAGGAATAGATCACCTAAGTAAAGGTTTTACACTAAAATTGCTTTCATGTGAAAGACAATCACTTTAATATAATAAGTTTGTTACAATTTATATGACGTGCTCTGGAGAGTAAGAAATTGCATGCAAAAGTTTTATATATATATATAACTCTCATATTTTTATTTTATTATTCATTTATTTTTATTTCTTTGAGACAGGATCTCACTCTGTCACGCAGGCTGGAGTGCAGTGGCACTGTCTCTGCTCACTGCAGCCTCGACCTGCAGGGCTCAGGTAATTCTCCCACTTTAATCTCCCGTGTGGCGAGGACTGCAAAGGCCTATTAAAAAATTTTTTTTTTCTAGAGACAGGGTTTTGCCATGTTACTTAGGCTTCTCTTGAACTCATGGGCTCAAGCGATCCACTCACCTTGGCCTGCCAAAGTGCTGAGATTACAGGCGTGAGCCACTGCACCTGGCCCACTCTCATATTTTTTAAAAAGAAACCGTAGAATCAATTCTTTAAAATGATTCTCAGATAGCAAACAACAGGAAAAGTAAAGGCGTTAGAGAGGTGGATCAGGAGTGAAGGGAATTTGCGTGTGTGTGTTGGTGGTGGGGGTAGGAGTGGATTAAATAAATGGAATGTTTACCTTTTTTATTTTGTTTAAAACATGCTTTCTGCCCTGGTGTTTCTGACATGTTCACAAACACAAATTCAACATTAAAATAAAATCAAACAGTTAAAAAAAGCCTGTCCCTTCGAGGAGGTTGGAAGAAGATCCTGGCATCTGTGTTTCAGGGCCTGGGAGTGCTGCTTCTTGGGCTGTGAACCTGGGCACAGGGAGCTGGCAGGCACACTTAGGCTGGCAGGCATCATTGTCTAATGCTGCATAGGAAAGGGGGATGTGGCTGCAGGAACCACTTTAAAGAAACCAGCGCTCCCTGGTGATGAGTGATGAGCTCTCAGGAATGAAGGGTCTTGAAGGAGGTGGGTGGAGGCAGGGGGCAGTTGTGGTAGGGTAAGAGGAGGAGGGGCAAAGTGGGCTTTCCAATACTCAGCATGAGCCGTCAGTCCCTTTCACAACAGCCATCTGTGCTCTTTGGCCTCCCCTCTCTCCCTGCTATTCCAGAAGTGCTAGGCAACAGCTTCCCTCTTCCTGGCAAGGACCTTCCCTAGCACACTCATCAGAAAAACACAGCAGTGGTGCATTACATCAGCACAGGGTGGGGCCTGGAGAACACAGCAGCCCCTCACTGCTTGGAGTGGGGATGATTCAACTCCATTCAGGAGTGGGTCAAGGGAGAAAATCCACAGCTCAAACCTAATGATTTTTGCTTCTTGTTTACAAGTTTGAAATGTGAGTGAGGCAGAGCGTCAGAGCCCTGAGGATCTTTTGCTTTAAAGGTATCCCTTGTGAGGATGCCTTTGATACTCCTCTGGATTACTTTTTGCTTTTCTACACTCATCTTTTTTAAAAAAACACAGACACTGCTTTAGTTTTTAATAGTTCTTGTCATGATGCAAAGGGCCTGACTCCAGCTGTTCTTCCCAAACCTCTGGGAGAGGCCTGGTTACATCTCGTTCTCGTAAATCTTGAATCCAGTTCTAGCAAGTCTTTAAGCCTGACCCTGACATGCCCAGGCAATGCATGATTAGAAACAGGAGGGGTGGAAAAGTCCTGTGCCAAGCCATGTCCACTGAAAAAATACATCTTCTGGCAATGGCTGTTTCAACATGTGGAGCAAAGTGGCACATGTCTGACTGTACGAAGCAAGGCAAGGCCAGAGACGTACAAACTTACTTTTGTATTTTTATATGACTTTACCAAGAAGACATATAAAATATCTGCTGACAATATCTGGGCCTTTGGAGAGAAGCCCCTGTTATCCATAAAAGTATATATCTTTTTGCCTATTGTGTTTTGTGACAGAGATATAATTTAATAAATATTAAATTATTAAAATATTTATCACCATATTATACCTATATATTATATTACGTGTCTATTTTATGTCTATATTATAATATATGTCTATTATATGTCCATATTATAATACATGTCTATATATCAATTATTAAAATGTATTAATATTAAATTTTAATGACATTATTCAATATTTAGTAAAGTTAAAATGCAATCAGAAATTGAATGTTTGCCAAAATCCCTGGGTGGGGCTTCATGACTAGTTCTGGTCAATGCATTTTGAGTGAAATGATGTATGTCACTTCCTGGCTGAGACAGTTAAAAGCTGTTACCTAATCCTTCAGCTCTCCCTCCCATACTCCAATTGAAGAGACCACATCATGACATGGTGGAACCACCTGATAGAAGCACCTGAATTACCACTGGAAGAATAACTGTTCTGGAGAGCCCCTCAAAACCTAAACTGGGGTCTGCATAAGCAAGAAATCAATTTTCAAATGTAAGCCTTTGAGATTTCTAGCTTTGTTTGTTTCTGCAGCATTAGCTAGTCTATCCTACCTAATACTTTCTACACCAACATCTCTCAGATGACAAAGAAAAGCTGTGCAAGAAAGAGGAATTAAGCAAAATATGGAGGTATAGAGGTCACATATTCAGATCATCAAATACCTGACCGAGGAGTTAGCAAAGTCAGCACTGAGGAAGAGGCCATTAAGAAGAAAAGTGGTGGCCAGGTGCGGTGGCTCATGCCTGTAATCCCAGCACTTTGGGAGGCCGAGGTGGGTGGCTCATGAGCTCAGGAGATTGAGACCATCTGGCCAACATGGTGATACCCCGTCTCTACTCAAAATACAAAAATTAGTTAAGTGAGGTGGCACACGCCTGTAGTCACAGCTACTCGGGAGGCTGAGGCAGGAGAATTGCTTGAACCTGGGAGGCGTAGGTTGCAGTGAGCTGGGATTGTGCCACTGCACTCCAGCCTAGAGACAGAGTGAGACTCCATCTCAAAAAAAAAAAAGAAAAACCAAAAAAGAAACCAAAAAAAAAAAAAAAAAAAAAGGTGAGGTGGGGGGCACTGTTCCTATACTTCTTCTGCAGTGAAGTGGAATATTAAAACATTTTAATATTTGGTATTTAAAATATTGTCAGACATTTTCAAGACACAAATTGGTACAACCTTTTTAGAAGGCGATTTAGCAACATAAATGAATAATTAAATTGTGCAGATTCTTTGGCCCAGCAATTTCACTTCTAGAAACTGATCTTCTAGAAATAATGGGTAAGTGTGAAAATGTATGTGTTCAAGGATGTTTACTGCAAAATTAGTGGGAAATTATAAATATCATAAATATTCAACCACTGGAAATTCTACAAATAACAAATTTCATTTCTACCTTAGAATACTCTACATGAAGTACATAGTATTGAAGAGTGTATAGTAATGAAGAGCAAGATTTCTGTATATTATGGACATGATAGCCACACTAGAGGTAGGTAGCCTCTAAGATGGTCACCAGTCATCCCTGCTTCCTAGTATTCATTGCCATAGTGGCATCCCCTCTACTTGTGTGTGGGCTAGACATAGTGACTTGCTTTTAATGAATAGATACAGCAAAAGTAATAGAACAACACCTTGGAGATGTCATCTGTCTCAACAAAAAGATGGCTTCTGTCTTGCTTGTCCTCTTTTGCTTTCTCATTTGCTTGCTCTCAGGAAAATCAGCTGCATGTTGTGAGCTAGCCTGTGGAGAAGTCCACATGTCTATCACCATACCTGGCATATAAAAGACCTTCAAAAAATATTTTTGATATTTTAATTCAGCGAATATGTGCTGAACACCTGCCTATATGTCCAGGCATTGTGTAAGCTCTGCTATAGAGTGTTGAGCTAATAGGCACAGTTCTTCCCCTCATAAAGGGTATAGTCTAGGGAAGGAAGTCAGTATTAAGAGGGCAAAGAGAGAAGCTTGTGGGGGAGCTCTGAGGTGGGGACCACACTGGAGTGTTTGGGGAATGAGTAATGGTGGCTGAAGTAGAGTGAGGGAGAGGTAGATGGTGAGAGGTGGGGCTGGAGATGTGGGTAGAGGCCATAGGAAAATTCTTGATTTTATCCTAAGTGCCATGTGAAGCCACAGCAAAGGCTTTGAGTAGGGAAGAGATCATTTTATTTTGAAAAGTTTACTCTGACTGCTTTGTGGAGAACAGGCTGGCCACAGGCAAGAATGAAAGTAGGAAGGCTGATGATGAGGCAATGACATTGGTTCAGGTGAGGGAGGTGGCAGTGGAAAGGGAGGGAAGTGGCTGGTTTGGTATACATTGTGGGGACTGTACTGACAGAGTTGTGATTGATTACTGGACATGAGGGAAGGGAAAGGTCAGGAATGACCTCTATATTACTGTCATTATGGCGCATTTACTGAGCCAGGAAACATTGGAGGAGAGGCTGCTGGGGGAGGAAAGATGAACAATTCACTTTGAAATGCCTCGAAAATATTCAAAAAGAGTTTCCAACTAAGCAGTTAGATAGTAGGTCTTGGATGCAAAAAATAATTCTAGGCTGAAGACAGCAATTTGGGCATGGTAGTTTACAGATGGACTCTAAATCCATGGGAGAGATTGAGGAGGGAGGATAAAGTGAGAAGTCGGGACTTAGGGCTGGAATAATACATGGAATATACTTAGTACCATGTCTGATACAGGGGAAGCACTCAATAAATGTAAGTTCTCATTACCATTGTTGTTGTTAATGGACACAGAGATAAAACTAGCAGAGCATGGTGACACAAACCAAGATTACACGGTGTGTGTTGAGGAGGAGGTGGCCAAATGAATGCCATAGAAAGTGAAGTAATGTTGCATAAGGAACATTCAACCATTCATAGAGTGGTTTGCTGGTAAAAGGGTTTAGGGGGTGCCAGTTTAGTTACTCACCCCTGTGTAGGATACCTATGGAACACCACAGGGGGCCTCTGAGGAGAAACATCTCTTTATTGCTATTGTGTCCCCAGACCAGTGAGCATGACCTGCTCTGTGGCTTTACTTGCAGCTATTAAACCACCAATAGACCTTTGTTGTTTAAATCAGATTTAGGAGACAACCAGGGTCCTTTCAGCCATCTGGGTGCATTCTTAGGTATAATTGAACCAACAGAGTGAGGAGTCCCTATGGCTATGCCGCAATGAGTTTGTTCCCATTTTGTTCAGGACAGAGCAGAGTCTAAGCATAGATAGACTAGGGCTACTGACATGGTGTGATTTGAGGGGCTCAGAGAGGCCTCTATATCTTGCCTCTGATTCTTCTCTGGTTGGGAGAGATAAGAAGGAAGGATGAAGTCATTGAGGGCCTGGAGAACAGGCTGGTGATGTTTAACTCATTCTAATAAGATCTCACTGTGGAAGGGCTGAGGTAACCAAGAAGTACAGTCCAAGACACCAGAAGCTGTGTGTGTGTGTGTGTGTGTGTGTGAGAGAGAGAGAGAGAGAGAGAGAGTGTGCATGTTTCCAGATGTCTGTGTATGTGTGATGTGTGAACAAAAGCAATATGGCATGAGAAGGCAATGGAAGGAGGAGGAGACTGCTCAACTTGCCTTGGAGGTTGCTCCATCTTATACAATCACCTTTGCAGGTTGGATGGCCCAAGATATCTAAGAAGTTCAGGATTGTCTCAGCTATGAGGAAGTGGCATTATCTGACCACAGGGCCTTATCACAGGCTGCTTCCCTGATACAAGGTGAAATTCAGACTTCTTGGATGCTGTACAGGTGGCCTCATGTGAAGAAAATTCGATACACAGAAATCTAAATTTTTGAAATGATTCACTCAATTGAAATCTGATTGAGGGCAAAGATCGTGTCTTATATTTCTTTCATATCCTTTGCCCATTAAGTCCTCCATAAATACACATTGTTTCTCTACTAAATAATTCACCTCAGGGTTCTTGGAAATAATGAGCTCCCTTAGCACTCTAAAGATACATTTCTATTTTCAAAGATTTCCTGGCAGCTCTTTAGGGGTGTATCTATTCTATAGTCAGAAATACATCTGTAGATAATTTTAGTTCAAGTGCACATATAACCAAACAGAATCAAATTCATGCATTCATAATGGCTTATCATGATGTTGCTTAGTTTGGCAGTTTTATTTTAATAGGCAAATGTGTACTTTATAATCAAGAATAATTCTATTCCTAGGTGCATAGGAGGCAAAAAAGGAGCAGAGGAAACTGGGTACTTCCACTTTGAGTCAATGTCCAGGTAGATAGTTATAATCCTTTAAGAGATCTCTTGGCTTCTAGAAGAACAAGTTTCTGGGGCCTCAGGACCACTCCAAAAAGAAAATAGATCTCCTGAATGTAAAGAACTTGCATTTGTTCCAGGTGACAAAATTCCCCTCTGTTCTCCCCTGTTCCAGTAGAATAGAGGCGACACATTTGGTGACAATGATCCTCAGTCTCTGAGGTGGCCTGAGGCTCGCTATGGGCTGTGCCATCTCACTGTCTACCAGGCTCAGGTCCTGATGCATACACACCACTCAAGCAACCCTGCATGGCCAACAAGAGCCTTCCTTCTCCAATTCGAAAAGGATGGCACCTTTCTCCTCTAAAGGAGTTTCTATTTTGTGTAATTAATAAAAAATTAGGGGGCCTTTTCTCAAAATAATTCTGTATTTGTGTGTGTGTGTGTGTGTGTGTATATATATATATATATTCCTTTTGAAAGTATAGATTTTATTAATAACTTCTGCTACTGTTGGGCTTACCACTGGATTCATGAACACAACCTCCCTTTGGCATTAGTGTTGAATTCCAAGGAGCTAAAATGTTTTGGTGGAGAGTGGAGAGGAAAGGGAGCTAAAGGATCCTTTCCTATGAGAAGCTGGACTTATTTTACTCTTTGGTGTTCTAATTTCTCTTAGTGTGTGTCTCCTTGTACCATTGCTGTAGTACATCATGACCACAAATATTCCTCTCTCTGGTGGAGGGCTGTTAGTGTGTTCCCAGAGAGACAAGCTGTTTGAAGTGAATACGTTCTCTCCTTGAGCATGCTAAGAACAGACTTTTATACACTTATTCCTGTGTGGCCACCCAGACTGTAAGTGTCTTGGAACTTTGGGGCTCATAATTCAAGGAAACCGCTTTTATGCACAAATGAGAAATACATCCCCAGTTCGTGCATCACTGAGGGCTGGGCCGTGAGGAAATGGCAGCTTACAGAAGGAACAAGAAAACCACAGCTTTGTTTACAAAATTGGCTGCTTGAAGCAAGTGTGCTAGCACTTTGGACAGATTATATATGCTCAAATTTGCTAAATCACTTATAGAAATCTCTTTTAAAAACAGAGATCTTTCCTTAAGCTGCTGTGTTCTGAATTAGACACATCTCTATTTAAACCCCATTAATCTGTACCATTATGGTTATGTGCAGGTGCAAGTGTGGAAAAGCAAACATTTGAGAAAAGCCACGGCCTTTCTTTACAGAGCAGCAAAGCTCAATTTGCAATTTGCAATGATCTGATACTTTCCAATGGGTGAGCAAAGAGCTTAAGGATTGCATTCTCTTCAGAACAATGAGGCTGTGCAATAGTCTGCTATTTTAGTTTGTTCAAACAAGTAATAGAAAACGATTTCACCAATTAGTTTTAGGCATAAGGGAGTCACAGAGGTTTTTTTCTAATGGAGTGTCACTGACCTGGCCACAAGTGGCCAGGAAGAACGTCCTAAAATTCAGCTACATATGAAGAATGGATGGATTCCCCAGGTTTGGACAGGTGAGGAGCTAGGTCTAGAGGAGGCCACTTAGGCAAAAAGGAGCATGTAGGTAATAATAAGTCAGAGTGCACGTGTTAGAAAGTCCAATAATATCCTTGGGTGGAGATCAGTTTTTCCTTGCTTGCTTTTCTGCTTCCTGCTGGGTGTGGATGGACCAGAGTTTATAGGAGCCAATTCCTGGCCTAAAGAAGATGAGAGACCTGCGGATGATGGCAACAATCATGATAGTAAGTGCTTAGCTGATGACTACTATGCTTACGACGCTAAGCATTTTACATATTTTAACTCATTAGTCCTCGCAGCGACTCTCTGACACAGATGCTAGTATCGTTTCCATTTTACTGATGTAGAAAATGAAAGAGAGAAAATAAGAGTTTATATAACACCTAAGCACAATAAAAGGTGGTAGCAGGATTCGAACACAGGCAGTCTGTCCCCAGAGTCCATGCTCATAACTCTATTGCTTGGCATATATTATTCAACATCATTTGGCTTGCCTAGTAAAATGTTTTTCTGATGAACCCACAGTGTGAGTCAACTTGCAAGTATCAGGTTTCAGAATACCAATGGTCTTTCAGCAAGTATCTCTGGCAGCTGGGAAAATATGAAAATAGTCAGCCTCTATGATTTGATGTATAAATTGGTTCCATTCTTATTTGCCTCAAGGATGGTCTTCAAGCACTTCTGCACTTGTCTTAAGCATACACTTAAGGCCAAGTAGGGAAAAGAGATCTCTGGGCATCTCTTCAGACCCTTGACTCTAATGTGGTTAGTTCTTAAGAGTTGATGGCAGGTGACCATTACAATAAATCAATCACTTACTGATCACTGACTATGTAACAGGCACTGTATGAGCATTTTACTTGCATCACCTCCCTAATTTTTGATCTTGTCAATAAAACAGGTATTATAGTCCCTATTTTAGAGATGAAGAAACTGAGGCACAGAGAGTTAAATAATTTGCTTGCTTGATGTTCCAAACAAAAAAGTGGTAAACCTTGATTCAAATTTGGGTCAGGGAGACTCCAAAGTTCTTGCTCTTAACCACTGCCATAGACATATACCAGTATTCTAGCACTTAGTGACGTTTGTACTTTAGCACTTAGTGACACATTATTTAGCAAAGTGAAAATTGCTATGTCAATTTCTCAATCCTAATCAAGGGTTTTGTGATGGTTTTGTAGTGTATCAGCTTGGCTAGGTGGAACTGCATTTCCCAGAATTCGCTTTTTTGTATGTTTCTGGTAATAGAAGAACCACAAAGAACATTCTTGGGAGATTTAGAGGACAGAAGGCAAACAGGGGCCATCTTGTAGCTCATATGTTGTTGCTGGTCTGCTGAGTCAACTTGTGGTTGGTGTGAAGAAGCATTTCTAAAGTCTGCTGTTTCTCCAACTCTTGGGCAAGGTGTATGTTTAGTTCTATGGCAAAGGGCCTTGACTTCTATGTATCACCAAGATCAGTCCACCTGTGCCTATGGCTTCTGGCCTGCTTGGGATATTTTTTGCATCCATCTTCTCTTCCTGATTGCTTGTCCTATGGACATCCAGCTCCAGACTCAGACATGGAGACAACAGCCTCACAGAGACTGCTTATTCAGCTCCCACAAGGCCCATTCCCTGGAACAAATCTCTACAGTTTCTGCTTCTCTGGTTGAACTCTGACCTATATGGTTGGTCACCTGAAAGTCATCTCTACCATCTCTACGTGGTCCATTCCCCAGCGTCAAGACTGGGGCAGTCCTTCCTTCCCAGGGGGCAGGGAAGGAAGTGCAGGCTCTCTTTACCACTACTTATGGTACCATGCTCTATAATGCTATCTCACATTACTCTTACCTACGAGAGAAACAAGGTAGGAACTCTTCTCCCATTTCACAGAAGAGGAAACTAAGGCCTGTGAGGTTTGAATACTTGCTTGCAGATTTCTCAGGATTAGGATCTAGACTATTGGACTTCAATTAGGTGTCCTACACTTACTCTGAGACTCAATATCATGATTTTTCAAACCCAAGCATATGTAAGTGAGTGTTGCATTTCTTTGCCGGAGGCAAGCCTTCTCTGTGGGTAGTTTAAGCTATGGTTTCTCAATGAGAATGAAATTGTAATGGAGCTCAACTTGACATTTTCTTCTCTTTGAGTTTGAAAATAACTTGCTGATGAATTTTTTTAGTATCTGCTTGAAGATTCACTCATGCTGTTCACATTTCCTTGTCTTTCATAGTCAAATGTATTACTGTTTGAGGTAAGGTAGCTTCATAGTGTGTACTTTCCTTCTGACGAGGCAGAAGCAGACCAGTATGAGGAAAATTAATATAAAATATTAGGTGACTCATAAAACAGAGGTGATATATTTACATAGAAATGACATGATTAGGATATAGATCTAAAGGACATTAACACATTAATCTGCCTGTGGACAGATAAAATTGTGGGTTTTTTTGTTTTTTGACTCTTTAAGACTGATTCTTCTTTCAAATTTTTGAAATGGTTCATGGCAAAGATGAACCACATATACTGCCCAACCCACTAGAATGTAAGCTGCGTGAGACCAGAGACCACGTTTGTCTTGCTTATGATAGTCCCTAGCACCTAGGACATAAACAGTGCTTACCACATTGTAACTTACTAAGTGACTTTAATCGTCACAAAAAATTATGAGCAAGAAATATTGTTATCCCAAATGAAGAAACTGAGTCACAGAGAGTTTAACTAACTTACCTAAGGTCACACAGTAAGTTAGTAGTGAAGCAAGGTATGAATCCAGGCAGTCTGGGTCTAAAGACCTGCTCTTCACCCCTACATTGTATTGCTATCCTGCGATTATTGTTCATAATTGACCTGGATTATATTTGATTATTATATCACATATAGCATAAGTGATAAATATGCTAATAGCCATCACCAATTTGTGGCTATTTCATCCCAATTCTCTTTTAGAAAATATGTATTAGACATGTCTATAAATGCATAAACATAGGCATGCATATATACACACACGTTTACTCCAATGACAAATCTCTTTCCCAAACACTGAATAATAATAACATAGGCATTAGCCATAAGACAGGTGAATGTCTCTAAGTACAGGAGCCTCCCTCTCTTGTGGCTGCAATACTATCCTTACTCTTGACCGGATGCCCAACTGTTTTTGGGATGAACGCGAGAAATGTTTTGGTCCTTTTAGGGTTACTACAAAAGTATGCCTGAGGCTTGAGTAATTTATATATTATTTGGTTCACAGTTCTGCAGGCTGTACAAGAAGCATGGCACCAGCATCTGCTTCTGGTGAGGGCTTTAGGCAGCTTCCAACCATGGTGGAAGGGGAGGAAAGCTGGTATATGCAAATATCACCTGGTAAGAGAGGAAGCAAGAAGCGGGAATGGAGGGAAGCGCAGGCTCTCTTTAATAACCAGCTCTCACAGGAACTCATAGAGCAAGAACTCACTCATTACTGTGAGGACCTCACTCATTACTGCAAGGATGGCACCAAGTTATTCATGTAGGATCTACCTCCATGACCTAAACACTTCCTAATAGGCCCCACCTCCAACAATGGGGATCAAATTTCAACATGACATTTGGAATAGGTCAAGGAAACCAAACTATAGCAAATGTGAACAGGAAAGTGGAGCCACATTGAGGCTTGGTGACATCAGGGTGGGAAGAACGAGAAGAAAGAGAGGCATATTTTGAATGGCTTCCAAGCCTAAGCCATTCCATAGGCATTAAATAGTAACAGTCCTCCTCGAAGTTTTCACGATGGAAATGACAGTGACCAAATTTTCAACATGAGGGTCAGGACGACTGTGGATGTGATCTGCCTGAGCATAAAGCCTTCAGGAATGACTTAAGTCCCCGAAGTTAGCTGTCAACTTTATTTTATTTATTTATTTTTTTGAGACGGAGCCTCACTCTGTCACCCAGGCTGTGAGTGAGTTAGCTGTCAATTTAAAAAAAATGGATAAAACATAGTAAAGGAATAATTTTGAAGATTTAGGAGCCAGCTAATCCCTTTATCTCATTGGTTCAATTTTCCCCACCTTCTCTGACCCTCATTGATTTCAGCTGCTCTGCTTTCTTGCTCAGCTCTCTGCGTGATCGGGTTCTGCCACATTGCCTGGTCATTACACACACTGACCAGGAGCCAGAGTTCAACTCATGGAGCCCAGTGTTTTTCATTTGTTAGAAATGACAGGGTTTTCTTGTGCTGTTATAAAGCTTATCTGCTCATGTTATTTCTCAATATCAAATCACAGTAGAAAAACAGAAATCCCCCTGCTTAACACAGGTAGGATTACACTTGGGAGTGTTGATGACTTAAGCAAAGATTTTCCATCTACGGCCAAGTGATTGATGGCTTATCCATCTGCACATAAAACCAGTGTTTAAATCCTGGCTTGAATGGATCATGTCACCTGTAGTTTCTAAACAACTGAATATTTTCTCCCAAAGAAAGAATACAAAAAATAAGAATGAACGCTTCTAAGTTAGCTTTTTATTTCTCTCCTGTTTAATAAGCCTGGTGGAGTCTCTCACATGTGATGGTAATTGTTATTTGTGTCTCTGTGGCAAGCCACAAGAAGGTCATCAGACTTTAGGCTGTGGCTTATTCCCCTTTTGTCTTCTCCTGTCAGCAGGTGTCATAAATATCAATTTCATTATAATTGAAATATAATTACATAACTAGACATAATGGGCTTTTGACTTTCCTGTGGAAAACTGATTGAGGCAGTTTTGGGGGCAAATAAAATGAAAACTTGCCTGTTTTCTTTTTTTAATTGAATTCTCCTTCAATTTGATCCATACTAGGGTATCAAATATTGCTTTCTAGTTAACTCCTGTTCTCAGCTTTAAAAATACTGTGTGTACACCGTTCAAGGTATACAAGCACATACACATATACATACAGATGTAGACACATGTACATACACTGTTCAATAATTTATACTTTGAACAGAATTCTGATTGGTGGTGCGTCTAAATGTTTAAAAAATAGTCAGCATGCCATGTGAATTGTGCTACCTCCTGAGCCCTTGGTCATTTCTCACCTAGACCACTGTGACAGATTCCTAACCAGCCGTCGTGCTTCGCTTCTCCTCTTGACTCCTGATGACCATGTTCTATACAATAGCCAGAGTAGCTCTAAAAAGTAAATCCCACCACACCACTCCCCTACTATCACTTTCTGGTGGCTTTCCACTGCAGTGGAAGTGGAATTCGAATGTCTCACCAGGGTCTACCCTGTCCTACATGACCTGTATTTTGCCTTTCTCTCGGACTCCATCTCATTCTACTTCTGGGTTAAGTTCCTGTCTACCTCAGGAGTCTTTCCACTTTCTCTTTCCACTGGCTGAACCTCTCTTCCCCTAGATGTTGGCATAGCCGACTTTTTCTATTCATTCAAGGCTTAGGTTCAAATGATATTTCTGCTCTTAAGTGGACCTCCCTGCATGCCCTGGCTGAAGTAGCTTTCCACTCCACTCTCTATCCTATTCCTCTATATTTTATTCATAGAATGTGTCACTGTCTGAATTTACCTCTTGTATGTTTGTAAAAACATTTATTGTGTGGTACCCCATGGGAATGCAGGTGCTGTGAGAGTGTCCTCATCTGTCTTTTCCATCACTGTACCACAGCACCTAAAAACACACAGGCAGGTTCCAGAGATTCAAAGAATTATTCAGTAAGTGTATGAGTAGATGAACAATTTTACTTAAAGGCAATTTGGGGTAAATTTAATTATTTGCTTCCAGCTTTTTTATTTTGAAGAAAATTAATCATAACTGTCAGTGCTGATTGCTACTTAGAGAAATCATAGAAGATTTTAGTTGGAAAGATTGTTCAATGATCAGTCCAAGCAGACATTCCCTTAGCAACAGCCCTGACAAGGACTCATCTAGTCTTTATTAAAATATTCCCAGTGTTGAAAAGCTCACTCCTTACTTATCCAACATGTTCTAATGTTAGACATCTCTGTTGTTTAATAAACTAAAGTCTCTTTGCATTACGCCAAATCTTAGGCATAGTTCTGTCTTGAAGGGTTACACAGATAAGTCTCCTTTCTCTTTCACACAGAAATACTATCATGATTCCTTCTTAGATGGTTTTCTGTTTACTAAATGTCTTATGTAAGCTCAGTGATTCCTTACATTACCCTCTTACCAGATTTTTCATTCTTGTAATATATTTTTTAAAGGTATTTGTTTCCTTCTCCTTCCTGAATACATTTTTCTTTGATGATATTGTCATTAAATCTTGTCACCCACAGTGGAAAACAGTATAAAGCCATGTGAGTATAGAAAAAAAATTAGGAGTCAGAAAAACCATAAAGAACTTGAGAATTATGAGAGTTCCCTAGGAAAGCATGATCATTGCTATCAATAAGACTTCTTTTGCTGGGCATTTGGGTTAGTTTCAAATGGAATACTGTGCAGCCATAAAAAGGGATGAGTTCATGCCCTTTGCAGGGACATGGATGAAGCTGGAAACTATCATCCTCAGCAAACTAATACAGGAACAGAAGAGCAAACTCTGTATGTTCTCACTCGTAAGTGGGAGTTGAACAATGAGAACACAGGGACACAGGGAGGGAGACATCACACACTGGGGCCTGTTGGGGGGTAGGGGACAAGGGGTGAGAGAGCAGTAGGACAAATACCTAATGCATGCAGGGCTTAAAACCTAGATGACGGGCTGATAGGTGCAGCAAGCCACCATAGCACATGTCTACCTATATAACAAACCTGCACGTTCAGCACATGTATCCCAGAACTTAGAGTAAAATAATAATAATTAAAAAAAGACTTCTTTTTTCACTGTGTCCTTTTTTTTTTTTTTTTTTTTTTAACTATATCAGTGTGTCCTTACATATAGATTTGAGGAAAAGAAATCCTAAGAAGGTCACCAGATTTCTCCCTTCATTCTACCGATGGAGATAGATGGGATTTGCAGGTGTGACTTTCCCCTTGGACCCTGAGTCAAATAGAATTTTCTCTGAGAGAATGGGCTTCCTTGACTCTTTGTATGATTTTGTTGCATCTTCAACCTGAAATCTCAACAAATACAGATTATTTTTCCAACACTGAATATTGCCCAAAAAAAAAAAAAAATAGGCCACTGTTCTTTTCTTTCTGATTTCCTTTCAACTTCAGTAACAACCAGAATACAAAGGCTGGACTCACAGTAGGAACACAGTGGTGACTCTCGTTCAAGCAGAAAGGTGACCAAATGGATAATCTTCCCTCTTTGGACTTCTCTGAAAGTATTTTTGTCTGTGCACTTTGGATGGCATGTGAATCACTTGGCCTGATGAAATGCCTTACATGGGTGCCAATAAGCCATTAAAGTCAAAGTAAGCAGAACAAAACAAAGTAAACAAAACACTTAAAACGCAATTAAAAAGTAGGCCAAAGTTTGGGTTTTTTTAAAAAACTGAACTAAAATCCATCTGATTCTGTCATTTTGAGTTGTAGTGATTATTTTTTGAGAAGATGGAGGTTTTCAATGAACAAGTGGTCTTTTGCAAGACAATGCTTTGTCTCAGTGGATCTTATGATTGATCTCTTATGTGGACATGGTGATTGATCTTATGAAGGCTCTTGGTCTGGAGACTCCTCCGGTGTTGGTGGTTGGTTAAGGAAAAAGAGAGTGTTGTCACAAGTCTAAAAAGGCCATGATGCCCAAGGATGTATATTGTAGTCATTAAAACACTCACTGTCAACCTCGTAATTAAGGCATAGAGTTGGACAGCACTCTCTATTTCCACACATGTGTCCTGGCCAGCCTCGTGGACTTGGAGAAGTAATTTCTTTTCCCACTCAAAGCTGCCCTTAATCT
The DNA here is from genome assembly GCF_047675955.1 of Chlorocebus sabaeus. Taxonomy (NCBI): domain Eukaryota; kingdom Metazoa; phylum Chordata; class Mammalia; order Primates; family Cercopithecidae; genus Chlorocebus; species Chlorocebus sabaeus. The sequence continues at coordinate 29,961,253 of NC_132927.1, forward strand.
CTGTTTCAATCATATCAAATTCTACTGCAATAGGGATGGCAGATAGAAGCTGCGTGTGTGTGTGTGTGTGTGTGTGTGTGTGAGAGAGAGAGAGAGAGAGACAGAGACACTGAATATTGCCAAATATTCAGAGACACAGAAAGAGATTTACCCATGTGATGATTCTGAACATGCAATTTAACTAGTTTTACTAATAGGCCACATGAAGCTCTCCTGGTGCTTCCTTGAAGATCTGATGGTGCATTGAAATCCAGTCATCACTAGCTAGAAATTCCAAATGGATTCAGCTCAAGATTTTTTTTTAATCTTTTAGAAAATTTTTTACCTTTAGGGTTATTCACTGGGACATATTTGCCGTAAAAGAAAGATTTTAATACCAGGCTTATACTTGATTTTCAGACATTTCTGGAATCCTGTTAAGGGTTCCAGAAGGATAGCTTCAATATTTTTAGTTTTCTCTGCTAGCCATGGTGTTTATAGGTTGATAAGGAAACTCCTCTGTGATCATTACTCATGAATTGTCCTTGATCAAATGAAGGAAATGGGGAGGTTGTATGTAAGAGGATAAATGAGATAGCAGTGATGTTGTTTGAAGCCAGATACGTTGTAGAGACTGAAATGAGAGTTCAAGGAGACGAGCTAGGAGGATTATTAGAGTCCAAGGGAATTATTGTGTCATCGAGTTAATAGTACTACAGGGAGAAGATGCATAATTCGTTAGAAGAGAAACCAGAGAAGATTTATTTGGTAATATTTGACCCGCCTTCCTTACAACTGGAGAAAGTTATCTCTAGATCTATGAGGTAGGTAGAGCTGGCAAATACATGCTGGAGATCTCTTTTTCTTTACTGGGATGTCAGTGTGCAATGTGAAAACCAAAAGCTTCTAAAGATAGTACAAGAAATCACATATCTTATAAATTACATCTCTTTGCTAAAGATGATGGACTTTTCCAAGAAACAATGTTATTATTTCCCAAGTACAGTTTTGTTTTTTTTTTAACTTAAATGTTCTTGAAGAATTGATATATAGAGAGAAGACAACGAGAGTAATAAAAAAAATATAAGAATTGTGGTAATTGGTGTTCTGTGTCAAGATCCTTAAATCTCAGCCTTTCTCGTAATGTCATAGGGATAGAGTAAAAAGTCTTTTGTGAAGTAAGTAGCCAATAATGTTTTGTGCCCATTTTAGAGATAGTGCACTTGAAGGCACCTAAAACAGAATGAAAATTACAGAGAAACAAACTTACTGTTATTACTAGGCAATTCCCTCTCCTGGGATAATCCAACAAAACAAACAGAACAAAGTAAACACAATAAATTTATCTGCTGTCCACACCTTTTTGATAATTGCGAGACAACTTGTGATGGAAGATGGAAGGCAGATCTGGTAGCTCTGATTTTCCCCTGGATGTAGACAGCCAAAATTGCAGAGCGTGGTGCTTGTCCCTGTATTTGTTCACCTCATTTCTTCTTCCAGAGGTCAGACAGGCCTATCCTAGTTTTCATTAGAGTCACTAGCCATTCCTTTGTCTATGTGGCTGCCTGGGGTCTCTGTTCATCTGTATACCATCGTTGAATAGGCTTCCCTTCAAATCCCAGCTTTGTCTCTTTGCAGTTGTGTAGCATCAGGGATATCACTTACCTTAACCCAGTCACCTTAGAAATAAAGCCTGAGGCAAAACTGTATATGTTATCACTTTCATGGGAAGTGTCATTCTAGAGAAACAATAGTGAAGAAAAAAGAGAGGGAGGCAGCACAGGAGATAGGAGGAAGAGCAGCTACAAAGGAGCACATTCCTAAGCTGGCCACTGCTTTGTGACAATACTATTCATTGCTCAATCTTTTAGGCCATCTTTAGAGAGGTGGCATGAATTGCTGTGTCTCAGTACAGTCCACGTAGAGGAATGAGGAGAGGAGGATTCATCCATTAGCTTCCATCTCCCATCAGTGAAAGCTTGCCCTGCAACTCCTCCACACTTCTGGGTTCCACAGTCTGCTACCGCCACTGTGGAAATCCGAACCCATGTTATTAGCCACCTTCTCAGCATGAGTTGCAGCTTATGGGGCACACAGCAAGTAGGAGCAAGCCAAGGGCCCTGCGGGCTAGCCCTCTGGCGCACTGCAGAACCAGCATGAACCAGGGCAGGTATGTGAACACCGAGAGGGTCCCATGGTACTGCCCACCATAGAGACTAAAACAGAGCCTTTGGCAAGAGGCAGGAGGCTCTAGGCATGAGGTGTTTTCAGTCATAACCACACATTACCTCAGATTCCAGGAGCAGCTGCTGCAGCAGACCCAGCTAGCCCAGCCTGCAGATTGTCACTATGAAGACAGAGATAACCCTTCCTCCAGTGAAGATCAAAACTTCTCCTTGTGGCCTATATGACTGCTTGGTGCTGGGCAAGCTTCCTGAAGAGTCATCAGCAACTGGAGACCATGGCTGAGTGAATCCAGGGTGGGGGCAGAGCATAAGCTGGGTCCAGTGCATTATCCATCCTTTCTAGATCTTGGCTTCATTATGAATAATGAGCAGTAGCAATTGCTATTTCCTCTTCTTCACCATTCTAGACTTCCCTCCACAACATCCTCTCTTTCCAGCCATGTAGCAGGTGCAGCTCTAAGCCCATGTGCTTGGGGTCTCTTACCCTTGGAATTGCCTCCTTTGCCAGGCTTTCTAAGTTGTCTTACTGCTACTTTTCAAGGATCTTAAAAACCCATCCTCTTGTATGAAGGTCTCTCTGGCTGAATGGGCATTACTCTGGCATATTCCTCACCCACCTTCCAAGTAAAATTTATGAGCATGTTATTTAGGTTCTAACAGTTTTATTTGTTTTTGTCCTGGCAAAGAGTGTATTTGGAATGCTCTTTGTAAATCCTGTGGCTACTGAGATCTCATTGAGGGCAAAGAATGGTTAAAGTATCACTTTAAAAAGGCAGCCAACTTCTCTACATAGGAGACACAACTTTTGGCTGTAGACAGTGAGGAGGTAGGAATACTCCTGGTTGCTATTTTTTTCTTTCTTTTTGCTATTGTTCATTAACATCCCCTTATTTCCTCTGATTGTCTCACAAGGAGGTTAGTCTTTCTGATTAATCCTATGGCTTGAGTCTCCTTTATAAGGCAACAAGCTGCCCTGCAATAGAGAAACGAAGTGCCTCACTCTTCCCCATCCCAATTCCATGGGGACTGGGACTCCATAGGTCAGGGTTGTAGTTTGGGTCTTGGGGACCAGAGCTGGGTAGGGAGGGGAGGAAGTTACAATATGAATGTTCCAGCATGGAAAAAGTCAAAGGATTATTCTGATCCACTCTCTTAAGGGAACATGGAGGCTTAAAACCAGAGTATGCAAATACTGCCATTAAATTAAAGGGGTCACCTTCAGGTTGTCTGATGAGAGGCAAAGTCAAGAGTTAGGAGCTTGGTGAAACCAGAAGGATGTGAGATCAGGAGCAACTGGAGAATGTTTTGGACAACTGCAAGAATGAAGCTGGAGCTTGGGACCTGCCTGTAATGGCTATCAGCCATTGGGGCAGATCAGATGTATGAGTAGGACTGCACATATAGAAAGAGACTTTTAACAAGGGGACACACCCATCTTTCTTTCTCTAGCTGCTCACAAGCTCTGAACTACACATCAGTGGGAAATAAACATATGTAGATAACCAATTTGATCAAGGAAATCAGTCAGCAGCAGGTGGAATTTGCCCTCACACCTGGGCTTTCTCTCTGCTGGCTGCTGCATGTGTTTCACAGTTAGTCAATGCAAACAGCATTTCCCACTCCACACACACATACACCTTAGCTTGTTCTTTCTATAAGCAAAAGGCCAAAGAATCCTTATTTCACACTTGATTTCAGAGTATTTCATGTTTCCTTGGGTAGGAAACTGCCTCTCCTTGTTTTCATTATGGTGACTTTTCAGCTTATAGCCTGGGTAGGGATGTGATATTTGGTTAATGCCAAATTTGCTCTGAATGTTGCTGGCTTTAATATTCATGTCCTGGAAACTGCAGCTCTTCCCATGGTTTGGATATTTTACATCTACACATTACATTCAGAAAGCCAGAGTTCAGGCTCATGGAAAAAAATATCTAAATTGATGACTAATTTTACATCAGAAGCTTTTTCAACCAGAGAAACAGTATGCTACAAGAGTAAGCAGGTCTGCCCCACCCCTGGTCCCCTGCCCTCTGCCTGGAGAGAGGAGATTCTCAAGTGTCTCTTTGAGAGAGGGTGGAGGAACCACTGAGCAGAGCCCAGCTGTGTGGACCCACACAGCAGATGGTTCAATTGAAACACAAGAGACTGGAAGTTACTGTTCACTGGGCACTACTGACCAAGTACCTTGCGTAACGCAGCCACTTGTTATGCTGAAGAGGATTGTTTAGAAGGAAAATGGGCTGGTTTTTCTTGCTTCACATATCCTTACTGGAAGGTCATGACCAATCTTTCTTACTGCCCACACTTTTATTTATACACCATAAGGAATAATTTCCATCTCACTCTCCCCACTCCTTTGCCAGAACATATAGAAATGTCTGTGTTCAAAAGGCTCTTGTTTTCTTGGCTGAATATCAAGATTTTTTCCAGATTGTCAACTCCGTAAGAGGGGAGAAGCATAAAATCCAGCTGTAGAAACCAAGAAGTGACCTAACATGATCCAGGTGTTTCCAGTTTTCTTAGGAAAGAAGGCAAGTATGTATGTCATGTCTGACGGGCCATGGCTAGAGGATGCTGCCCGATCACATTAGGCTGCTGATCACAGTTGCGATGGTGGGTTGTGGGTGAGTCCACTGTGTGTAACAGCTATATCTGATTCATCAAAATTGGTTTTGTAGCGGTATTCTGAAAGTTCGTGACCTTATTCAATGCACATAAAAAAGGATTTAAAAGCAGTAAAATTATAAAGACAACATGGTGGTATGTAAATGCAGGGAAAATGCAGAGGAGAAAAGGGCTTTAACTTCAGTTCTGCCACTTGCCAGCCATGTGTCTGTGGGTAAGTCTTCAATCTCTTTGATCCTCATTTTAAAAATCCATAAAATGGATAAAATGTCTGCTCTTAATGCCCTATTATAAAATTAAAGTGTTGTGTTGGGGATGGATTTATTTATACGAATAACTTGGACAAAGGTATGTAGATAAATGTGCATTTAGTGATCTGCAGGCTTGCCTGTGAAGTCAGTGGTAACATTCCGAGCCACCATCCATCAACCGGATATAGTCTACTATATTTTTAGATTCCATTTTTTAATGAGTTAAAATTGAACAAGTCTGGCAGAATAAACTAATTTCCCAGAATGAACACCAGGCCACCTGCCAAAATCTTCCTCATCTACCCTGTCACCTACTTCTCAAAGCATTCTCAGGTCTTCTAACCTGTACTGACTCTGTTAACTCCTGTGCCTTCCTAGGTCATATCTGTGTCAGCTCTTATGGGAGGTTAGCGACTATGGATGATGGTCATCCGGGAGCATGTCTGTCTTTCCCTGTAGACAGGAGCTTAGCCTTAGTTGGCTTTGGACCTGCCCATCTTACCTTGTAGAGTGCCATGCATATAGGTACACAGAAATGCTTTTTAAATTGAATTACTGTTTTTCTTCAGTAGGCTGTACATGGGAGGAAAAAAAATGGTGGTGGCTTCTGAAGGGCATCTGGTGTTAATAGATGATGCCACAGAACAAATCAGAGCAAAGATCAGAGAGCTGGTCTGCAGTACAAGTTTTGCCACTGCGTGGCTGTATGTGCCTTGGATGAGTCACTAAACTCTCCAAGTCTTTGTTCCCTCCTCTTTGTAATGAGAGAATGGGATGAGTTTGACATTATGCTTCTTAACAGCACTAAGATTCTAACATCTAAGGTACGGTGCTGAGAACAATTTCAGATAAATCAAAGAATGTGTTAAACTTTTTTAAAAAATTTATTTCTTTATTACAGAGGTAAAATATACATATGAAATTTACCATCTTTACCATTTTTAAGTGTACAATTCAGTAGTAAAAATATATTTATATTTTATTTTTTCTTTTCAGGCCCCCAACCCCCTTTCCGGCCTCCAGGTGTTTTAAAATGGGAACCACCTAGGTGGGTAATTCCAGGGCAATAGAAGTCTATTCTATTTTGAGTGGCAAGGATTATTTTACATAAGTATGGGATTCAGGATAAGGTATTTATCCAGTGTGTCTATGGATGGTGTTTCAAATAAGATTTAAATTGGCCAGGCGCAGTGGCTCACGCCTCTAATCCCAGCGCTTCGGGAGGCTGAGGCAGGCAGATCACTTGACCCCAGGAGTTTGAGACCAGCCTTGCCAACATGGAGAAAACCCATCTCTACAAAAATACAAAAATTAGCTGGGTGTGATCGTGCATGTCTATAGTCCTGGTTACTCTGGGGGCTGAGGCAGGAGGATCCCTTGAATCTGGGAGGTGGAGGTTGGAGTGAGCCAAGATCATACCACTGTACTCCAGCCAGGGTGACAGAGAGATACTCTGTCTCAAAAGAAAAAAAAAGGGTTAAGTTAAAAAAAAACCTAGCATAAAAGGAGTAATCCAAGATTATCTTCTCTTGGCCCATTGTACAGATTACAAAATACATTATATTAAAAATAAATATAAATTAGAATTTTAATTAAGTCTGAATTTTGGTGGTAATTATTTTTGAAATCTCATCCACTTTTTTTCTAAGATGTGTTCATTTAAGAACAGTTTGGAGTTATTCCAGAAACTTGAATTATCCTTTAAAAGAGTATTACATGAAATGTATTTTTATTAGTGGAAAAGAATAGAACTCTTTCACATGCATTGGGTCAGTTTCATTTCCAAACTACAGACCCTTCCCTTGTGGAGTCAAAGCAAAGATGGTAGGTACTTAATTGTACTCTTTGAGTAGTGCGCACTGCACCAAATTATTTTATTGCTGGGTCCATTGTAATTTATTGAGACCATTGTAACATGATCTTGTTGGATCATACATAAACTGTTCACTTCTCTCTATATTGATTGTACCAAATCTGCTATATACATCTAGCAATCCAGTCAATTTGCAAACTATTTTATCAAGATTGACTTTCCATCTATCTTCTTGGGGACCAAGAAAGAAACTTAATAAATCTTTACCAGATGAAATCAACCCTTAAATGAGTGAACTATTTCTATTGTCCAGTTGTCCAAGTAAGTTTAAAGCAGAGGGTGTTTTTGACAGCTTAGTTAATTTAGCTCTTTTTTTTTTTTTTCTTGCTGGCAATTCAAGTATAATTGAGTTGTAGTGTTGAGCTTTAAATATGTACTTGAGACTTAAAAAGGAAGCTTGATGAGGCATGTACTGCAGCATAACCTCTCAATTATTCACACATTTACGGGACTGTAATCACCAAGGCCTCTCATTGTAAACATTGTGAACACTTTTATAACCAGACATTGATATGAGCTAATAGGCAGTGAATTACAACTCAAATGATGAAATTACAAATAGTAATCAGATGGCTAGTGCCATCAAACCTAATTAACACCATCAGTTTTCCAGTTCTAAAATCTCTGATTCTGTATCAAGTCACATTTTAGTGTTACCTGAGTAATTTCCAAAACTTCGACTGGTAAAGGCTGACATGTTTGAGAATGATTCTAGAGCCTCAGAACTACTCACTGCCTACATTGAGGACAAGAAGTAGTGCCACTTTTGTGTCTTGCTTTTAGATGGAAACAACTTAGAAGTTATCTGTCTGTCATTTAGCATGATATAATAGCTGTGTTTAGTAAAGCATCCCAGATTGGATCCTGCCAGTAAAATACTTAACAAGATGGGAAGAAAATCCTGCATAAATGTGATTAGTGACCCTTACCTCCCTTTGTCCTTTTCTCTATTCCTGCCTACTATCAATAATTAATTGAGTCATTCAACAAATATTGATTGTGTCATAACCTTGTGTCAAACACTGTACTAGGCCCTGGGGAAATAATCCAGGCATGCCATCTCACCACCATTGTAGAGCTTTAGCATTGTAGTTCCAGTGCTATCAAGGAAGAGTTCAGATGTTATTGAATGAATTTATACTGAACACAATCTTTAAAGTTATTAAAAAAACAACAACAATGGATTGACATATATTCTGTTAGAATCAGTTGAGTAACCCACTTTCTTCTTGTTCTATGGTGGTTTGGGAGCAGAATTGGGAACAAGAAGGTGTCTGGTCATTTTAGTTTCTTTCTTTGAGATGTGTGGGGAGATGAGTGAGAAGATAATTGGGACTAGCAATTGCTTAAAACAACATTTTGAAAGAAAAAGCTGTGAATGGACTTGCTGTGCAGTTTTCCTATTTGCTCAAAGCTCTTGGGATAAGCAACCACAGAAGTATCTATTTTCAGATTAAATGAACAAGAGAGATGTGAGTGTAAGTTCTGCTATGGGTTGAAAATTGTGCGCAGTTTATTATACATCTAGTTAATGTATGCCTAATCATGGGTAACAAATGATCAACAAGAACACAACTGGGTTTGGACTTTCTTTTCTAAATCCCTTCTCACTAAGGGTTGTTGAAAACCCCAGAGTAGGTAGTAAAATACATTAAAACTGATACTGAAAATGCTGACAGATATTAACAGCAGCATCTTCTTGAAGTTAAATTTCTTCTTTTTGGTCCTTGAGTGGCTATTGCTTCTCCTCTAAGTGAACTTATTTTTTCATGAACTATTCTGGCATGGTCATTTCCATATATCAGGGCCCTGAGAATATTTGCTCCAAGTTTATTTGAGGTATAGTTTTGTTGTTGTTGTTGCTGTTTAGTTTTAACCAATTTGATTTCCAAGGATACCTTGCTTTATCTATTCAGTCTGAAAAAATGCTTCCTGTAGCTACTTATTAGCAGGCAGTGCCTTCTCTCTTTTTTCTTCTGTGCACTTTCATAGTCTGAGATTTTTTTTCTTGTAATAAAAAAATATATATAGAAGAGAAGACTTTTACCTCTGAATTGTTTCCAGATTGAAGTGAAAATGGAGTCCCCCATTGTTGGAAGCACAGCTGCTGTCACATGTCCTGTGTCTGCTCCTGTGTCCTCACCGATGGCAGTGGCTTACTGGTCTCATGTTTAGTCATTTTCATGCCATGTTGTGAGCTGACTTGGCTCTCTCCCATCACATCCCCTATGAAATCAGTCACTCCAGGGCCTGGTGAGACCCGGATGGATTGATGGGATACGTGTGATTTGAGGATAGCCTAGGTTTGCTGATGGCCACCAGCAGTGGTGTCTGGGTGGGAAAGATGAGACACCCACACATACTCTCTCTCTGTCTCTTTGCTCTCCTGTTGACATTTAGAAGTGGGGAAATTCAGAGACTGGGCAGGTTAGCTTTGGAAACGGATTTGAAAGGGCACAGAGTAGACTTGGGACTAGGACAGCAATGACAGGCTGAAATTACAAGGATGAAGATCAAGAGAATGGGGAGAACAAAGCAGTGATGCACTGAGAAGGTGTGAGTAGTGCTCCATGCAGTTCGTGAAAGGGAGAAAGACATACGCGTGTGCGCGCGCGCGCACACACACACACACACACACACTCATACAAGTTTATAAGCAGACTCACACAAAAGCCACCTCAGTTCCTGACTGCTTTCGCTTCCAATTTTGGTTTACCCATGTCTCTTATCTTGGGGCACCTTGAATGAACTGTCTCTGTCCCTTATGGCCAAATGAGCCTTGACAACATCAGTGAAGCCTGATGAACTTTTGTTGAATATTGTGACACCATGGATAATAGTATTACAGAAACCAAGATAAGTTAGAGGATATCCAATGTAATTGTTACCCTCCCACTACAATTTCCCAATCATAAAAATGTCTTCTGAATGCCTTGACTATATGTCTGTAGTTGAAAAACTGAATGTCTGTAGTTGAAAAACCACTGGAAATTGTTTTCTTCCTTGTTACCAATGTCCATAAAAAAGTCAGATACCACTAATATCAGAACTCAGAGTTCCTTATTATATAGTCCTTTATTATTAATTCATTTTAACAAATTCTTTATGGAACTAAAACATTGTTATGTGTGATATAAAAATAAGCTATAATGAAGTTTTGTGCTGAATATATGATCTGGAAACCACTAGACATTTGTGTTTCATTCGCACAGCGTGCTGGTTGCCATTAAATTACTCTTGGTAGGGAATGCCATGTTCTGATGGCAGCCGAATGTAGAATTCTATCTTCTTTGTGGTAAAGGGGAAGAAGTGTGTTTAAGAGCATTTACATGTATATCTTACTCTTCATTTGTGTGGTCACTTCTCTCGGTAGAATATGGTTTGGCAAGGGAGTATAATACAACTTTTATTTTGGCAAGTGTAAGATATCACTCATAAGTAAGGCAGATCTTCCCAAACAAGTTGCTGTATAAAATTTAAAGCATCAGTGTTCACTCACAGTATGCAGTATGTTTATCCTCTTTTGTTAGCTTTCCATGCTTTTGTCATCGTTGTTCTTTCCTTCTGTCTTCTCTTCAGCTGTCCTAGAAGTAGTGGATGACTTAGATCGGGGTGCAACATAATGTCATCTGTAAACAGGAGGGTAAATATCTCCTGGGGATACACTACATGTGGTCCTGTGGATAACAGACATTCATGTATGTTATTAATATCCATGTATTTGGCCATCTTTAGTCTATAGTCTCTACTCAAACCCTCTAACACACACATACACACACACACACACATACACACACACACACATCAACCTAGTATTAAGTGAGTTAGAAACTGCATTGTTTGTTCAGGCAATGAAAAGGAAAAAGTTCTTACGGTAGGGTAATTCTAAAGGTAAATTTTTTTCCTTTAGAATTTTTACCTATGGTAGGCACTCTGAATTCAGTGCTAGAGGCAGCCATTGTACCGTGAGGAGATATTATTTGTCTCATTAGTACTATGGGAATGCCATGAAAGGGTCCATGACCCAGAACCCATCTTGCTTTAATAATGGCTTCATACTCATAAAAGATTTTTAATGGCTACATGAGACATATATACATATTAAACGCCATTCCTCTTTGTTGATTCACAAGCCCCAATGAATAGGATTCCTTCGTGGCTTCCAGAGTTGAAGAAATGTGCCTGGCTTCTCACGCCAATGAGTGAACCAAACAAACCCACAAACGGAAACACCTCAACTGTGCCCTGCTAACCCATTTGTAAACCTGAGAACTGCGAGTCTTCAGTTCTTGTTGGCTGCCTTGTGTTCTCTGACTCGGAAACAAAATTTCTATCTATTGTATACCTGTTCCAAATCCTGCTCTAGGAGAATTAGGAAAATGTGGTCACATATATGTAACGGGACATTTTTCCCAAGCACAACTTGATGGTTTTCATCACAACTCAGTTCATTTGCTTTGGTCCCCCAGCCACAGCATTGCAACTGCTGCAGAGATGGACGATACCCCTATGCAAAAGAGCATTTTGTGCCTATATTTAAATTTGGATAGACCAACACTCACCTGTTCATCTGTATATTTAGATTTTAGGAAGAACTCAGGATCCTGGTGACACCATTGCTCTTTTCCCAAGGCCTTGTGATGGAGTGTAACATTACATGAAAATCAATGCTGTTTGTTTAATCAGAGTTCCCCCAAGGTTAGCACCTGGCATCCTACTGCCTAATTGTATGATGATCCTGTATGGATGACAAGACCCCAAAGAACTGTATTTGCCATTTTTTTCTTGCCTTCTGGTGTGAATGTCAGGTCTATACCATTTAAAGATACCTTTATTTACAAAAGGGAAAATTGAGTTACAGACTTCCTGTTGTGAGTAGAGCGGCCTGGGGAAAACGATGGTAGAAAGGTGTTCTCAAAGAGAGAGTCAGGATATATGAGTCCAGAAGCACCTGGGGTTTGGCAAACTTTGTATTCATTTTTTTAATATTTGGGGTTCAGCAGAGCCCAAAATGTATTTTGTTCAAAGTACCATTTTCCAAAACCATGTTTATTCTAGAGAATTTTAATCTGTGTATTTTGGAATCATTTAACTCTCATTCATCAAAATATTGCATGGTATAAATACTAGATCTGGGCTCAAGAAATCTCTTGAGCTCTTTGATAAGCAATTTTTTTTCTTTGTACCCGGAAGTAAAAATTCCCTTTGAATAAACCCAGAGAAGTACAGTGCATACTTCTCAGATTATCTCCCAGACAGGGTGGGGAGCTTTCCATGTGTCTACTATAAAGCGATGATGGGAACAAGGCTTTCTGGGGGCAAGGCCTTCAGAAACAGGCCTTGGAGATTTATGGGCTTTTCCACTGAGGACTTATAGCACCCCATTTAGCTCAGGCAGACTTAGATCTTTTCTGTTGCAACAACAGCCCAAGTTAGTCCCAGACCATGTCTTCTGAAGTGCTTCTGAACCCTACAATCTTGTCTTTATTTAAAATTATATTTTGCTTATCCTGGGGTTTCATGCATTACATTTTCCTCTAAAGTACAGTATTGAAATATTATTTGATTACTAAGTTTTTTGGTGCCCTCTTAAGTCTTGTGCCTGAGGTCCATGCCTCATTGGCTTTGCACCTGGGCAGCTCCCTCTTCTTACTGCTATGGCTCACTCCATCTGAGGCTTACCAGTGTGCAGTATGGGAGGAGCATGGCGGTTGAGAAACTCTGGTCAAGCCTACTTCTGAGTTTGGTTCAACTGGGCTTTCTCTGCTTGGGGACCAGATAGATGGCCTGTACCCAGTGTGTCTACTCACATGCTCCTTCTCCCATATGTCTGAGTTAGGGCTGAGGCCATGGAGTTTGCAATTTTTCTTTTATCAGCAGGTTGTCTGTATAGTGCAGAATAAGAACAGAATAAAGGCACCTGTTTCTAGGGCATAGCCTTTTCCCATCGAAACGATTACTTTAGTCTCATACAGATTGGAAACAAGGAACATTTCATCCACTCTATTATTCATCCCAGTGAACCAAAGGAATGGGAAAAAAATTTGTTCGAGGTCACACAGAGTCTTGTCAAGACTGACTTTAAATTCGAGGCCTTTCTAGTCACAGTTAATGGCTTAATTGTAAAAGACACTGCCAGCAGTGACTGAGGAGTGCCAGATCCTAGGTTGAGTGTCTTCTTAGGTGCATTGCATCATTTAATCCTTACAATAATCTGAGGTCAGAATTATTATTATCCCTCTTTTACAGATTAGAAAACTGGGGTTTAGGGAATTTAAATAACTTCCCTAACATTACCCACCTAGGTAATAGTGGAATCCAGAACTTTCTCACTCTAAGCTCTGGTTCTTATTCATTGTTCTGCCCACCTCCTGTCATGGAATCCAAACATTGGGAAAAAAGGCAGTTTCCCCTGTTTTGTGGGGAATGCTGGTCACAGTATTTTCCATATTAAGACACTGAATAAATGCTATAATTCCTTCATTAAAGTTTTGATTTCTATGGTTTTTTCCCCCAGATTTTAATGAAAAAATCCTCAGTGTCTAAATTAAAGCAAAGCCAAGTTGTTTTCCTTTCCCATGTCACCGCTTTCACAGTGCTTCTCTTCTAGAGTTCAGAAGCCAAGGTTCATCTAAGCAGCTGCCCCTATCTGGTTTCTGCAAGTCTAGATGGAATAAGATAGATAGCAATTTATTGTAAATTTTTTGGGATGGGTGGAGAGATAGGAAGCTCTAAAGAATTCACATTCGTCTGGCAACAACAAGAATGCTTGTCTGCTATCCTTGAGATCCAGGGTTTGGACCTACAAAGCATTCTTTGCTGGCTTCTGCTCTGAATGCAGGGTGGACCCTGCGAGGAATTCCTAGCAGTTCTGCTCCAGTCATTCCCTTCTGGGAAGGCTTTTTACCTGGCCCCCAAAGCGCCATTGAGACCTGTCCCTAAATTATCTCTCCAATCAAGGCCCAAGTTGATAGACTTCCCCTGTTTCTTAGACATCTGGTTTAGAGCTTGGTGACTTGGGAATTGCCAAGTTCTGCCCTCATGTGGACATCCCAACCTTGTGAAATTCAAATGTGGAGGAGCTCTTTAGCTAACAAGGCAGCTTAGTGGGCCTGGGATTAAAAACACAGCGGCCTGTGTCCAGGACTAGTTATATAAGAGAACCAACAATAGAGGACAGGACATGGTTTTCTGCAAAATAAATAAGGCAAAGAGGCTACACTCCCTAGTGCCACAGCTGGGGAGCAACTATGAGCAATGAATTTCTCATGCTAACAAATCCAAGCTCTTTGGAAAACAGATGCTGAGTGCTGGGACTGGCACTGGATCTCCCCTGGCAGGAACTGCAAAGGTTCAGAGATGGAAGGGTATCTAGAAATCATTTGTTCATAAACACAACTGAGGGAGCGCAATCTGCTTTTACGCCCTGCCGGGGCTGCCCTGGTGGATCCCTTTCATGCAGTGTTGCTATGAGGAAGAAGGCAGACATGCAAGGCTCCTGCAGCCCACGCTCTACAGAAATAATTAAACAGTTTTTCCTAACCTCTTGAACTTTTCATTTATTATTGCCATCCATTATGTCTACCTTCTCAAATCGCAGAATCCCAAAACTGAGCTCTGGGGTCAAGGGTTTATTGTTTAATGGAGATAGAACATTTTGTAAATTGCACAAAGTCACAATGTTTATAATAGAAGCTTCTGGTGTACTGAATCTTTTCCATTTAACAAACAGTGAGCTTTGACATGTGTTCTTCCTACATAGCAAGAAATCTGGGGTAAGTGCAGTACTGGCATGAACGCGTTACCAAATCCTTCCTGTAAACCAAGTGACATCTGCAGTCAAATAAAAACATTCCTTCCACCAAATACCAGGAAATTCTAAAAGTATCACTATTCTTCTAAGGTCATGCTAAAATGAAGTTTTGGCTTTTAGAACACAGAGTAAGGATGAAGAAGGCCAACATTTTTGTCCAATACACATTTGCTGCTACAAGTCCTTGGGGACAACCTCCTGTTTCAAATATGAACATGTGTATGGAGAATTATTCCTAGGATTTAACCTTCAAATGAAAACTGTAAATATTTTAAGAAAATGTACTAATGTTAAAAGATATTCCTGTTGTCTTTGTTTTTGCTAGAATTTGTACTTTCAAGTCAGGAACAGATTTGCTTGAAACAAAGCAAATATCCTCAAAAATGTACCCAGCCAAAATAACCAATGTATAAATACTTAGGATTAACAAAATATGAATATTCTTCAGTAAAGAAACTTGACCAAGAATTGGAAGTCCTTGGAAAATAACAGGAAAAAAAAAAATGTCTTAAACCTAAATTTTTAACCCTTTGTGTTGGAGGTCTAATCAATATTTTAAAGGAAATTAATGTTTGTGCAACATATTCTCCTGCGTTTCTTTTTGGGACTTTATTAAGTTAATGCTAATATAAGATCTTTTGGACTATAAGTGTAGTTGCTGAAAAACAATGTAAAAAGTGATGTTCCATGAGTGATTACCGTAACTATTTTCTTAAGTCTTCATAATTGGCTTATAGCACCAGATATATTTTTGGCTCATTTTTACTTTTGTAATGGTTCAGGCAGGTTTCTCTGCAAAATTCTCCCTTCCTGAACTTCCCTGGCAATGCTCACTTAATTTTTTCTCGCTGTCTAAGTTTCTAACAGAATTTTGTGGTATTTAATGTTTGCCTCAATGGACTCTTGCTTACTGTGGGCCAAGCAAGGCCTTGCAGGACTCAGGCTCGCCATTGCAAATTGGCCAGCAGGTGTCACTGTGGGTTTGGGTGGTAACCCAATTGACTACAGAAAAGAATGACTGATGAAGGGGAATAATAAGAAAAGGAGAGAAAGGGAAATACAAACGGAGGTTCTTAGAGGAAGAGAAAAGTGAATTAAAGATCCCTGATGTTTCCATAGACCTTTTCTCTAGGATTTCAGAGTTCTTTTGTACTACCTCCCTGGCTCCTGTTAGCCCAGATAGGAATTCACTTGCATAAGATCTGTTGATTCTGAGTTAGTCACTAAGGATAACTTCACTAAATAAAATAGCAACAGAGATGAGCAAAGTTGGGAAGAGCTGGATTCCTGCAGCCCATTCCTAACTGCTCAGGTCTTGCCTCTGGGCTTCGTGGCTATACGTTTTTTTGAACCATAGGCCCCTTTGTTTAACCTCAGAAATGTATAAAGTCTCTCAGCTGTTTAATAGGTCATAGACTTGTGGCCCAGAATAAGATTTTGGCTATCCCTAACCGCTCAGTGGTAAAATAAATCCTACTGTTTCATTACTTAAAGGGGCATCTTGGCCTGGAAAGTTGGTCCTTGTATCTCCTAAAGATTTGGATTGCTCATTTTCAACATAGCCTATTCAAATCACATCTCTTTGTGGGTGCATGGAATTTCTTAATAAATAAAATTTCAATTTGTAAAATTAACACATATTTCTTGAACACCTGTCAACTTTTAAGAATAGCTGGCCATAAAAACTCCCTGTACAGCGAGGAATTCACAGATGGCCTAATTTGAATAACAGGCTGTAAATTGATTTCTTTTTTGGCTTGATGTTTGAAAATAGCATCCATGTTGTTGGTGCAGAGAGCAGGCGGTTTGTTAAAAAAAGATGCATGGCTTGACTTCTCCAAATAAGGCATGATGTGTGTGAAATATCTTAATTGTAGTCAAGTTCTGAAGAAAACAAAGCAGATAAAGGCTTTAAAGAAAAACAAAGTTTTCTACCTTCTGGAGAACTTTGTGCCACTGTAACTATTTTTTTTATTTTGTATTTATTTTATTTTATTATTACTATTATTTTTTTTTTGAGATGGAATCTTGCTCTGTCACCCAGGCTGGACTGCAGTGCTATGATCTCAGTTCACTTCAGCCTCTGCCTCCCCGGCTCAAGCGATTCTCCTGCCTCAGTCTCCTGAGTAGCTGGGATTACAAGTGTGCACCACCACGCCTAGCTAATTTTTGTGTTTTTAGTAGAGACGGGGTTTCACCATGTTGGCCAGGATGCACTGTAACATCTTAATGTCTTCTCGGTTCCACCCATCTCAGATCATGGACCACCATCACATGATGATGTCACGATACCTCATAGCTGGAGGCTGGACCCAGGAGGATTAGAAACAAAAGCAATTCCTCTGTTGTGAACATCCTGCAGTTTGTATCTGATTTTAATTTCCTTACCTTTAAGTGTACATACATTAAGTTTCTTAATGATACTTCTTCTAGTGCTGATTCTAATGATTAAAACTATCATGTTAAGAAAAAAGAAAGAGGATAAATTTGCAGGTTCAAAAACATTTAGGAAACAACTACAAAGTATGAACACTTAGTTGCCATCTAGCTTAGTCATCCATTCACAGAGATTGATAATTCTGGAGGAGGCTGGTCTGGTTCCACGGAAGATGATACAAGGGATGGCTTATAACTCTTCGTGAAAGTTCTTCAGGAAGTCCATGCATTCCTATATATGCCCCCTTTCCAATTCTCATTTGTGTATAAGGATAGGTCATTAATGTAACATTGTTTTCTCTGGGTGCTCAAAGATTAAGGTTCACTTTTGCTTAGGATTTCTGGCAGAACATGTAGGAATCATAGCAACAGGCACTACATGCACAAGCAGCTGATGGGTGTGGAGTGGGAGAAGAGAAAGAGGGAAGAGGGATGTTAAGGTATAAAAATATTTATCCAGGGTAACACAGCATCAACAGAATTCCTTTCAATTAGATGTATACATCTGTGAGTAGTGGACTCCTTGGCCATTGGTTTATCCTTTGGAATAATGCCCCACCATTTCCATGACAACTTATTAGACAGTTAAAAAATAATAGTGAGCACGATTCCTTCTGAGCCACTATGCCCTTGGTCTACTATGACTGTTATTGCATCTGTAATCACATAATATGACTGGGTATCTTGTGTAGGTGTAAGTGTGTGCACACACACTTCTGTGTCTACTAAACTCCCCTCAACACACAAAAAGCCTAGTTTCTCTGAGACAGGAGTTGCATGTTATACATCTCAAATCCCTGAAAACTTCTGCCTTGGTGCAAAGCATTTGGTGGGAGTTCAATGAATCTAAGTTGAATGAATGAAAATTATAAAGGATACTTTTGTTTGGCAAGTGTTGGTATTGCTAGATTACTTTTATGTAGTCCATATAAATAATTCACTTCTTGTGGTTCCATATCCTGATGTGAAAATTACGCATTTACTGTGCTTTCATAGATATTAATGGGGGCTATTAAAATCTAGAGATTATTTCTAGGTTGGTGGTCTTAGGCCTGGCATTGAATGAAAAAGACTTGAAATAAATTTTAATTTGTAAAAAGAATAAAACTGTATGCATTGCTTTGTTAAAGTTTAGCAGTTTGCGCAACATGATTTTTTCCTATTTATTTCACAAAGAACAACAAAAAGACACTAATATTCCTTAATTGTAGTATTTAATATAAAAAAGAAAATAGAGTGGAATATAAAGGGATAGAAACAACCCATGTGTCCTTGTGATATTTCCCCTTTAACATCAAATGTGTTGTCTAAAAAGTATAGTTTAAAAATGAACCTGTAAATGTAATGACCCAATTAAAAAATTTAAAGAAGGATTATATTTATGCTCTAGTACATCAGGTTTAGTTATTATATACCAAATGCTATTATGTTTCTGTTAGAAAAACATTTTTTAAAGTTATTTAAAGCATTATAGAATGGAGCAAATCAAGCCATTACTTACACTTTTTGGTGGAGGGGGCAGTGTAAGGAAAATGTGTGGAAAAGACTAATGTTTATGTATAATGATTTCATTATCATATTTCTACTCTCTTTGTCATCCAGGGTAAACTCAAAGGACATGTCATGAATT
Source organism: Chlorocebus sabaeus (assembly GCF_047675955.1). Taxonomy (NCBI): domain Eukaryota; kingdom Metazoa; phylum Chordata; class Mammalia; order Primates; family Cercopithecidae; genus Chlorocebus; species Chlorocebus sabaeus. The sequence continues at coordinate 29,980,046 of NC_132927.1, forward strand.
CCTGAGCCGTAATAAATCTGTGAATGTCAGACACCGTGTGTGGGTAAAATGGATAATTTTTTGACCTTTAGTAAGCTTTCACTAGAGCAAAGGAAGTCCCTCAACATAATGTTTCCCCACTACAAAATACTGGCAGGAAGCCAAAGTATGCCCTTTGGCAAATCTCCAGTCTGGATGGTTTTCCTGTAGGGAGAAGACATTCATGAATCTGGCTGATGCTGTGAATTTTTTTTTTTAAGAGAGCCTTCTGGAAAGACCTTTCCAATGTGTAACCTGCTGAGGGAGATGCAAGAACACATTAATCACGGATTTCTTCAAAAGAAACATGGAGCTATCCTGCTCTAATTCAACAGGTCCATCTTCCTGCTCAGTGTGAGCCTCAATACTGTCATAAAAGTGCTGGCAGATAGCTTAGGCATGCATCTAGCTGAAAACTAAGGCTATGGTAAAAATAAAAGTACAATTTCTCATCCTCAGAGATAGGGTTTGGCCATGGTTGGCTTTCCTTCTGAAGGACAAAACTGATAGCCATGGAAATATGGGAATAAATATATTGTGTATTATTATTTTCCTAAGTTTATCCAAAATCTCAAATTATTTCTCATATCATTTCCGTCACTGCTTATAATTAGACCCATTGTCTTTTAAAATTATCTCAAAATAGAACGATGTTAGAGAAGTAACACATGGTTAATTTAGTCCTGATCAACCTTAGAAGTGAAATATGTTTCCCTTTTACCTTTATTTCATCACTTTTCGTACAGTCAATTGGTTTGACACTTTTAAAAGAAGTAGAAGTTTAATTATTAGCTGTCCAACAAACTTTCCTGAATGTTTTCCTTTTCTCAGGTGGGTATTCAGAACATGACCTCTCCCCTGTCAACACAAAAAGAAACAAAATTAAGGACCTCTCACAAGTGCTGAGGTAATCTTTAAGCCTTTTGGTGGGTTTAGGACATTTCAGAATCACCTTGGTCTTATCAACCAATACAATTGCTGAGATGATTTTCACATGTGCTCATGAATAATCTCCTATCTTTTGAAAATGTCAGAATCAAATAAAAAACACTGAGATCCACAAATGAATTACTGGCCTAGCAGAGGCCCACTTCTGGAGAGAATAAGATAAAATTAAGAATTGCAGTAAAGAATACTGAAGTGTTTTTCTGTTAGGGCTCAGGTGTCTGGGCTGCTGAGACTTGCTACAACATTCTTACACTGGCAAGCGTTGGTATTGCTAGATTACTTTTATGTAGTCCATATAAATAATTCACTTCTTGTGGTTCCATATCCTGATGTGATACGAAGCTGACCCAAAACCTGTATTTTGGTGTTACCTCCTGCCATTCTGCAAATTTACTCTATCATCCAGACAATTCACACAGCTTGCTCTTCCTTTGTTCAATGTCATCCCCTCAGCTTTGAACATGCTCATTAACTTCAGCTGAACCAACTCATCCTTTGGAGACCAGATAAAATGTACCGCCTCCCCAAAGCCTTCTTCCCCATCCCAGGTCTAAGAAAGATTCAAGCCTCCCAACTCCTGGGGCACTTTGGGTGATTCAATGGTAGCGACACAATCTGATTTGCATAGGAATTACTTGTTTGTCTGACTTACAACCAGAAGGCAAGTTTCTTGACACTAAGGACCATTTCTTATTTGTGTTTGTATCTCTACAAAATTGAGTACAGATTTCTCAGCCAGCATTTGAGAGATTAAAATTTGAAATTATTTTATTGGTTTCTTTTTAGATTGTTCACTCAGCATATAGAAATGGTACTGATTTTTGTACATTGGTTTTGAATGCTGCAACTTTACTAACATTATCAGTTCTAACAGCTTCTTGGTGGAGTCTTTAGGTTTCTCTTAATGTAAATGTTGGGAATAAAATCAAATTTATTCCTTAAACATAAGCAGTCGTGTAGAGAACATGAACTATTGTGTTGTTTTACTCCCTTTAATCACTGACTCTTCATTTGTTTACTCATGCTTTTAATAAGCATTTGATTGACTTTTAAGGACAGCGCTTAGGGGCTAAAGGGCTTGACGATAAGTGGGAAAAGATTGCAGTTAAAATTAAGATGATAAAACACACTCTAGATAGCATGAATATTGTTGTTAATATATTAACAAAGAAGTGAAGCAGGTCCCATGCTGTACCATGCTCTGGCTTTTGCTAATTGCTTCTGGTCTTACTCTGTACCTTGGTGGCTGTTGGAACTCCTTTCTCTTGCATACCCACTGTGGTGGATGCTGTGCTGTACTGCTCAGGTTTCCCTTCAGGAGTAAAGGACTTCTCATCCTGGATGCTGAGAGTGTCTTAAGCAGGCACCCTCAGTTGTGAGTCCTCTTAAACTATTGTCGTATCTCTTCCCAGAATGACCCCCATCTGATGATTGATGCTGGAATATAAAGGCCTCATTTCTCTTACCACAAATCTTAAGCATTAACTCATCTTCAGAACTCCCTGTAGGGTTCTAAGGCTTCCATTTGGACTGCATTGCAGCTCAACTTCTCCTTCTACTCAATCTTGCTTCCTTCCCTCCTCTTCTCTTCTGCAGTTGTTTAATCTCAATAGTACTCTTTAATTATCTCCTGCATGCTACTCTGTGTCTCAGAGTCCACTTCCCTCAGCTACCACCTTGGCTCCCTGCTTCGCCCCAGGTTACCGTTGCTCCCAATATGAATAGTCATTCTACCAGATTCAGCCCTGCTGAATTCCTTCTAGCCAGCCAAGATGTAACCTTCCGCTGAACTACAGATGGGGGCCTGCCAGATATCCTAGATTAGGGAGGCATGGAATGAGCAATGACGCAGGAATCAGAAACTCAGACCAGCAGCAGGCAAAGAAAGTACCAGGAGATATCACTTATAAAGGGGAACCCTTGGGATCAAGTAAGGAGTGAAGGTTAGGAAAAGGAGGTGGGGAGCCAGGTTGTTACTAAAAACATGTGAAAGAAAATACAGCAACAATGTTGGTAAGCAATGAATTAAATAAATAAATTATGTAGTTCCTAAATATTTCTTGGCCATAGTTTACCGTAATCCTTGGGACTTCTTCAATTATATGTGGTATGACTTCAATTTATATATTAGTTAAGCAAAGACGATAATGTATTGGCATACATTTCTTATGAGGAACCTCGTAAGAAAATGATTTCTAAGGTGGTGGTTGCAGCTCCTTGCCATGATGGAACAGAATTTGCAACATTAATCAAGATGAATTAATGGCAGAAGAAATGATTGGCAAGAGTGGTGATGACCTCTGTGATGAAGACGTTAAATCAGCAACACCTTGTGGTGGTTTGCTTAGAAGCCAGAAAGGTGTTTCCCTTTCAGGGCATCTAAACTCTTATGGTAAAGAGTAACTGTTGTATGAACGGCCTATAGGTCTTAGGCTGAATCGTGTGGAATTGCCAGTATTCAACCGTGTTTGACCTCCAAAAACGATAACTTCATGTCATTCCATTTAATAATTTTTATTTATTTATTGTCTGTCTTCCCCAACTAGAATGCAGATACTATTTTGTTCAAAGCTGTATCACAGTATCCATTATAGTGTCTTGCAAAATGGGTACTCACAAGTTTTCGATGAATTAAATAAATTATGTAGTTCCTAAATATTTCTTGGCCATAGTTTACTGTAATCCTTGGGACTTCTTCAATTATAAGTAGTATGACTTCAATTTATATTAGTTAAGCAAAGAAGATAATGTATTGGCATACACTACTGGAAATTCCAAGGGTACTGGCTTCAGGCACAGCCAGATCCAGGGGCTTGAATAATGTCATAATGATTTGGTGGCTTGCCATTTTTCGACTGATTTTTTTTTTCTGAGTATCCTCAGTCAGGTTCTCTCAATTTGATGATGCCAAGTGTCTCGAGGCTTACAGTCACTAGCTCAGCAAACCCCAGAGGAAATAAAAGTGCCTCTTTCCCAGTAGTTCACATAGAAACTCCTACTTTGATTCTCACAGAATCTACTTTGGTAATGTCTGAGGAGCCAAGGCAGGAGGTCAGATTGACCTCAGTCAATTGGACTGAGAATGGGAGAGATGGTGATTCTTTAAAAGAGAATCTTAGCGCTGTTTCCAAAATAATAATTATAATAATAGCTGACAATTAAACACTTATTTCCCAGACACTATTCAAAAGGCAATCCTCTCAGAAACCCTTTAAGGGAGGCATTATTATTATCTTTATTTTATACATGAGTACACCGAAGTATGCAGAGGCTGAGTAATTTGCTAAAATTCACATAACTGGGAAGATAGAGCTAGGATGGAAACATTCACAGTCCCACTGCCAGCCCATTCCCTTAACCACTACACTCTGCCACCTGAAAAGTAGTTTGGGGGTAAAGAAAAACGTGGATGTTCACTCTACTTGGCTTATTTATTTACAGAGCCAATGGTCTGGTAGCACCTAACTCATGATGGCAAATGGAGAGTTACTGGTTCACCTGTGGTCTGAGCATTGCCAGGGTGGGTTTTGTCTGAGACTCTGTCCCAGAAGTTGCTTCCTGGCTGCTGAGAAAGTGATTTATCACAACCATAGCTTCTTCTTTTATGTTTCCTCCCACATCTCTCTCCCATGATGACTTCTATCAAGTCAGTTTGTTCTATTAAAAAACAATTTTTAGAGCATCTTCAGCATACTCAAAGGAGAACACTAGGTGGATGTTTAAAAATGTTGTGAAATTATAATCTGAGTTATTATATTTAGGTAGCTTCTAGCTTTGACATTCCAACAATTTGGGGATATATTTGGGTATTGGATGCTTGAGTTGATTCCGTGATAAATGCCACATCTATCTTTTCTCCCTCCAGTTCCTTACCCATCTCCTTGAGGATAATTTATCAAAGTTTACTTCTAGCAAGTATGGAGTGGTGAAGGCTCAGGTGTTCTATTTTCCCTTCACAATGGTGGATGGTGCTTTGTTGAAGAACGCTCTGGGGAACTAGAGAAAACAGGCCTGAAAATTGGTTCCCTTGCCTGAGGTAGATGAGGCTTGTCTTCGGGATAGAATGTCTCATCAGGTTTATTTCCTGTAAAATGGGAGTGAAATTAGATGAAGGATTTTGGTAAGGATTCTTCCCGGTAGGGCTCCTGCTTGACTGACTGATGTACTCACAGCTGTTGGAGTGGTTGTAATCTCTGCTTCTCTCTGCACATTTGCTCCTGTCTCCTCTCTGCAAACTAAGATCCTCTGCAGCTTCTTAGTTTCTGTTTTCTCATGACTTCAGCCCTGGGCTGCCTCTAGGCCAGGCTTTGCATGACCTGACGGCTCAGGTACTTATCATGATCGAGTGACTTCATTTTACTTAGTTCAAAGTCACTAAGTCTGTTACTGGTCTATCTCAGGTTATAGATGAGTTCAACTTCAGATAAATGAACTTCCCTCATCCTGCAAGCTGTGGCCAGAGGGCAGAATCATGTGGTCCTAACACGAACCTAGAACCACTCCTTCGACAGGGGCTTTGCAGGGAGAGCAATTTCAAGGAAAGAGCATGGAAATAATAAATATATTGGCTACATTTTCCAACATAGTCCCATGTGATAAAGCAAAGTGATTTCCTAACTGGTATATCCACAGGGAAAATTCAATGAGTACCAGTTTTCTCGTTTGTTTGTAGGTCACACTTAATACTGGAGTGATTTCTGAATTCTCATAAACTATGGTCATGGGAGTTTTTATTATTAAAGCTGGTTTGTTTTCTGCTTCTTTGAAAATGATAACCTGGGTATGCCATACGGATAGCTTTCTACTAATCAGAACATTGAATTATTCCTCAGTACCTATTCACACTGCAAACAAGATGTTCCTGCATTTGGTCATTGCATATAACTCCACAAAATAGAAAAACAGAACATAAGAATAATAATTTTAATTTCCAAGTCAATTAAAGAGGAGGGAATCCTGCTTGGCAACAATTAAAAAAATCACATGATACCAAGTACTAATGAGGATGTGAGAATTCTCCTGGACTGCAAGGTGAGTAGGAGGGGTTAGTGCAAACATTCTAGAGAACAAAATGTGAATATGTACTGAAAAATAACTATGTGAGTATGTAGTAAAATAAGGATTCCTGGGTCTTCCCCATGACCCAGTAGTCTAACTTTCAGAATTAGACCCAAGAGAAATTCTTCCATTGACCAATGAATTTATATAGGAAAATGTTGAGTGCAATGTGACTTCTGGTAGCTGGGAAGATAGAAGTAGAATGGAAACATTCACGGTCCCATGTCGTGACGGCTAGATGTCCATCATTGGAAGTAATAGATAAGAAAAATATTATGATGCATTCTGCTACATAATCAGAGGCAGCAGCTTAAAGTAATAAACTGGATTCACATAAAGAAGCATGGCTAGATCTTACTAAGAGTATTGAGGGAAAAAGTAACAGAAGGAGAGCTTAGTGCAATATTACTTATGTAAATTAGAAACAGGTACTGCACAAAACAACACACTAAATACTTCAAGGACACATGGATATTCAAAGACATATAGGAACAATTAAAGGGGCAGCCCATGGGAGGGAGGGTAGTGGGAGTGAGGATGAAGGATGAAGAGAGAAAATAATCAAATAAAAATTTTAAAAAGAGAGCAGGCTTGGCAGAGCCAGGTGATAATATTGAGTCACAGACTGAGTAATATAATGCTCAGCATTCTGCACCTGAGGTCCAAGAAGACAATGAGAAAAGTAGAAGGGGGAAGTGTTTAGCTGGGTTAGTAGGAAAGCTCACTTATGACTGGGGGAAAAGGTAGAAGCCAGTGACCCTAGGCGGTAAGATATTTTTCCTCTTCATGCCCACCTCTTAGTCTGATGCCGAATCCTCTGGGACAAAGGTTCCCTGGTTCGTGTTACTCTAGTTTTCAGGTGTTTGAGATAGAGGGGAAGAAAAATGGAGGCCCACTGAAATAGTGATGATGAGATATGGGTGAAATGAGTTAAGTCCTGGGCTGTAACCAGGCCTCTAGATGAAAACTAGGAGGAAGTGGCTCTAGTTTTGCCATTTGTGACTCTTTCGGTCCTCAGTGCCCTCATTACAAAAGTGAGATGGTCTAATCAAAGCTCCATTCCAGGCCCATTCATCTGTGACTCTCCTCTTAGAAGCTCATTGCCGAAGAAAGTATTGTGTGGAAAAATGGTGCTCAGAAAGCAGTAACCTCTTTTCACTTGTGCCTGGACTGAGGAAACAGCTAGCTGCCCATCATGACCCGGGGCAAAGTGCGCAGGAGCTCCGTCCCGGTTGCCTTCCTGTTAGATAGAGGAGTCAAGCAAACACACTTGCTCTAATCCTTTAAAAAATTCCTCCTTGGATTCCTAAGGAAATGTGATGTGACGAGATAAGAGATAAAACTGGCACGTGTGAAGATGCCATTCTGGGGCTGTTTTGTCATTCCTCCAGGTGATTAATCGTCCAGGATAATCTGAAGAATGGGAAATAAGATAGAATCAGACTTTGTATGGAAATCACTGAACGCTCCTCTTAAAAGATTCAAACTACAAAAAGCAAGAACATTCTAAAACAAAGAATATTCTATTAGGAAAATATTGAAACTTCCCCCTGTCTCTTATTTCTCCTGAATATTTCTGTTTTCTTCCCAGGACTTTAACATCTTTTGCCTAAGCAGACATAGGAATTTATGATATAAGCCAAAGCTTTAAGACTAAGTAAAAATGATATTAACACGCATTGCCTCCTTTTCTGATAGCTTCAGCTGTAAGTTTCTGTCTAAAGAGAACAGTGTGCTCCTCCTCCACCATCCACAGCAATGGATTTCATCGAGTCAAGACTATCAAGGGGTTACACTCAATGGGTAGCATGACCATGTTGCCCAAACAGGAAAAAAAAGGTCTTTGAATCTCAACGCTGACTTGTACATCTGCATTCTGCCTGATGAAGTAACTTTCTTATTAATTTTTCAGAATGCTTTTGCATTTTTCTGCTGAATGTCAGAGGTGTCTTCTCTATGGAGTCAGCACTCTATGGCAAGTTGGAGGGCCCGCGATCAGATGGGCTGCTCTTTCCCCAAGGAAGATCCACCTTTCTATTGGTGATTACTGCAAAAGACCAGATGTTTTCCTTTAACCTCCCATTGGTTCTAATCTCCCTCAATCTTTGATCCCAACCCCACTTGAAAGTAACCCTTCATTTAGCTCCTCTTGGGTGGTCCTCAGTGGAGATTTAGTTAATTCTAACTTCTTGTACAGTCTTTCCCCATGTGCTTCCATGGTAAAATTCTACCTTCCTAATTGCTAAGAGGAAAATTGTTAATCCTTTTGATTCAGGGAGCAGTGTAATAGCCTTAAAATTGGCAACTTAATTGAAAAACTCAGAAATTGCTGACTCCTTGGGGTAGTTTTTTAATAGCATTTCCCTCACAATTCTTTCCTTCTTTCTTTTTCAAAATAAAATAAAATCTGTTACTTAGCGTGTCCAGTCAAAAGACTATCTCCTTGTTATCTCTCTATTCTCAGATTCCATTTGGATTTCATGCATGATCTCAGGTATTTTACTGATTGTTACAGATCAGCTTAGTGGGTTATTACAGAAAATGCTCACTGCAAAACAGAAGGGACATGTGACGCCAACTAATGGGAAATAGAAATTCTTTTCCTCCCTCTGTTCCCATTATGTAAGAATAAACAACTTAAATTGCTACTCTTAGATTCCAAGGGTTGTCTAGGCTACATATGTCAAATATCAGTGTGAGTTTGGAGATTGGGTTGTTCTGCATTACGACTGGTATATATTAGTATTCTCTTGACTTCGTTATCAAAAACTAACCAAACAAGCTAGTTTGAAAGAGACCTCCAATTTTGCTTTGGATTCATACAAGCAAATTCCTTTTAAAAAATTCTGGGAACAGAGAGGTTTCTGGGTTCTTGGCATATTCCATTGATCTTACTTACGAATAGAGAAAAGGTCAAGGATTTTGCTTATTTGTTTTCCATAGGCACTCTAAATTTTCAAAGATTTGGAGACTTTTAAGGGACTTTTAAGAGACACTTAATTTGTTACAGATGCATTAACATATTGAATTTATGTGGAAGAGTGGAGGCCAGGCAAAGGATATTGGGTTCATTATTTATTAGTAGAGCTAGTCAAAACTTCCCTGTTTTAACCAAGTGGTGGTTTGGCTCCTATTCAAGAAGCCATCTCTTAATATTGCTGTCCCCAGCAATTAACGTACACTGAGAGGGTGGGTGTGCCCTTATTATATTCAACCATACTGGATTCTAGACTGTGGGTCTATCTCTCCTCTCTCCAAACTGGACATGACCCTTTTGTGTAATTACCTCAAAATATGTGCTACTCCTGCCTTCTGCTCAAAATGAAACTCATTAGGGAGGCCTGCAAATTGTGCAGGGTCTGAGCCCCTCTCCCTGTCTAACCTCATTTCCCATCAGATCCCCCAAGCTTTCTTTTCCTGGCACACTGGCCTTTTTCCAGTGCCTCTGACTCACCATGCTTCCTCCTCCTTGATGGAAAACTGTTCCCTGATGGCCGCATGGACTACTCCTGCTCCATTCCTGCCTTCTCAGGAAAACAAGTGTTTTTCCTGATGGTGTCACTTCGGTTTTGATCAGCTGTCATAGTACCATGTTCTTCACACCACTGCCTCAATTTTAAATTTATTTATCTTTTACTTGATTGGCTTTCTACTCCACTACTTAGAGAGTTCCATGAGGGCAGAGATAGGGTTTGGTTTTGATCATTTACGTATCTGCAGTACTGAAGAACTTGCCTGGTATTAAGTGTCCAGTAAACATCTGTAGAATGAATTAATAAATGCATGAGTGAATGAATGAATGTATAACATAAGGTTCATTTGACCTGTACCCAAAACTTTTGTATATCAGGTTGATGTTTTTATTCTTAAGTCCATACTTTCAGAGTGCATCTGCATCTCTTCTCTTGGATTGTTAAATTTCTAGAGGATAAAGACTAGCTTTCCATGTTTGTCCTATCTAGTCCTCAGCACAGTTTCAGACAGAGATCAGAGACAGGGCCACATCTACGGGGTTGCAAAACAGAACAGAGAACATAATAACACATTTCCATCTTCTTCCTGTACAGCTGGAATTTATTTAAATTAAAGAACTGGAGAAGAAGCAGAGATGGCCCCCTAAAGCAAAGATGGTGGGGGAGGTATGTAGGAAAGGTGTGTGGTATGCAGACCTTGGTTGATGGCTCATCTGAATTTCAAGGCTGAGTTGATGCATAAAAGTTCTTTGGGTTTCTCTGAGCACCAGTCTGCAGTGGCAAGCTTCATGCGTTATCACTGTAAGGGAGAGCATGTATCCTGCCTCCATTGGAATCATAACTGTCAAACTCATATGGCATTAGCTATGTAAATTGCTGAGCATAGGCAGTGTGTTCCTCAAGAATATAAATCAGAAAAGTAAACGTTACCATGCCGTGTTCCAGTTACCCATCCTTCCTTTTATCTCTCCAAACTTATTCATATGGTGCCTCTTCCCCATTGTAAATGTTTAGAGTTACTCCACAGTTCTGAGGCCCTGACCACACTGGCTGGCCCAAAGGACAGCTGTTGATGGTGCCCGTAAGTGACTCCCATTTAAATAATTGCCCATATCCCTGGAGTTTCCTGTTGGATTAGCTCTGGCTGAATCCAAAGTTTCTCTTTCAAGTTGGCCTTTACTGTAGAGACAGAAGCTAGAATACAGTATTAAAACAAGTTTTATAAAATTTTCTCACTTATTTTCACTATCATCTGTTGTGTTTTCATGAATATTTTTCTTTAAAACTGTGTTCTTGGGCAATTTAATACAATAATTCCACTTTATCTTCTACCCACATTTGTCTGTGTAGAGCTTTTACTGCTGTATTGAATGAGACAAACTTAATATTTTTTAATAAGAAAAGTTCATCTTCCTGCTGGTGACGAGTAAGTGGAAAACATACGATTTTATCAAGCAATTTCTTCTCTTTTCTATCCATTGCTTGCCAAATTCAGAAACAAAAATAGGAATAGCTCATACTTTGCAAATGAGTCCCTGTGGTAAATAGAACCTTAGTCCTTTCTTACCACACTGCATATGATAGTGCTTTTAAAAGCATTTAAGCATAGGCAATAATGTGTCTCAAAGACTGGAACTATTGATTTATAAAGTTAGGTGTGAATAAAATCTAAAGATAAATAGCATATCATTAAAAAGTGAAATAATATTATTTTAATTCATACTTGACAATTTTTCGAAAGAATGTTAAACTCTTACGTAAATACATGGCCTCCCCAGCTGTTCAAATAGTATGATTAATTAAATGGATTCTGTCTGAAAACCAACACTGGTTCTTGTTCTCAAATTGCAAATACATCCAATGTAAAGGAAAATGGAAAAGTATTCCTCTGGTATCTACTGCATTTGAGGTAAAGAATTAATATTGTTGAAATTCCAAAGTGTTCCTTAGATGTATGTATGTCTGTGTTTGTGGTGTGTGTGTGCCCACACCTGTATGTGTGGTTGTGTGTGTATCCATAACATACATATATCTTTTAATGACAGGAAATTTTATTTATAAGAAACTGCTCTATTTGGCAATCTTATCTATCCATAATAAAGCCAAGAACCTATTATAAGTCAAAAGAAAAGACTTCTTAGAAGCTTAGAGGTGGGCTTCTAACTCTACTCATTACATTCAATGCATTTAAATATAGAAAAAATAAACCACATAGACCTTCAGTGAGACTATTACTGTTTTTATTTTACTACAAGGTAAATAACTTGTCTGAAGGGTGCAAAGCATTAAGGGGTTTCTGAGGCAAATTGCAATGGTTGATCGGGACTAGAAAGTACAAGAGCTTAATTCAGTATAGAGTAGGGAGTCAAAGAAAATTACCTAGTTGGAAAGATACATGTTTAGACGTGTTCTTTAGGAAAATTAACCTGAAGTGCATAGAATATGTTGCAGAGGCTGGAAACCCAAGACAGTTATGAGACTACTGCATTAGTACAGATACTATGGGGTTAGTCCAGATAAATAATAACAAGATTCTGAATGAAGGTATGGAGAGGACAATAAAGTCTTAAGAGACCTAAGAGATATGGCAGAAGTAAAATAAAAAGCACTTGGGAATTGTTTCAGTTGGGAGATAAGAGAAAAATCAAATACATCTTTTTAAAAATTAATTAATTAATTTTTATTTATTTATTTATTTTTGACACAGAGTTTCGCTCTTGTTGCCCAGGCTGTAGTGGAATGGTACAATCTTGGGTCATGGCAACCTCCACCCCCAAGGTTGAAGCGATTCTCCTGCCTCAGCCTCCCAAGTAGCTAGGATTACGGCATGTGCCACTATGCCAGGCTGATTTTTGTATTTTTAGTAGAGATGGGGTTTCACCATGTTGGCCAGTCTAGTCTGGAACTCCTGATCTCAGGTGATCCGCTTGCCTCAGCCTCAAATACATCTTTAAAAATTCAAGTCTATGAAAGTGAAGTCATTATGCTACTGGCAGAGTTAAGAAACACAGGAGTAGGGACAGGTTTGGGTGGGTGTGGAGGAAGATGGTGAATTCCAATTTGCAATTAGAGGTGCAGCTAGAACCTCCAAGAGGAGACATCTCATAGGAGCTGGAGATGCAGAGCTGGACTATATCTACGACCAGGCATAAATGTGAAACCCATAATAGCTAATGTTTACTGAACGCTTACGAAGTATGAGGTACTTTCCTATGTGTTTTAATGTATTAAAAATTTACAACTTTGTCATGAGGTAAGCACTATTTTTAATTTATTTTAAAAATGTATTTAAAATTGAATTTTAAAATGTAAAAGTAATATATAATTATTGTAAAAATTCAAATCATAGGTAAGCATGAAAAGTCAAAAGACAAAAAGGGAGTGGTAAGTTAAGCAAATAACTTGTTTTTGTTTTAAAAAATATTTGTAATAAATTAGAATCAATTTAAAAGAAAGACTTTTCAAGAGGAAGTTAATAGCTTCACAGAAAAGGAGAAAACATCAAAAATACAAGAAGTAGAAAAAGGAACAAAAATAAATACACCTCCAAGAACAATAAAACACAATAAACCTACAGCAATCTTGGCCTCTCTAAAACAGAAACAGTCCTCACTTGACTAAGATCTGGGGTTCTCACTCTGTAATATCCCAGTAGATAATTAATGTTAAAATAATACCAATAAAACAGTGAAATGACTTTTACGTAATTTTTTTAGGAAAGCAGAAAAAAAATCTAGATTCGATTGTACTTTAAATCAAAGATCTTTTACTCAATGGATAAAATTGTAATGTAATCAATAAAGCCAGCAAGACTACATGAATTACTCCATGGTAGTTCCATGCTGTCAGATTTCTTATGATGTTCATAGCAAGCTAGGTGGCAGACCTTCCTTTTCAGGAAAGCAGGGACTGGGCCAAGGTTGAAATTCTACTAGCAAGGACTGGTATTAGAATAGGTGTGGTTTTTCTGCACTTGGAGGGCTCTAATTAAAGGGAAATTAAAATCAAAATCTAGGATGAGGGCTGGGGTGGGCCCAGGAAGTAAGGGACATTCCAAAGCATCTAGTCCGAGGGTAATGGATGAAAAAAACAAAAATAAGATTTAAAGCAATAGATCACACTAGAAAGCTGCAGGCAAGATAGAGTAATGGGGTCTGAGAGAAGGGACCAGAAAGATTCCCAGAAGCAACGGGATGTCGAAGATCAAGGCTTTTCTAGAATAACTAGCATCAAGCAAAAGGGCAAGGAGAAAATAATGGGAGCTCAATTCTCTCTCTCTAAGCAAAGAAATGGAAATTAGTCTCATGAATACAAATGAAAAAATCCAGAATTTATAGAGAAGGAGGAGAAATACTTGGAAGGCAAGAAGCAGGATGAATATATACGTGTGTGATGGTTAATACTGAGTGTCAATTTGATTGGACTGAGGGATACAAAGTATTAACCCTGGGTGTGTCTGTGTGGGTGTTGCCAAAAGAGATTAACATTTGAGTCAGTGGGCTGGGGAAGGCAGATCAACCCTTAATCTGGTGGGTACAATCTAATGAGCTTCCAGCAAACATAAAGCAGGCAGAAAAATGTGAAAAAGAGAGGCAGGCCTAACCTTCCAGCCCACATCTTTCTCTCATACTGGGTGCTTCCTGCCCTTCAACATCGGACTCCAAGTTCATCAGTTTTGGGACTTGAACTGGCTTCCTTGCTCCTCAGCCTGCAGATGGCCTATTGTGGGACCTTGTGATCATGTAAGTTAATAATAAACTCCCATATATAAAATATATATTATATATAATACATATTATATATAATAGTGTATATGTAATGTATATACACTATTATATATCATATATTATATATAATATATATTTTTTATATATATATGTATACATGGCCTATTAGTTCTGTTCCTCTAAGAGAACCCTGAACCCTGACTAATACAGATTTTAGTACCAGGAGTGGTTCTAGAGGAACAGAGTGTTAAGGATGGAATTCTTTCATTGGTTGGGGTTTCTGGAGTTGGCTGCTTAATATGATTAGACCCCAAAATGCCAAGGACTCTACTTCTAATAGTATGGAAAACACTGATAGTCCATGGAGTGAACTGTTCAGAGAGTTACACAAAATAAATGCATTTGACACTCCTGATTCACTGCTCGTGAGAGGCCAGAAGTTTGTTTAGTGACTCTATATGTAAGTGAGGGGATTGACTGGAAAAGAAGGGGACCCTGAAACTTGTAATGGCGACGTGTGGGAGGACCCTGGCGAAGCTGGGGACACTGAGTTTGTAAACTCTCATGAACCTTTCTTTGCCAGAAAGAACAGCTTCCCCATCCCCAGTAGAGGCAACACCCCGTCCCTGACCCATGCTGCCATCAGCCTTTCCACCTCTGTCTGAGGAGATAAACCCTGTGCCTCCTGAGGCAACAGTAATGACCTCCCCTGAGGCAGCTGCCAGGCAAGATAATGCTGACTCTCCTCAGGAGCCACCCTCAACACCTCTGTTTGTTTCTAGATCTACAAATAGACTGAAGTCCCGGTGGGCCCCTAGAGGGGAGGTTGAGAGTGTGACCCATGAAGAGGTGCGCTACACTTGAAAATAAGTGTTTGAGCTCTCTAATTTATATAAACAGAAATCTGGAGTACAGGCGTCGGAATGAATATTAAAGGTATAGGATATTGATGGAAGAAACATAGAGTTAGATCAGACTGAATTTATCAATTTGGGACAACTAAGTAGGAAATCTGCATTTAATGTTGCAGCTCGAGGAGTTAAAAATGTTCTAACAGTTTACTTGCTTGGTTAGCTGAGATATGGTTTAAAAGCTGGCCCACTGTAAGTGAGCTGGAAATGCCTGATCTCCGTTGGTTTAATGTAGGGGAAGGGATCCAAAGGCTTAGGGAGACTGGGATGATGGAGTGGATTCGTCACTTTAGACCTACTCATCCCAGCCGGGAGGGTCCAGAAGATATACCCCGGATGAATGCCTTGAGAAATAGATTTGTGAGGGCAGCACCTGCATCTTTGAAGAACCTTGTAATTGCTCTTCTCTGTATGTCAGATTTAACAGTGGGAACTGCAGTCACTCAATGACAACATTTAAATACAATGGGAATAATTGGCAGGAGCCAAGTGGCAGGACTCAACTGTCAAAGTCAAGGCGGGCATAGCTACCATGATGGACATCAGAGGCAAAGTGGCATTCAGAATAGTCTGACTCATGTAGAGCTCTGGCATTGGCTAATTAATCATGGTGTTCCTAGAAGTAAAATTGATAAGAAACGTACTGCATTCCAACTTAAATTATACAATCAGAAAACTTCTAGGTTGAATGAGCAAAAGACTAATTTGAATTATAAAAACAGAGAATCATGGCCCCTCAATCAATTTCCAGACTTGAGCCAGTTTACAGACCAAGAACCCCTTGAATGAAAGGGAGGCGGGGTCCCCTTGAGGAAGGACCCCACTACATTACTGACAATTTATGTGTGAATCTTTCTTCCATCCTTCCCCAAGGAGACATGAAGCCTTTTACCAGGGTAACTGTGCACTGGGGAAAGGGAGATGATCAGACATTTTGGGGATTACTGGACACTGGTTCTGAGCTGACGTTGATTCCAGGTGATCCAAAACGTCACTGTGGTCCTCCAGTTAAAGTCAGGTAATTCATGGAGTTTTAGCTCAGGTCTGACTTACAATGGGTCCAGTGGGTCCCCAGACTAATCCTGTGGTCATTTCCCCAGTGCCGGAATGCATAGTTGGCATAGACATACTTAGTAGCTGGCAGAACCCCCATATTGGCTCCCTGACTGGTAGGGTGAGGGCCATTATGGTGAGAAGGGCCAAACGGAAGCCATTAGTGCTGCCTCTACCTAGAAAAATAGTAAATCAAAAACAATATTGCATCTCTGGAGGGATTGTGGAGACTTGTGCCACCATCAAGGACTTGAAAGATGCAGGAGTGGTGATTCCCACCACATCCCCGTTCAACATTCCCATTTGGCCTATGTAGAAGACAGATGGGTCTTTGAGAATGACAGTGGATTATCATAAACTTAACCAAGTGGTGACTCCAATTGCAGTTGCTGTACCAGATGTGGGGTTTCATTGCTTGAGCAAATTAGCACATCTCCTGGTACCTGGTATGCAGCTATTGACTTGGCAAGTACCTTTTTCTCCATTCCTGTCCATAAGGCCCACCAGAAGCCATTTGCCTTTGGTTGGCAAGGCCAGCAATATACTTTACTGTCCTACTTCAGGGGTGTATCAACTCTCCAGCTTTATGTCATAATCTTATTCAGAGAGAGCTTGATCACTTTTTGCTTCCACAAGATATCACACTGATCCATTACACTGATGACATTATGCTGACTGGATCCAGTGAGCAAGAAGTAGCAAACACACTGGACTTATTGGTGAGACATTTGCATGCCAGAGGTGAGAAATAAATCTGATTAAAATTCAGAGACCTTCTACCTCACTAGAATTTCTAGAGGTCCAGCGGTTGTGGGGCCTGTTGAGATATTCCTGTTAAGGTAAAGGATAAGTAGATGCTTTTGGCCCCTCCTACAACCAAGAAAGAGGCACACCTTGTGGGCCTATTTGGAGGCAACACATTCTTCATTTGGGTGTGTTACTCTGGCCCATTTATCAAGTGACCTGAAAGGCTGCCAGTTTTGAGTGGGGTCCAGAACAGGAGAAGGCTCTGCAACAGGTCCAGGCTGCTGTCCAAGCTGCTCTGCCACTTGAGCCATATGACCCAGCAGATCCAATGGTGTTTGAGGTGTCAGTGGCAGATAGGGATGCTGTTTGGAGCCTTTGTCAGGCTCCCATGGGTGAATCACAGTGGAGGCCTCTAGGAGTTTGGAGGAAGGCCCTGCCATCTTTTGCAGATAACTACTCTCCTTTTGAGAGACAGCTCTTGGCCTATTACTGGGCTTTGTTGGAAACTGAACGTTTGACTATGGGTCATCAAGTCACCATGTGACCTGAACTGCCTATCATGAACTGGGTGCTTTCTGACCCATCAAGTCATAAAGTGGGTCATGCACAGCAGCATTCCATCATCAAATGGAAGTGGCATATGACTGATCAGGTTTGACAGGTCCTGAAGGCACAACTAAGTTACATAAGGAAGTGGCTCAAATGCCCATGGTCTCCACTCCTGCCACTCTGCCTTCTTTCCCCCAGCCTGTACCAATGGCCTCATGGGGAGTTCCCTATGATCAGTTGACAGAGGAAGAGAAGACTGGGGCCTGGTTCACAGGTGGTTCTTCATGATATGCCAGCACCATCTGAAAGTGGACAGCTGCAGCACTACGGCCCCTTTCTAGGACATCCCTGAAGGACAGTGGCAAAGGGAAATCTTCCCAGTGGGAAGAACTTAGAGCAGTGCACCTGGTTGTGCACTTTGCACAGAAGGCGAAATGGCCAGATATGCCATTATATACTGTTTCATGGGCTGTAGCCAATGGTTTGGCTGGATGGTTAGGGACTTGGAAGAAGCATGATTGAAAAATTGGTGACAAAGAAATTTGGGGAAGGGGTATGTGGATGGACCTCTCTGAGTGGTCAAAAACTGTGAAGACATTTGTATCCCATGTGAGTGCTCACCAATGGGTGACCTCAGCGGAGTAGGGGTTTAATAATCAAGTGGATAGGATGACCCGTTCTGTTGACACCACTCATCCTCTTTCCCCAGACACCCCTGTCATCACCCAATGGGCCCATGAACAAAGTGGCCATGGTGGCAGGGATGGAGGTTACACCCGGGCTCAGCAATGTGGACTTCCACTCACCAAGGCTGACCAGGCTATGGTCACTGTTGAGTGCCCAATTTGCCAGCAGCAGAGACCAACACTGAGCCCTTGATATGGCACCATTCCTCTGGGTGATCAGCCAGCTGCCTGGTGGCAGGTCGATTATATTGGACCTCTTCCATCATGGAAAGGGCAGAGGTTTGTCCTCTCTGGAATAGACAATCCGGATATGGGTTTGCCTATCCTGCAAGCAGTGCTGCCAATACTACCATCCGTGGACTTATGGAATGTCTTATCCACCATTATGGTATTCCACACAGCATTGCCTCTAACCAACTTTACAGCTAAAGAAGTGCAGCAGTGGGCTCATGCTCATGGAATTCACTAGTCTTACCATGTTCCCCATCATCCTGAAGCAGCTAGATTGATAGAACAGTGAATGGTTTTTTGAAGTCACAATGTCAATGCCAACTAGATGACAATAATTTTCAGGGCTGCAGCAAAGTTCTCCAGAAGGCCATGTATGCTATGAATCAGTGTCCAGTATATGGTACTGTTTATCCCATAGCCAGGATTCATGGATCTAGGAATCAAGAGGTAGAAGTGGAAGTGGCACCACTCACCATCACCCCTAGTGATCCACTAACAACATTTTTGCTTCCTGTTCCCACGACATTACGTCCTGCTGGCCTAGAGGTCTTAGTTTCAGAGAGAAGAACACTGCCACCAGGAGACACAATGATTCAATTAAACTGGAAGTCAAAATTGCCACCTGGACACCTAGGGTTCCTCCTACCTTTAAGTCAACAGGATAAGAAGGGAGTTACAGTGCCCTGTTATTAAGGTCGTTGGGAAACTACAACAGCCCAATTCGGGCAGGACTACAAATGACCTAGACCCTTCAGGAATGAAGATTTGGATCACTCCACCAGGAAAAAAAACACAACCTGCTGAGGTGCTTGCTGAAGGCAAAGGGAATACAGAATCTGTAGTAAGCATCTTTTCATGTGCCTGTTGGCCACTTGTATGTCTTCTTTGGAGAAATGTCTATTCAGGTGTTTTGCACATTTTAAAATACAGCTATTTGGGGTATCTTTGCCATGAAGTTGTAGGATTCCACATAGATAAGGTATCTATAATAGTCAAACTCATAAAAGCAGAGAATGCGATAGTGGTTGCCAGGGGCTGGGTGAGTAGGAGAAATGGGGGGTGGTTCAATGGATGTAAAGTTTCAGGAGTTTAAGGCTGTAGGGAACTATAATCTATAATCACACCACTGGACTGGACTGCATTCTGGGTGGCAAAGTGAGACCTGTCTCTACAAAAAAAGAAGAAGAAAGAAAGGAAGAGAGAAAGAAAGAAAAAGAAGAAAGAGGAAGAAAGAAAGAAAGAAAACTATAGATTAATATCTCTTATGAACATAGATACAAAAGTTCTCAGCTAAACAACAAACCATAAGCAAATTAAATTGAGCAACATATGTGAAGAATTCTATACCATTGCCAAGGGGCATGTATCCTAGAAATGCAAGGCTGGTTCAACATTCAAAAATTAATTAATATAATTCACCAGATTAACGGATACATAAGAAAATCCATGTGATCCTATCAATAGATGAAGAAGCAGCATTTGGCAAAATTTGAAAAAAGAATGATTAAAAACTCTCAGCAAGCCATAAATAGAAGGGCACCAAAAAATAAATAAATACACTTAAAAAGTCCTTCAGCTAATATGGTATATCTAATGGGAAAAGACTGAATGATTTTCTTTTAAGTTTATTACTAGTGAAGATGTCTATTGTCAGCATTCTTACTTAATATTGTATTAGAAGTCCTAGGAAGTGCAATAAGGCAAGAAAAATAAGTAAAAGGCATTCAGATAGAAATGAAAGCATAAAAGTATACTTCAAAATGTATAAAATCCTAAGCAAGCTACAAAAAAACTCCTCAAACTATTAAGTGAGTTTAGCAAGGTCACGAGCTACAAAGTCAACATCCAAAAATCAGTTAGTTTTCTATACTCTAGGAAAGAACATGTAGAAACTAAAAAATTTTTAAAGTAACATTTACAGTAGCTTCAAAAAAGTAAAATTTTAGGTATAAATCTAATAAAATATATGCAAGATCTCAACCCATACCTCATACCTTATACAAAAATTCACTCGATACAGATCTAAATACACAATATAGAACTATAAAACTGTTAGAAGAAAACACAGGAGAAAATCTTCCTGATCTTGGGCTAGGCAGAGAGTTCTTAAATCCTACACCAAAAGCACAATCCAAGAAAAAAAGAAAGACACATTGGACTTCTCAAAATTAAAAATTTTGTTCTTCAGAGGATATTGCTAAGAAGATGAAAACATAAGCCACAAATTTGGTGAGAATATTTGCAAATCACATATTTGACAAAGGACTTGTATCCAAAATATAGAAAAAGCTTTCAAAATTCAACAATAAGAAAACAACCGAATAAAAGCTTAGGCAAATGATGAGACAATATTTCATCAAAAAGGATACGCAGGTGGAAAATAAATACATGAAAAGATGCTCAATAACATTAGTCACTAGAGAAAAGCAAATGAAAAGCACAATAAGTTGCCAGTGCATGCCTATTAGAATGATTAGAAAGCACTGAAAATAGTAACTGCTGACAAGGGTGGGGAACAGCTAGGATTCTCATGTATTGATGGTGGGAATGCAAAATGGTACAGCCCTTCTGGCAGTTTCTGAGTTAAAAGTTAAACATAGACCTTGCATATGATCCAGCAATTCCATTTCTAACTATTTAGCCCAAAGAAATGAAAACCTATTTTTGAAAAGAAACCTCTACATATACACTTAAAATAGCCTTTTTCAAAATCACTGAAAACTGGAACCAACCCCAAAATATGTCAATGGATGAGTAATCCATGCAATAGAATACTGCTCAGTCATAGTAAGTTACAAACTAGCAATACATACAACACGAATGAATCTCAAATATATGATGGTAATTGAAAGAAACCAGTCTCAAAATGTCGAATACTGTATGATTCTGTTTATATGATACTCTGACAAAAGCAAAACTGTAGGTTTAGAGAACAGATCAGTGGTTGCTAGGGTTGGTGGGTATAGAGTTCTGATGTTTGATGGTCAGTACAAGAACATGCTTTGGGATGTTGAAGTTAAGCTAAGTCCACTTGTGGTGGTGATTACAAATATCTATGTGTGTGCTGAAACCCATATAACTGTAAACAAGACAAAATGTTACTCTGTGTAACAAAAACGTAAATTTAAAATGGCAATGACCATTTTATTGCTTACAATTTTTTGAGTCAGGAATTTGGCAGGGTTCAGCCAGGTTCAGCTGACCATATGGTGTCAATTCAGCTGGGACTGAAGAATCCAAGATGGCCTCACTAATGTGTCCAGGTCTTGATGCTAGCTATTAGCCAAAGGGCCTTGGTTCTTCTCCATGTGGCATCTCTTTCTACCTGGTTTACTATCCTCCAGGATTTCTCTCTGTATATGCCCTCTCTCTTCAGCAAGACTGCTTAAACTTCTTACATAGCAGTTGGGTTCTGAGAGCAAAAGTGGAAGCTATAAGGCCACTTAAAGACCTGGTTTTAGAAATTCTAGAATGTTACTTCCATTGCATTATATTAGTCTTGTCCATATTAGGAGAAGAGAAATAGCTTCTACCATTTGCTGGGAGGTGCAGCAAAATATCATTACACAAGAGTATGGACACAAAGAGACATGATTCATTGGCAGGGGGAGGTGGAAGGAGGAGTATAGGGAGCACAATGTCAATACTCACACTGCTATAGTGAACTACCTGAGACTGGGTAATTTATGAAGAAAGAAAGTTTAGTTGACTCTCAGTTCTGCAGGCTGTGCAGGAAACATGGCTGAGAGGGCCTTCATGGTGAAAGGGCAAAGGGGAAGCAAGTGTCTTCTTTACATGGCAGAGTGGGAGAGAGAGTGAAGGGGGAAGCACTACGCACTTTCAAACCACCGGATCTCCTGGAAACTCCATTATGAGAACAGCAAGGGGGAGGTCTGCCCCACCGTGAATCAATCACCTCCCACCAGGCCCCTCCTTCAACATGTGGAGATTACAATTTGGCATAAGATTTGGGTGGGGACACAGCCAAACCATATCAATTAATATTCTAAATAGCAGGAACAGCATGTGCAAAGACTCCCAAAGAGCTGAAATAAGAGGAAATGAAAAGAAAGCACGGTGGCTGATGATGAATGAAAAGAGGTTTCAATAGAGATGAGGCTAGGGAAGAACCTAAAGCAAGATTATGTGGGACATGTAGGCTAATGTTACGGGTTTGATTTTATTCTAAGTGAAAGCCATTGAAATAATTCAAGCAGGAAAGATCTGATATGATTTGTCTTTTCAAATGATGATGGTGGCTGCTGTGTAAATTCCAATATTCATTAATTAGTTACCTGAAAAGAAACACTCTATTCCAAGGTACCCAAACGTAGAAGGCAAAAGAACACATTCCATTGCAGTTTAAGGTGATTAATTCACATCACATGTCTTCACACACATTTCATTCAACACACATTTGAGGGACTAACATGTGTCAACCACTTTGGTTTAAAAGGCAAATGAATGTAATAAATGCTAGCTGTAGTCTTTTTTGAAGTCCAGTGAAACCAAAAACAAAGTTTGAATGTCTTAGGAGGGATGAAATTTTTTTCCCACCCACAAGTCAAGTTTTAAAATCATTTACAACAAATACTCTTGTTTGCTTTTAAGACTGGAACTAAAAGAGCAAGTCTACCACCGAATAGATAGTGACAATCCATGAAGGAGTATGTTGTATGTATACTTTTAAGTGCACAGATTGGGGAGAGATGGAAGAAGGATGACAGAAGAAATGCAGACACATTGAGTTCTCAGCAGAGCAGTGCTATGTGTGACCAAGCCATATGTCATCTGTGTAGGTGCAAAAGTATAACTAAATACATGAAAGGAAAGTATGGAATCATGCTTCACAGTGTGTTAGACAAAACACTTTAAGAATCAAAATTGGCATGATTCACTAAGCATTTATTATGTGCTGAACATTATTGTAAACTCTGGGGCATAGAAAAGAAATATTAATGTAACATGATACAGAAAAAATGTTAGGAAGTAGAGAGTCAGGAGATGGGATTCTGGTCCCATCTCTGCCATTAACTTGGTGTGGAAAGTTGAGCAAGTTATTTGTCCTCTATGGATCTCTGTTTTCTGATTATGCATATTGCTTCCAGCTATGACATTCCATAAACTCTACTTCCTACCATTGAGTTTACAACCCACGATTGCTGGAGAACAAGACTTAGACAAATGAGGAATCAGATTTCAATTTGATTCTACCAATGTTTATTGAAAATATTTTCATCTGAAAGTCAAAGTTATGTGGAACTTTGCAGTAAGTGGGTGGATCAAAATACTCAGGCTCACTTTCTATCTTCTTTTTATTAACTGAACTAACATGATTGTGTTTTTCATTGCAAATTTAAATTTTGAATTCCATTTGTTAAAAAAGATCATATTATGTATAATCTTTTCTTTTTTTGGTGAGAGGCTAGAGAAAAGGATGCTTATGTGGCAACTGAAATAGAATTCCACTTTCAAATACTATTACCATATATTTAGGGGGGAATAAACTTCAAAGAAACACTTTGCTTATTTAGAACATGATTGTTTGCTAAAAGGTTAATGAAACTCAATTAGAAGTTGAATAAAGAAGAAAATCAATCAATGTCTCCCTTCCCCTACCACCATTATCAGCACCTTCAGGTTGAAAAATATGGAAGTCCTGTTATTTTGTGCCTCTTGATTCACATTTTCCCAGGACTCTGGTAGACACAACAGGATTTGAGGTGAAGAACATTTCAAATCTATTCTGAAGGTTTTTTCAATGATTGGGGTGTTCCCTGGTTATCTTATGTATATGTATACCTGTTTCTACTGTAGCTACTGTGTCCCTGGTGCTAGCTTTATGTTTGTAAATGTCCTTTTCACACCTATGAATAAAGGCATGGAGATAGAACTTACCTAACAACAAATATTTAATTATGTTGACTATGTTCCTTAACCAGTGTGAGGAAACGGTAAAGTGTAATGAATATGACAGACATGATTCTTGACCTTAAGTCTAATGAGGGGAGATTAAGAGCAAGTGATTATGAGTATGATGAGTGTATCAAAAGGCAGAAGCAGAGAGCTAAGGCTTGTTTAGCAAAAGGAGCTGACCTGGTACTGTTTATGGTCTGAGGAAAATAAGAGCAGTTATATTCAAGTAGAGACCTGTAGTATAGTAAGGAATTTGGCTAAACTTTGGTCCCTGGGAGGTAATCTCTCAGTCTAAAGAATTTTCCGAGTGAGGGGAGTGTCTTTGTTATTTATGGGTATCCTCTCCTTTACCATGACTGAGTTTATGCTAATGAGATTACTTAGGATGGGGACTGGCTATTCTGGAAGGACCAACCACGTGATTAGAGTATTGGCGTTTGATCCATGTGATGACAGCCTGACCTGTGTGGAGGGGAGGAGCCTTAGAGATGGAGTTCAATCATGTGCTAATGTCAATCATGCCTATATAATGAAACCCCAATAAGAACTATGGACACCTGGAGCTCAACTGAGCTTCCTGGTTAGTGATACACATTGATGTGCTGGGAGGGTGATGGGTCCTGAAGACGTGGAAGCTCTGTATCTGGGACCCTCCTACACCTCACCCCATGTGTCTTTTCATTGTTGGTCCCAATTTGTATCTTTTATATAAAACTGTAGTTATAAATATGGTGCTATTCTGAGTTTTGTGAGTTGTTAAAATGAATCACAGAACGGAGGGAGTAGTGAGAACCCCAGAATTTGTAGCCAGTTAGAAATGCAGGTAGCCCGGGAACCCCAGAGCTTGTGGCTGGTATCTGAGGTAAGAAGAATCTTGTGGAGGAGTCTGTTTTTAACCTGTGAAATCTGACCTAACTCTGGGTAGGCAGGTGTTGGAATTGACCTAACTCTGGGTAGGTAGGTGTTGGAACTGAATTTCCTATTATTCAGTTGGATTGCAGGGATAAGCAAGACGGGTATGGTTTCTTCCATCAGAGTGACTAGACATTGCCTCAATACCTGTATCATTGGATAAGTTTAATTTTTATATTAAATGAGGTTATGTTTAAATGAACAGCCTGAGGGAAGAGGGTGAATCACCAAAAAGCAGCAGATTTCATGGAGATAAAGGGGGCTGGGAATGAGTTTTGCCTTGCTCTTAGGAGAATGGATGGCTCAATGGAGGTGGAACGTTATGAATAGATGGTAGGCATGTGAGAGTCAAATGATTTTTAGCATTAGGTAGTGATCTTGCTGAAGTAGCCCCCCCGGGAGCATGTGTGTGGATTTTGTGCCTGAGTGATACGGAGCATTGCCCCCTCACCTCCCCTCTCCTGATTATACAGGGAACCGCACACCAATTTCACAGCATACTTATCCTATGTGACCTCCAGATTGTGATTGGA
Source organism: Chlorocebus sabaeus (assembly GCF_047675955.1). Classification (NCBI taxonomy): domain Eukaryota; kingdom Metazoa; phylum Chordata; class Mammalia; order Primates; family Cercopithecidae; genus Chlorocebus; species Chlorocebus sabaeus. Next base: position 30,005,808 of record NC_132927.1, read on the forward strand.
GAATTCAAGCAGAGAAAGAGATTAAATCAGCTGGACAGGGTAACATTAAACATGAATAAAGACTATACTTAAGTTTCAAAGCTTGGTGGACCTCCAGAACCATTTGAGGGTACTTTGTGTACATACAGATTCTACCCTAGACTTCTAAAATCAGACTTTTTAAAGAAGGATACTTAGGAATAGGGCTTCCAAGAAGATTGTGAGGGGCTGCCGAATCTGAAAACATCTGGTCTACCTGATTGTCAAACAAGGATGTCTCATAAAGCCTCAAACAGATGTATTATCAACAATTACCATTTTGCTTTGCTGTCATGATATTATTCTTCTGAATTGGCCAGTTTCATTTCTAAAGCTATAGATGTACACGATCTTGCTTTCCTCTTCTCCCATCTGTGGATTTTTATTCTCAGCTTCATTTGTTGGCATCTGAAATCTTGGGAGTTAAGATGTGTGTTTCTTTTCTTTTCTTTTCTTTTCTTTTTTTGTTGGGGGAGTAGGAGTGTCAATTCTGCCTTGTATGGTAAAAATAGAGTGGGTGCTTTTGGAGAAAATTTCAAGGATGGGGTGGAAGGTAGATTTTAGCCATCAAAATCATTTGAGCTAACCAAATCAACAATAAATCACAAACTCCAGATTTTTGTTTAAAGGGGAGGAGACCAAGGCAGTGGATGTGCAAATTAGCCAGGCCACGACTTGCTGGCTCTTGTTCATTTTGTAAACAAAAGCAGGCCTGAATTCAATCAAACATTACTTGTTAAAGTAAACTAGCAAAAAGCTGGTGAAAATTAAAGTAGAACAGAAGATGGTTTCAATAATTTCATTCTCCAGCTTTTAGCTTAAAAAAAAAAAAAACAAAAAAACCCCCAAAAACCCACCATTCCATTCTATGGGGCATGTCCTTCCTTTCAAGACACTTTCATGAAAACCAAACAGTTTTTAGTGGGGGTTATACACATTGAAAAATGCTACCTGTAGTACTGGGTAAATTGCCCTCAGAACAAAATTCTGAATACTATATATATAACTTTGACAATATTTTTGTAGGCTTTTAGAGACTTCTTAAATGAGAGAAATGGGACTCAACGCGTTGGCTAGCTGAGGGTCTATGTTGCTTGATAAATACCATGTGCCTGGTATGCTATACTTGTTTGAAGTGACACTGAGAGATTAGTTGTTTCTAGACATTTTTTGGTTAAGTCTTTAATGTACGCAGAGCTGTAGAGTTTCACCTCAAAAATGAACAAAGCCTGAAGGGTTTTGCTCTCTGGGACTAGAAACAAGTGGACCATTGCTTTTGCCTGAGGTAAAGTGTTCCCCTAAGGTGACAGGTCTAAGCTGTCATTTCTCAAAGGGGAACGGTAGGAATACTATCTCAGTCCCAGGGGAGTTCTAATTATCGAGCCTTAACTTCAAAGTTTCAGTGGAAATTCAAGTGGAGCTGTCATTTTTGGGGTTGTGGGAAGGCAAGAATCCAGAAAGCAATTTCTCAGAGTTTTGGGACTGTGTCTAGCTGTCCAGTTGTCCACCTAGGCCAAAAGTAATCCTGAGTCACTGCCTGAAACTCCCTCCACCTGTGTGCTTGTGTTACGTTCCAGCAACTGAAAGAGGTGTTGATTCATTTGAGGCCTACTCTTTCTGTGATGAAGTTCAACCCACCACAGAGGACTCAGGGGAACTACACTGTGGGCTCTAGGTCTGGGATTTGCTTTCTCTGTGCTTTTCTCTGTTTACTCTGCATTGTCAATGATGAGGTAGATATCACATGTGTTTAGCCCAAAAGATAATGCACAGTATCTCATAACAGTGTAGAACAAAACCGGGTAAGACTGTAGGTACAAACCAACTGTTGATGATAAGACGTCAAAATGAAACAACAACAACAGCAGCACTCCTGTGCTCTGGAATCAGCTACAGGAGGCAAACTTTGGAATGGCCTCCGTGAAAATGACTCACCATCATCAAACCGTGGTCAGAAAGAACTTGGGCTGCTTCCTACTCACGTCCATCAGCTGACTGTCAAATACTCAACTTGGGGTGGATATAGAAAGTACCCTGTCTACTCAGAGGTTTTATGGACTGGAAGAGGATTCATTTGATGCTTAAGGATAATTTGGATATAAAATAATTACCAACTAATAGGCTTGAAATTCTTCCATCGTGGGGCTTCTTAGAGACAGTCAGCTGGATGAAATAACCTCTTGTCAATTCCTTCTTATCCTATGGGCCTATGATGACTTTTTTCAGTGACATTACAGAAGTGTACACTGTTTTGTCCGGACCCTTTAAATATCAGCTACGGGAGGAGTTTTTCCATTTGAGGCTTGTATTTTTGTTCTTCAAGTTGATGGTTCTACTTTGATACATACTAACTTTTTATCCTCTATCATGGTACTCATCTATGGCATTTGCCCAAAGACCAGTTACAAAAGTGATGGGGCTGGCAAAAGGTCCTTGAGGAAAAATGTCCTGGCTCATATTTTAATAGTCCAAGGAAACAAGGGTGGTTTCCTAGCACCCCTACCTTGATGCCTGCCCTCCTGGGGTGATCAGGAATGATATTTTCATTGTGTTATACCTCAGCTTTTACTTCTTTGTGTTTATTCCATTGCTGAAAGAGTCAGAACATTACTTTTTCTAGCACACATTGTTTGTCTGAAAATACACCTGGAGAACTGCCCAATTTGGAAATGACTTAAATTACAAAAAAAGCACAGCTGTCTTTAACAGCTCTAGGAGTTCATGCAATGAGCCTACAATTTATTGAGTAGGATTAGATGCTTATTGCCTATGACACTTTAAATACCATTACATTGAAGTTTATACAAGAAAGTCCAAGTTTAAAACTGGAATCTTAGCAATAACAGCTGGGCCATTTGTTTATGTGATAGGCAGGAAAGAATGACTTCTGTAATCTTTCTATTTGGCTGCAGGATTCTGCTTAGGGGAAAAAAAGATGGGGAGGGGGAAGAAAGAAGCTAATTTCAGATTGTCAAGCTGAGCTGAACACTGCTGGCTAATTTGTCCCTCATGTTAAGACCTCTGCCAAGGTTCCTCTTGTATCCTCTTGCTCTCTCACACCTGACAAACCAGTACGTGAAATACTGTAGCCCACCTCAATGACAGCAAGGGGTATGTCACTAGCTAGCTCGCAGCTCTCTCCCCCAGGCGGCTCACATTCCGCATTTTGTTTCTAGCATGAAAGACTTTGTTTTAAATCATAATAGCAACCAGGCTGTAATCACATTAGAGCGCACATGGGGAACTTGCAAAAAGTCATGTGTTTTGGATTTGACATTCTGATTTATGGTTGTGTGCTCCAGTTACACAGCTGCAATCTCATTTTCCGACAAAGATGTTTTCTATTTTTCTATTACTTTGCTTCACCCTGTCTTTATGTTGGGGAAAATGAAAGCCACCAGGTGAAGTCATAACATAAGTAAAAATGTTTTTGTGTTTGGGTTGGAGAGCGTAATAAATGGTGTATACCGGCATTTCAAACACAGCTTGTTATTTTTGAATAAAAGTGTAAAGGGAATTGCTTACTTAAGGTAATCGCAAATTAAAGAGGTACTTGGAAATTTGTTTGTAAAACCCAGAATTGTCCTCCAAACTTTCTGTCTTTATCACTTGATATTAACATCCCAAGAGAGGAGTTGGACAGTAATGTTCCATTTTGGATGTGTAGGTAAACTGAGCTCCCTGTCTGGTATACTTGTTTCACCAAACTCTAAGAAGTTCAGGATTGGGAACTTGTAAAGACAATCTCTACCAACCTATTCATTGTCAAATGAGGAATGTGAAACAGAGATGTATAGTGACTTGCCCAAGGTCTCACAGCTGGTTAGCCACAGAGCTTAAACTGGAACTCAAATTTCTTTCTTTCCAATCCATTTTCCACCATTTCTTTTCAATGCAAGTCGAACAGCACTTTTTGTGGTAAGCTGACTACTAGTACAAAGAATATTCCAAATAAGACTTCTGTTAACATAGAGAAAAGAAAACTTTTACTTTTTTGTTATTTCCTCAAGTCTAACATTTTTTATTGTGAAGTGTGGTGAAAATTCAGACCCATAGCTGGTTCAGCAATACACATGACACAGTATTCTATCTTGGTCTCATAACTATTATGAAATATTGCTATGTTATTAGCAATAAATATAACAATCTTGAATTCAGATGTATTAAGATTTAACATATTTTAATTTTTTCACAACATTTGAATAATTCCAAATATAGTTATGTTTTTGGCAATCCAATAAAATCTTGATGAAGGGATAAAAATATTTGTGTAAGAACATTTAAATATATATATAATGAAGTCATGCCTGGATATAAGCAGTTTGATTGACTTGGAGATCTCTATAGAATGAGAACACTGGCCAGGCATGGTGGCTTATGCCTGTAATCCCAGCACTTTGGGAGGCCAAGGCGGGTGGATCACCTGAGGTCAGGAGTTCTAGACCAGACTGGCCAACATGGTGAAACCCCATCTCTACTAAAAATACAAAAATTAGCCAGATGTGGTGGCAGGCTCCTGTAATCTCAGCTACTTGGGGGGCCAAGGCAGGAGAATTGCTTGAACCCAGGAGGCAGAGGTTGCAGGGAGCCAAGATCGTGCCATCGCATTCCAGCCTGGGGGACAAGAGCGAGACTTCGTATCCAAAAAAAAAAAAAAAAAAAAAAAAAAAAAATACAGAATGAGAAGAATGAAGAACACTAAAGCTCTATTGTTTGGGTCATTATTTTGGTCCCCATTTCTCTCTCACATAGATTTGGTCTTTGCTTTAGGGGAAATTTTGCATCCTATGGTCATTAGGTCACTATAGTTTTCCCATAGGAAAGGAAATCCATATATGCATTAATTAAATATGTTTTAGTAGGATTTTCTAAATGGCAGATAATGATCAAACGGCTCCCTCTTGTTCAAGGAGTAGAGAGAGAATGGGAAACCAATAGTTTTGTTTATTATTTTTACTTGAATACCTGTAAACAGATGCTACATCAAAGTTTTAGATTCTTTTACTTATGTGGGAATAACACTTAGCAGTGAACATGTGTAGTAGTATGTATAGTGTACTTATTTTTTGGGCTGATACCCCTCTCCCCCAGCCTCTATTCTCCCCCTTTTCTGCCAATAGCACCAAGATTTTCCTTTTGGGGAAGTTACTCCTATTCTATTCTCATCCATGAGATGAATATCATATCATATGAACCCAAAGAGTAAGCTTAAGTCAATCACCTTATTATACCTGCTCCTTGGTGACAGTGGTGGTATATCATGGGCATATCATGAGTAATGTAGGCCAATGAGATTGAGTTCAAGGGCTTATAGGGATGCTGCCTTTCAATGTGCTATGTTTGAGAACCTACCAGTTATTCTTTTTTTTTTTTTTTTTAATTTTAAGGGGAAGAAACTGGAGCACCTGGTAAAACTGCCATCGAGGAAATGGCATGGAAAAACAGCAAAAAAAAATTTCCTGTTACATGGAATGGGCTGCTTCATCAAGCTTCTGTTGAAGGCAATCCTACCTGAACTTATAGTCAAACGGAATTTTTTAAAAATCTCATTTTAAGGTTTCCTGGCACTTGTAACTGAAAGATCCTATCTAATACAGCAGGAAAGCAGAAAGGTAGCAACTGTTCAGTTAGGGCATAGTTCTCAAGACTGTCCTTTAGGAATATGTATCTTTGTGAGATCTCATCTATCTCATACAAGGATTGCACTGATGCATGTGGTGTTCAGTAGCATGACTGACCAGAGTGGGAGTTCCTATAAATTGTAGCTATCATGATGATGATGATGGTGATTATGACTGTTAAAGACTGGGTCAGGAAATAATTTTGCAAATACAATGAGAAGAAGAGCTTTAAAATTTGCCTAAATATCCCCACTTAATATTAAAAAGGATGTGTGCTATTAAATTTTAGGTTTTTCTCAAACTCTCACAGCTTTTGTGTGGGTTTTTAGTGAATTTTGAGCCCCCTTTTCCCTCATCTCTGTTACTGTATGATAATGTGAAGGCTCATTGTTATGTGAACACAGTGTTATGAAACAGTCCTCTCAGACATAAGCAGCTTTCTTTAAGCCAAATCAAAAATACTATTTCTACTGCCCATGATTTTCAGAGGATTTCAGAGGACCCTGAAGCATGGGGTGCTATGAATGCCACTAACTTCATTCATCGCACTTATAATGTAAAGGGAGAATTTTCTACTTTCTATAAACAATCTAAAATTTAAAATTTTGTCAACTAAAACATTTGTAAAATTTGTATTGATAAAGTCCTACAAATAATATGACTCCTATCTTGTTTGAAATAGTTTTGTGTGAAGTTTTGTCATAAAATGGAAACTATCTATACACATGAAGTTTGTGGGTCCTTGAAAGAAATGGTTTTTTTTACTTCCTTTTTCTTTTTGTCCTAGTCCATTTAGGCTGTTGTAAAAAAAGTACCATAAACTGGTTGGCTAACAAACAACAGAAATTTATTGTTCATGGTTCTGGCAGCTGATAAGTCCAAGATCAAGGCATGGACAAATTTGGTGACAGATGAGGCCTTGCTCCCTCAAAGATAATCGTCTTACCACTCTAACCTCAAGTGGCAGAAGGAGTAAATGAGCTCCCTGGGCCCTCTTTTACAAGGGCCCTAGTCCTACTCATGCGGGTGGAGCCTTCATGACCTGATTACTTCCCAAAGGCCCCACTTTCTAATACCATCATCTTGGGAGTTAGGATTTCAATATATAAATTTTGTGGGGGACACAAACATTCAGTCCATTACACTTTTAGTGCCATAATGGGATTTGATTTATATTATCAATGACCTACAAGATGTACATTTTAATCTTAAAATAATCTAGGGCAGAATGTATGTTCATGTAACTCAATTTGGCACCATTCTTTTCACCATCATCATCGGGACTTAATACCTAAACATATCCTGAGTATGTTTAGCATATATACCCTTAGGCAACTCACCTGAGAGTGGAAATGAAAATGATGAAAGCACCCCTGCACTCTTGGCCTAGGTGCAGATTTACTGATATTGCACATTGAGCAGAGGAGACTTAGCAAGAAGCTAATGAAACTTAAATTTCAGGTCCCTGTACTTGCATGTTCCTTCCAGGGACCTGGGAGGGACTCTGGCAATTTTTACCTGTAACTTTCTAATTTTTTTCCTAAATAGGGCTTTCCAAAATTGTATCTGCCTCAGGCCTTACAAAAACAGGGGATATCTTGGCATCTATGTTTCTGTTGAGAGGTAGGAGCAAAAGGAAAGCTTTAAGTCCCAATCCTGATGTCGTTTCCAGGCACAGAGAGTTTAAAATATTCTTCTGTTCCTCACCATGTGCAGAGAACACTGCATTCAGAAGCATTACCTGCAGCTCATGTTAGTGAGAGGCAGAGAGCTGCAATACTGTGTTCCTGGTTAATTAGCAAAGCAATGGGTATGTAGATGCAGAGAATAAGGACTTTTGCAATTTGTCATTAATCCTGGGATAGGAGGATAATAATACAGGACAAGTGCAACATGCAGGCATGAGAACATTGAGAAGAGAACCCACAGGAACAGGAAGAAAATGAGTATAACCACACCAAATACAGATTTCTGTTTTCAACAGGCTAGTTAAGTGTCTGTGTCAGTCTTTCGTGAAAAGAATTGGGACTTAGTATCAGAAACTGCACATACTTCGAAAACTGCAGCTTTATGCTAACTACATCATGCCAGTATAGTAAGCTAACCATATAATATAGTATTCTACTATACTAAATATGAAGTAGAATGTATTTGTCATTTCATGGCACAAATCATTCATATAAGACATTTCCTTAACATAAGGAACATATGATACAAATTTATTTAAAATACACTCAGACTCTTCCACATCCACCATATCAATAACAGTCACCTCCTTAGGAGGGGTAACTCATGTCCTCAATTTGTGTCATATTCTTCCTCACCTTATTCTTTTCTTTTCTTTTTTGCTTGAGAATTAATCTCACTCTGTCACCCAGGCTAGAGTGCCATGGTGCAATCACAGCTCACTGCAGCCCTGACCTGGGTGCAAGTGATCTTCCCACCTCAGCCTCCAAAGCAGCTGGGACTACAGGTGTGTGCCACCACATCTGGCTAATTTTTGAACACTTTTTGTGGAGATGACGGTCTCCCTATGTTGCTCAGGCTGGTCTCGAACTCCTGGCTCAAGCAATCCTCCCACCTCAACCTCCCAACGTGCTGAAATTATAGGAGGGAGCCACTGTGCCCAGCCTTCCACACCTTTTAATACCTATGTTTACTTTTTCAGTGGCAGTTAAGGGTAGATACTATTTTATCAACTTTTGGGCCACATTTTTAAAAGTATGTGTATAGTATTCTACAATATAGATTCTGCAACTTTTATTTTAAACTCAATGTTACATTAAAGATCTTTTCATAATGTATATGTAGATGTTTCTTATTAACTACTGTGTAATATCCTATAGTGTGATCATACCAACATTAATTTATCCATTCCCTTATTGGTGGAACTTTTGCTATTACATTCAATGCTGCAATGAATATTTTTATGCATTTTTCTGCATATTTGTGTGTGTTTCTCTAGGAAAGACCACAAAAACAGTAGAATTTCTGGGTCACTTTACATGTGAATAGAAACTATCAGATTGTACTCCAAAACTGTTATTCTGGTTTACAGTACTCTTACCACATATGTGAGTGTGCAGTTCCCCATCTGCTTAGTAATATACAGTGTTATCAATCCTTTTAATTTTTTTTTTTTGCTAATTTGATAAGCATAAAGAGTGTTCTGGTTATTGGATTATTTAATTTCTGAGTTAATATTTTTATACCTTTATAAGGTTTCTCATTAAAGAACAATTCTAAATATTTTTATATTTTGATACTCGTAATTATAGCTTATCGATTATGGGCAAGATTCTGGAGCTCAAAGTTGATAAATATGGTAAGCAGCCAGGTCAGAAGGCAGTTATAACAACGTTTATTTCTGGCTGGTTGGGCTGTGTATTATCCAGGTCAGAGATGCTTTCTACTTCAGCTATCTGAGGGAAGACGGGAGAGGTGCTTAACTAACCTTAAATGCATCTGATAGACATAATTTAAGTAGGTTTAATTTTATACACATGTATTCAACAGCTACTGTGTTCACAGCCCCTCTCTAAGATGAAAAGATAAATCAAATATAATCCTTACCTTTAAGTATAATAGTGAATGCTGCTGGCTAAAAAAAAAAAAAAAAAAAAAAAAAAAAAAAAAAAAAACAGTTTAATAGCAAACACTGATTGACTAAAAAATAAATGCAATACAGGAAATGTTTTATTGAGGGACAAATGACATAAAAAATGGGTTCTGCTGGTTGGGCACGGTGGCTCACGCCTGTAATCCCAACCCCTTGGGAGGCCAAGATGGGTGGATCATGAGGTCAGGAAATCGAGACCATCCTGGCTGACCCGGTGAAGCCCCATCTCTACGTAAAAAAAATACAAAAAAAAAAAAACTAGCCGGGCATGGTGGCGGGTGCCTGTAGTCCCAGCTACTCCGGAGGCTGAGGCAGGAGAATGGCGTGAACCCGGGAGGCGGAAATTGCAGTGAGCCAAGATCGTGCCACTGTACTCCAGCCTGGGCAACAGAGTGAGACCCCATCTCAAAAAAAAAAAAAAAAAAAAAGTGGGGGTTCTGTTAAAACTTCAAAGAGAGAGCTCCAAATGGGATCTTAGGACAGACATCAGAGCCAGTGTCTGTGCACAACCTTGAAAACATACAGATTTCATGTGGCAGGGGGATGGGGAAGGAAGAGCAGAGAGGCTAGATCTTGGCCTGACTCGTGTGTGAGTGAATATTGAGGATGGGAGTTAATATGGGACATAAGTCCAGGAAGTTCACTGGGCCCGAAATGTACATTATTCTGTAGAACAGTTTTTCCAAGTGCAGATCACCTATAGCTGAACTGGAGGTTGCTCATTGAAAACATACGCTCCCAGCTTCACCTCAACCAATGAGATTAAAATATCTGGGTTGTGGTGCCCAGGGATCTTCATTTTTTACAATATTCTCCAAGGATTTTCAAAAATTGCATTTGATTTGAAAATCGCTCTTGTAGACAATGTTGAGTCTTTGAAAAACTTTGGAATCTTCTGGGAGGGGACTAAGGGAATCAACCATTTAGGGAACAGCTTACAGGTGGTTAGGGATAAAGAAAGGGAAGTGACCCTGAAAACAACCCTATTGGCTAGATGCCCTTGGGACATACTGTCCTTGGGATTGCTCTAACATCAGGATGTGTGTTGGTCAGAGCAGCCCAGGTCAAAAGCAGAGATGCATTTAGGGCCATTTAAAACCAATATTAACCTTAATGCTCTTTGAAAGAGGCATAATTAGGAATGTAAAAGTCAAGTTACCTCTGATTAGTGAGAAACAGAGTGAAGGGTGAATCCATTAGAGGCTTCTTGTAAGACATTCACACTTTAAGAACCTCGCTTTGATGACTTTGAAGGGGGTGGAATGGAGGAGAAAGGCAGCAGAACCAGTTCTTACTTCAAAGACCTATTACAGCCTTTTTGTTTTTAGGGCAATACTCTTAAATTTTTTGAGTAGCACTAAAAGGTTTTTTAAATTTGAATATAATGGATTTGGCCATTTGCAGGTAAATTTTGATCGGCCATAAGATTAACTCATACTACAATTCAACTAATGTTTTAGAAATTGTTTGAATTTGCATGTATGCATTAATATTTTCATTCACATAATTCCATATGTGTGTATGCACTTTCGAAGACTCCGACCCTTGCTACTATGAGATAGCTGGAATGGGGATCTTTATTCCCTTTTTGGAAATGAAACAGAGGTTAAGTGATTTCCTTCAGTCGCTACTGGAAACCAGGTTTTCTAAATCCTAGTCTAGGGTTCATGTCTCAAAACTCCTTGAAGAAAATCAAAAAAATATGCACTTTGGCAGATAAGGAAATAGTTCTCCGTCTCCTGCAGATATAAACACTTGTGTACATAAGCAATCTGAGAAATGGAGGGGAACCACTCACAAGGGAGTTTGAGAGGCCTGGCTGAGAGGAGGCAGACATGGTTAAGTAGAAGGGGCCAAGCTGCTGAGCAACCTGAAGATTCCCCCTGCTAGTAGAAGCTCCCCCCTGCTAGTAGAAGCTCCAGTACAGAAGGTACAGTTTGACTGCTGTAGTAAACAACCAGGGCTGAAGACGTCCTAACAAAATATTTTTCAATAGGGGAATACGCTTATGTAGAAGATGCTCACAAGTCAGGATAGAAAGGACTGAATCAAATGGGGAATGGGCTTAAAGAGTTTTTGGGAGAGGAGATTCTTATGTTAGGCCAAGCCTAAGGGACAATAAAAGGAACCAAGAGTTTAACATCCATGGTGTGCCTACCAAGTGCTGGGCACTGTGCTATTTACACACTTGGGATTTAGAGGAACAGATGGGATCCAATAGATGTAAACTTTCAAATGTTGTCCCATTGGAAGTGCTACAAAAGGAGGGTCTTTCATTCCATCCTTCCTCATTTCCTACATTTGAATTGCATTTGTCCAAACAAATTCCACAGGTAATACATTGATTTGCATAAAAGGCAGTTCATAACACATCTTGATTTTTTTTCATTAACTTTTTTTTATTAGTCTCTATGTCACTGTATCAGGGAAATTAAGACCAGAGCATATGGCTATATAGACCCACTGTGGTTTGCTTTTTATAGATATCTGTTTAGGAAACAAGTCTTAAAAATCAATAATATTAATCACTGAAGTACTCCTGAGATTTTCAGTGAATCTGTAAATACATTTGACTTGTTCGTTTTGTTTTTAATACAATTAAGTCCATATTTATATGGCTCACTTCCTCAGTTTTGTTAAGGACAGGTTGAAGAAGTTCAAAGTCTTATGCTTTGCCCCTAAAGCAACTGCACTCTTGTTTGGGAGAAAAACACACATAAAATGGTGATCTAACAGGTATAACACACTAAAACTCAGTAAAGAGGGATGGCATAGAAACAATACTAACCATATTGGAGTCCTCACTCTACCACATATTAGTTGTGTGATTCTGGGCAAATTGCTCAGTCACTCTGTGTCTCATTTTTCCCATCTGTAAAATGAGAATAAAAAGTTAATTAACACATCTAAGGGTCTTAGGACAGGAGCTCCATGTTTATGATTTCTTAAGAAGATGTATGTGAATAAAGTGTGAATTTTTGAAGGGAGAGGTTTCTTTTGAGTATGAATACTTAGGGGAATTTTCATGGACCACTTAATGGATCAGGTAGAAGTTGAACTGTGAATTTCAAAAGTAGTAGAAATATACATATATATATATATATATATATAAAAAAATATATATTTGCAGTTACTGACTCCTTTCTGAAGCCAAGTTTATATCCACTGACCTCTCTGGCAAGAATGTATCCATAATGGTCTGTCTTTCCCTAATCAGAAATTTTTAAATTATAAAATGTTTATTATAAAACATTTAGAAAATATGCAAGTACAAAAATGAAACTATAATTCTACTTTATCCCTTGTTGATATTTTGTTGCATTTCCTTCCTGTCTTTTTTTTTTCCTTCTATGCACGTATTTTAACCAAAATGTAGTCATATTACACAGGCAGTTTTGTATCCTACTAGGACGGCATTTTCCATTGTCATCAATTATTCCTGAAAAACACTGTTTTTATGTAAGCAGACAGGGAGGGTCTCCAGGGACTATAGGAATTTAATCAACTTGAGCAATCAGCCTGTTTTACAGCCTCCTGCCTTGCAGCCTGTTTTTTCCCTAACCCTGTGTGGAATGTGGTAACCTAGTGGGCTGGAGCTAGGTCCTGACAGACTCAGGCAACTTATAGGTGAACCAGAATGAACTTTCCTCATTACCATGCCAAAGTCTCCACCCCGGGAGGAGATGCAGCTTTATTATCATAACACGTGCCCTACGTGCTGGCAGGATGACTCACTGCATCCGCACCCCTGGGACCCCTCCTCTATGTGTAATGATGTACCCTCCACCCTCTCCATTGCTCCATAAAACCCTCCCCTCCCTTTCCCTCAGCGAGATGCTGCTTTGGAGAATCCTTTCAGTGCTCTCCTTACCTGTGACAAGTAATAAAACTCCTATAGATCAAAACCTGCATTCTTGTGGAGAATTGTTTGTTACTTGCCCTGTGAACAAACCCTGTATTTTTTCTGGTAACAATTTTGGATCATCTTCCATCATATGATTCATCATTGTTTATTTACTGTTATAATTTAGATGTTACAGCTTTTCACTATTATATAAAAAATATAATAAATATTTTTCTACCCAAATCTTTGTGAGGTTATTTGATTGTTTCCTTGAGAAAGCACCCTGAAATAAATGTACTGGGTTAAAGATTATGGATGTTTTAAAATTTCTTCTTGCTTGTAGTTGAAATGATTTCAGAAAGGTAAAACTAATTTATACCCCCCCCCCCCTTTTTTTTTTTTTTTTGAGACAGAGTCTCGCTCTGCCACCTAGGCTGGAGTGCAGTGGCATGATCTTGGCTCACTGCAACCTTCACTTCGCTGGTTCAAGTGATTCTCCTGCCTCAGCCTCCAGGGTAGCTGGGATTACAGGCGCCCACCACCACGGCTGCTAATTTTTGTATTTTTTGATAGAGATGGGGTTTCACCATGTTGGCCATACTGGTCGCAAACGCCTCAAGTGATCTGCCCACCTCAGCCTCCCAAAGTGCTGGGATTATAGGCGTGAGCCACTGCACCCGGCCTAAACTAATTTATACTCTTGCTGGCAATGTTTAAGGGTATATTTCACTGTATATTCATTAAAATTAGTACTATCATTTTTTAATCTTTGTCAATTTAATAGGTGAAACATAGCATTTTACTTTAATTTGCAATATTCGTTGGCTAGTGAAGGTGAGCTTTTCTCCAGCTCTATTGAGGTAAAATTGACAAACATCTTATATATTTAAAGTATATAACATGATGTTTTGATAGATTGGTACATTGTGAAATAATGACCACAAGCTAATTAACATATTAATCACCTCATGTTATCAATTTTTTTTTTTTTTGGTGAGAACATTTAAAATCTACTTTCTTACCAAATTTCAAGTATACAATACAGTATGGTTAACTGTAGTCACTAGACTGTACGTTATGAACGTTTAAAAAATGTTTCTTCACTTTGATTTCTCCATCACTGATCATCCAAATGTACCCTTTGTCCAGTTTTTGAGGGGAGGGGATTTTGGTTGTTGTTTGCATCAACTTGCATGAGCTTTTCGCACAGTAGTGGCATTAACTTTTTGTCAAATTTGTGCCAAATTATTTCTATCTGTCCTTGATGCACGTAAGTTTTCTATCCTTATGTAGTCAATTTTTAAAGTTATTTCCACTTGTGATTTCTTCCACAGCTTTTAAGTTTAGAAAGCGTGAATTTCTGTTTGCTTTTCTTTAAAAAATTTGTATGAAAAGCTAAATATTTACCATGAAGAGGTAGGGGGGATTTTGTTTCTATCATCAGGCTTCTTTTCTCCTGCTCTTTCATTTCCTTCTTCAAAAAAATCTATGATAATTAAAGTCATTTATGGTTAATTTTGGGAAAACACATTTTTCTCAATTCCAAAATTTCTACTCTTGTTTCACACCCATTTCTTGTAGAGTCTGCAATAAGTGCAGTAGTCACATTAAGTGGAAATTATTTTCCACTGAGGGCTATAGAAGTATCTGTTCTTTACCTTCCTAAAAATACATTGCTTGATAAAGATTAAAACTTTGGCACATAGCAGTTTTAAAAAATTGATTTGCTATTGACTCAGTGTGCTCATGATTCGGCAGAATCCACTTCGTTGAGTTTGCTGTTGTTGATGTTGGTTAACACCTCCTCAGTGCAGAAATGTAAAATGCACATCATCTCATCATTTGTTTTCTTAAGGAGACTGATTCTACCCTCTGCATTGCTTCTCGGCAGGTCTGCCTTAAATGAGGAGAAATTGGGGGATGGGAGAATTTTTACAGTCATATCTCACAGGAGGTTTGATGTAAAAGAGATTAAGCCTTAGCATTGTTTCCCAAATTATTTTAAATGTCAGTTTAAAAGGCTTTTAAGGTTTTTTATTTTGAACGGAAGTATTAACTAGAACTGCCAGGGGCAGTTAGTTTGAGAAAAGCAATACTGTGCATCTTAAATTGGGTAGAAATTTTTATGACTCAAATTCTTCATTTATTATACCCAGATGGTGAGAGCAGGCTGCTGTCTCTGATGCCCTGGTGGAAACAAACCATCAAGGGACCCTTTTTAAAGATGGAAACCTCACTAGGACGTTTGAACATGGTGTCAGCATTGCCTCTTCTTCGCCATGTTGACTGGTACTTCCTATTGAAGCATCTTTAACTTGAAGACAATTCATTGAGTTCCCAAAGTTTAAAGCTCTTCCTGAAAATTGCTGTTGCCTGTATGTGCAGGGGCTATGGAATTAACTGAAGGTGTTGCTTCACCAAAGTAACTACCCACCCAAAAAGATGAAGCAATTATTTGCTCATCCAACAAGTTATTTGTCCTTTATCTATCACATACCAGGTGTCCTATGGGGTTAAAAGAAGTTGCTTTTAAAATGTTAAGTATAAAAACTGAAAAAAATGTTTTTAAAAGTATAATTTATAAATTATATCTTAATGGAAAATTCTCTCATTTCTAGGAATCTTTTATTTTAAAATGAAATTTACTTGTCTAATGTGGCATTGATGGTCGCTTAGTGTGTACAGCACTTCATAAAGTATGCTTACAGATGATATCTCATTTGGTTTATCCACTCTTTATAATACCTAGCAAAGACATTACCATCTTCATTTTATGAATCAATGACTCCATAGCTAAAGTTACACGGCTAGTAAGAGATGGAGTTAGAAATCAAACACAGGTTCTTGAATCCTAGGCTGACCTCATTCCCTCTATGCTATAATGCTGAAAGAAAGGGAAATAATAAACAGCTACTTTTGTAGGTGTGACATTTTAAGTGTTAGAGCAGCATTTTACTGGTGACTGCTGTCATAGCTTTCTTTGTAAAAATGAATGTACACTAGGATATTGCTAGGATTTTATCTTTTATAAAAATGGAACCGCAGCTATGGTTTAAATATAGTACGACTGCAAAGAAACTTTATGATGTTTAGAGTTTAAACATGGAACACTCATTATTGCAACTTTTTTAGGAGGGAGAAATCCCAGGTTACGTTCTATCTCAGCATTGCATCAGAATTTCCTTTATTTTTGTTTTTTTGTCTATTTCATTTGATACTAGAGTTCATCTGGAGATTCAAAGCAGAATTGACAAATAATTGTAGCCACAATCACCTAATTGTGCTGATCATTAAGAGGGGAGGGTTTTCTCTCTGAGAGTAGTGTGGCTAGACAATGACAGGCTGGGTTATAGCTGCTGAAACCACCATTGTGTGTTAAAAGAATGAACAACAGATCCAGAATTTTGGTTGTTTGACTCAATATGAATTTTTGCTAGACTCTAAACTTGAGAAAAGTTTTAGTCATAGTAGCCTTGCTCAGTAAAAAACAGATGGGGAGAGGATTGTCATCATTTATACTTGGGCTTCAGTGTAGCATGGATGCAATTTTGGAAAATAATTACTTAAAGACCATAATACCAAGGAGAGAGGACATAATCAATTCAGTTCAATAAATGTTTATCAAGTGCCTACTCTAGGTCAGGCACAGTGCTGGGACTTAAGGCTATGGTAGAAAACAAGTGAAATACAGCCACTGTGGCCATAGAGCTAGAGAGTAGGGGAAATTTCTGGTGTTAATATGTGATTAATTACAATAACATGATGAATAAAAAAGTAATGTGATTAATAAGAAAGTGAATGAAGAGGCAAGGTGCGATGGCTCACGCCTATAATCCCAGCACTTTGGGAGGCCAAGGCGGGCAGATCATGAGGTCAGGAGATTGAGACCATCCTGGTTAACATGTTGAAAACCTGTCTCTACTAAAACATAAAAAATAAAAATAAAAATAAAAATAATTAGCCAGGCGTGGTGGTGGGCACCTATAGTCCCAGCTCCTCAGGAGGCTGAGGCAGGAGAACAACGGCGTGAACCTGGGAGGCGGAGCTTGCAGTGAGCCAAGATCACACCACTGCACTCCAGCCTGGGCGACAGATTTCTCTCATTTATAGAAAGGATTTACCAATAAAAAGAAGGAAGCCTAAACAAAACCCATACATGAGTCATGGGTTTTGAAATTTATAGAGAGGTAGATGTAGACATTGAAACAAATATAGATTTATGTATAGACATGTGGGTATCAGAGGGAGTAGAAGCAATGATACCCAGTAGCAATGAGCACACCTCATACCCATATCTTGATTACTAAATATCATTCTCCACTAAAAGGAAACAGGGCTCCTTGGAGAAATAAGTGATTCTGGGACTGGAGCAGGAAAAGTACAAGATGACTGGAAAATGTTGTGTGCTAAAAATTAAGAAAGCCTACAAAGAATATTGGGGACGTGTCAAAAGGATACGAGAGTTATTTTGAAGAAACTCTCACTGGCAACATGTAGAATGATCTGGGCATTGAAAAACAGTAATGATAGAAATGTATGAATGGATAAATATAAAAAATTCTACCTTTCAGTAGAATGCCAGATAATGAATGTAAAAGGAATAATGAAATTTAGAAAAAAAAAAATTAAAAACCATAATAATAATAATTGATTAAAGCAAGACTTATCAATGGTTGCTAAACTGGTGGATAACATTTGATGAGGAATGGGATATTTATATAGTCTCAAAATATAGCCACAGAAGATGCTTATTAATGAGTTTTTAAATAAGTATAAAAGATATATTAATTAATTTTAAAGTGGAAAATCTGGTCAATACCATCTTAAGGAAAAAAGTCAACACAATCTTTAAATTGGAAAGTTGACATAATGTGTCTTCTGTTATGCACTAAGAAGGCTCCAGAATCATTTTTGTAGTGCTCTTGCTAAAAATCATTAATATGAATTTAATCATGAAGAAACTTCAGGTAAACCCAGACTGAGGGCCATTCTACAAAGCAACTGTTGTGTACCTTCAAAAATCTTAAGGTCAAAATAGACAAAACAAGCAAGCACTCTTGGCTATGAAATGCAGGGCTGATCATGGATTTGATCCTGGACTTGTAAAGGATATTAAAGGGACAATTGGCACAAGTTGTTTAGGATCCATGGATTAGATATTATTATTGTATCGATGTTAATTTCCTGATTCTGATTGTTTTGCTATAGATACGTAAGAAAATGTCTTAGTTTTTAAAAAACATTCACTGAAATATTAAGGAGTATCCTATCTACAACTTACTCTCAAATGATTCAGAAATGTATATACAGAGAGACAGAGAACAATAAATGAGAAAGAGAATGTAAAATGTTATAACTGGGGAATCTGGGTGAAAAGTATATTGGATTTCTCCATACAATTCTTGTAACTTCTCTGTAAGTTTAAAATCATGTTAAAATAAAAGTTAAAAAAATTGTTATCCTTAAAATGTAATTACTGACATACCTGTTAACAAATTAAAAGAATGTTTTAAATGCTTTTGTTTTCTAGAGTTTTTTTTCATGTCATTGGGTCATACCTCAAAATCAATGCAATTATCAAAGGCATAGATTTACTTCACATTCAACTAATAATCTATTTTTTTCAACTAATAATCTATTAAACATGTAAAACAGTTCCCAAGCTTTAACAACATTGATTTCATATTGCCACTCGGTTGATAGAAGAATATAAACCATAGTCAAGTCAAGAACTTGATTTGTAGAAAAGAGGAATCTCAAAGGTAATCTAACAATTGTTCAGGAAGAGTGTGAGTTATCAGTCACCCTGTAAACACCAATAAATATGATTTCATAATATCAGGAGTGAAGAGACTGTGGTGAAAACAAAAGAAATGGAAAATGTGGCATTTTTCCACCTAGAGCTCACAATCTCATCCTGAACCAGATCTAGTACCTTGACTACAACCACCAAAGGACTTTAAGACTAGTACAAATTTCAGCTGTGCAAACTGAAACCTTACACAGGAAGGGATGTAGGACAAGAGTGCACAGAGTTGGAAGGGGTTAATTCATTCAAAGCATTTTTATGAAGAACAAACCAGGCTGAGGCATTCTTTCTAGCAGGGGGGATACAGCAGTATACTAGACAGACACAGTCCCTCCTGGAGTTTAAGCTTACGGCACAATTAGGAGCTATGAAACAAATAGTCACCACCCAAATTATTTAGTGATGTTTGTAATAAGTGTCACAATGGAGAAGTTTGGGTGCTGTGAAGGTGTATGAGGAAGGTTAAGAAAGGCTCATCAGAGAAAGTGAGGTTTCAGCTTTGGCAAGAAGAAAGAATAGAAATTGACTGGATTACGGGAGGAGGGAACCTTGCTCTTGGCAGAGAAAATACCTGCTTGTGGAAGGCAGATGGAAACCTTTGAAGGACTGCAAGGTTAGTGTGTCTGGTGCATGGTAAGCTGGAGGGAGAGTGAAGCAAGATATGCTGGCTTAGGTGAACCTTGTAGGATCCTACAAACATTGAAGAACAGGTTGCAGGGGAAAAAGGGGGGAAACAAAAGTGGGGAGGATCAGCAACTGGAAAAGTGGTGCAGTTGTATAGGCATCACGTAACAGTGGGTTAGTCTGGAGTGTTAGCAGTGAACATGGAGAAGAGGATGGAGACATATATTTGTTGCTGATGTGGAATCCATAGAGTGATCAGATGTGGGGGATGATGGAAAGGGAGAAACGAAAATGACCCGAGAGTCTTGGCTTGAGTGTCTGGGAAAGTAGCAGAGCCATTTATTAATCTACAGAGGGAGGAGGAATTAGTTTTGAGATAAAGATCATGAGTTAAACCAAGGATACTTCTTGGAGGAGTAATAAATGAGAAAGCACTCCATGAAAGATACAAGGAAATTATGTGGAAAGGCATGAAGGCAGAAAGAAGGCCATCAGTAAAGGTATCTGCTTGCAGAGGAGCGACTAGAGAGAAGGACTCTATTGAAAAGGAGGAATGTAGAAGACAGTCTCAAAGGAAAGGCAAATATATTTGAATTCAACCTGTTGTGCCTGAAAATAGATGGTGCTGAAGACAACTGTTTAAAGGTTAGATTAAAGATTATCCTGATCTAATTAGGAGTAGGATTGTTCATGATTGACCATGGTGGCAGAGGCAGAAGGAAGGCGCTGCTAATTTGATGCCCAAAGAGATTCAATAGTGACAAAAATAAATAGTGCAAAATAGTACACTTGGATATTTAGTCCTGTCCAAATAACTGGGATGGGGAAAGGGATTATAAACTGTGGAGGAGAAGGATTTCAGATACCATAAATCTTGTAGGAGCTGGTCATTTGCCAAAATGAACAATGTCAACAATGATAGCAACAAATGCAATGATGGCAACAAATGCAATGACTATTCATTATGCCTTTAATAAATGCTCACTAATCACTTACTATGTTTGATCTCATTTAATTGGTACAATCACCTTATAAGTATTTTTTTAAATCTTCATTTGTGCTTGGAAAATAGAGCTCAGAGAACTTATTACAGAAGATACAGTTAACTCCTCAAGCATGAAGGAACTTAAGAAGTGGAAGAGGCAAGATACAGGGCTAGATTTGATTAACTCTAAAATTCTTATTCCTTACACAATGACTCTAAATCATTTCTAACTTAGAGAAACCTCAGGAGGCCCAATGTTTCTATCTGTTCCCAGAAGAGTCTGGAAATGGCTCTGGATGCCCCATCCATATCAACTTTGCAGACTCATCTGAAGCTCTGTTGCAGTGGAAAAAGCTGCAAAGGAGAAAGGATGAATGAGAGGGCTGAATGTAAGAACATGGAAGAGACTGAAGCTTCCACTTTTCCCCACCTCTGCCTATTGCCACAGTGTCTGGATTAAGACTCTATGCATAGATCACTGTTTTGGTTCATTTTTCTGACTCTCTAGGGTGGGAAATGTTCTCTGTC